>NW_027423758.1:1200000-1640000 GCF_013202065.1 Cotesia typhae | reverse complement strand
ACAACTGGGACGCTAAGACCTCTATTGGTGAGCAATTTAAATCAATGGCGAGCAATATTAATCTTTATGGAGCATTTTTGCACAATTACGCCCGTGCTACTGACACTGTACGGAGATGCTCAACAAATTCAGCTCAATTTGGTGATATAACACGTGACATAAGATTACGTGGCAATCCAAAAGGTCCTGGATTGTCATTGGAAGATTTGCTGCACAAACCTGTTGCTAGAGTACAAAAAAATGCACTAGTATTGCATGATCTTTTAAAGCACACACCTACGAGTCATGCTGATCATATTCCATTGTCAGAAGCGCTTGCTATGACAAGACATTTTTTAGATGAGTTTAATATTATCCAAACTAAATCAATGTTTCCAAGTCATGATCGCGCACAAAGGCGATTAGTTAAAAATTCATTTATTGTTGAACTTTCTGACGGGCATCGCAAATTGAGACATTTATTTTTATTTAATGATGTTATTGCTTGTGCCAAGTACAAAGCGTCTGGCAGAGATAAATTTACCTTTGAATTAAAATGGTATGTTCCTGTGGGCGATGCTGTTGTTATGGAAGACGGTGTAGAGCCGCGAGAAGCCAGCCCGGCAAATGTTGTCGCCTTAAGATCTCAAGCTTGCACTGTCAGGGATCAAATATTATGGGAAGAGCGCAATGATGAGAAGAAAAATCGTCTTGGTAAGTGCTCTGAAAAAAATAGAAAAAAATTGGCTGAATTAGAAGCTCAATTAGTTCTTGCATCTCCGAATTTATTGCTGAGAGTTTCACATAAAAATCAAAATCGAGGACAAACAAACTGCTATAGTTTTTTTTTGTCCAGCGAATTCGAACGTTCTCAGTGGATTGAAGCTGTTGAAGCGCTTCAACAAGGAGGACAACCGCCAGGATCATTACCACTGTCTATGTACGAGCTGCAAGCTTGGGTCACCGCTTGTCGCACTTACTTACAGACCGACATGGGAAGCTATTTAATGCGATCTGGCCGCGATGAAAGCTTGCTGCTTGGTGACTTACATCTTACGCTGCTAGGATTGACACCTCCTGGTTTAGACAGACCTGAAGAAGTCTACATTGTTGTTGAGGTTGATAGCTACGGGCACTACTTTAAAAGAGCTAAAAGCCGCGTTGTTCGCGGACAAGCTCCTACATGGGGCGAAACTTTTGTCGTCGAGCTTGAGGGCAGTCAAAATCTTAGAATTTTACTCTACGAAGAGTGTGCTGGAAAATCTGTACTCAGAGGAAAGTGCACACAACGCTTAAGTCGTTCTTGGCTGCAGTCAGATCACATTGAAAGGTCGCTTAATCTTGGACCTACGAGTCTAGATGTTGAATTGAAATTTGTTCCCTCGGAAGTTACTTTGAGGAGAGTTCCTTCGGCAAAACCTCAAGGGCTTTTTGGGGGAAAAATTCAACAAGTCTGCAAGTAAGTTTTATAAATTAATCCATTTTTTTAATTATTTATTAATTTATTTTTTATTTTTTGCAGGAGAGAAAAACGGGATGTACCATTTATTATAACAGCTTGTGTTAGAGAAGTTGAACGACGTGGTATGAATGAAGTTGGACTTTATCGTGTATCTGGTTCAGCTTCAGATGTAACGAAATTGCGGAAGTCATTTGAAAGCAATTCATATGAGGCGGAGCAACTTTTAAAAGAAGTAAGTATTGATTTAATTATGATAAACACTAGCCAGATGAGCTTGTATCTTTAAAAATGTCAATAGTTTGCAAGATACAAGGTCATTTATAAATTATCCAGTTCTAAAAATTATTTGATTTTTTAATTTTTTAAACAGGTGGACGTTCATTCAGTGACAGGAGTTTTGAAACTTTATTTACGTGAAATGCCAGAAGCATTATTTACCGATGCACTTTATCCAGCATTTCTGGAGGCCTTTCAGACCGGCGAGCTGGCTCGTGGATCAGCACTGCGCCGAGTCTATGATAATTTACCGTCCGTGAACAAGGCGGTGATTGATTTCCTACTGGCTCACCTGAAACGAGTAAATAAAAATGAGGCACAAAATAAAATGTCGTTGCACAATTTAGCGACTGTTTTTGGACCAACACTTTTACGTCCCGGTACCAACAACTCACGGAATGATCCCAAGAGCCGGGATCCTCTGGCCGCGGGTACCGTCGACGTGATGGCGCAAGCAGGAATACTATATTATTTTTTGCAACAAAACAGCATTGTCCCGCGGGAAAACAATCAATCGCTTTAATCTAGTCGTTGTTCGTTAAAACACATTCATTTTTAAATTATTCATACACTATTTTAATATAAACTATGTCAATAAAAAATAATAATAACGTCAAGTGTACTTGAAAAAAATATTAAGACCAGTGACAAGCATGCAATATGCTTATATTTTTTTTTTAAATAATGATAGGCTTCTTTTTATATAAATATTTATTATAATATACTTATATACTTACTTATAAATATATTATATAATTATATTATATAAAAAATATATATCAGCGTTTAATCGAATGCTTAATATATATTATGTATGAACATTATTAGGTAAGAGACTGATAAGCCAGTACTGTAATGTTTTTTTTTTTTTTTCTTCTGACTATTAACCATTGTATCAGTTACAAATTTTTTTTATAATATATATACATATAAATTTGTATTTTTACACTAAAAAAATCTCGATGGATGTTCCATAAAATATTTAAAAAAAATTTTAGATATAGTGCCAATAATATTTAAAATTTTGTGAGAAAATTATCCTAAAGTTAAATGTTTCTTAATTTTTTAAATATTAATTTTGAAGAATAAAAAATAAATTCACGTGGTGACTTATAACAAAAAATAAACGTAAGAAATTAGTGAGATATTGGCCAAATAAAATAATAGCATTTAATTTTAGGATAAATAATAATTTTTTTAATATGGATAAAAAAGAATAATATAATAAATTTATATACATATATTATTGAATAATATAAGAGGCTTTGGTGGAGCAAGTTAACTGTCCATTACAGACGGACATATGTATTATATATCCTATACATAGTATTTCAGTTTTAAAATAATATTGATTCACTACATTTAATTATTTCATTTATAATTATTGATAAGAGTCCAGTTGCTGGTTGGTAATTTTTGTAAATGTTTTTATTGAAATCAAATATCTTGATTTTTTTTATAATTGTTTAATTTTAATAAAATATTGTCATTTTTGTTTTATATATGTTCATTTATTATTGTAATTGTAACACCGCAATAAATGTACTATCATTATTATTTTTTTTGTTATGTATTTATAATCAATAATTCATTAACACTGATAATATTAATTTAAAACTGTAAAGTTTTTAATAAATAATGTAATTATTACTGATTAATTAAATGGCAATCTCTTGCGGGAGGAGCAAGCGGTAATTTAACTTGAGTAGCAGCAACATTATTCCAAAGCCCTGGTAACCGAGAGCCGTCAGATCCATTGCACTGCATACCTATAACAATTAATTTATTAATAATTATTTAATTTAAAAATATAAATAAATTTACCCAGTGGTGCTGCTTGATAAAGATCGTGCAAAGCTGCAACCCGTAATTTAGTCCATTCAATATTTTGGTAGCTTTTTGATACAGCGATATCAAAATCTGTATCTTGATTTTCCCATTCTCGCATGTATCTAAAGTAAGTTCGTAATGCATCATCGCTTATTGCGCTTTTACAAACTTCTAATCTTGTATTTGGGTAGTAATGGATGTAATTGACGCACATTTCATCAGAAATAGCAAAACCACCTAGTGTAACATTACTTCTTTCCATTGTATTATATGTGCAAGTTGTTATCAATGAATCACCCTGTTAAAATTATTTTTTTTTTTTTAGATGTTATTCAAGTTTTTAATTTTAATTTCAATAATAATTAATAATAATAATACCGGTAAAATATGTACTGGCTCAGGAAGTAATCTTATTTCTTGAAAATGTGTTGAATAATGATTGTCATAATTAAGCGGTGATAATTCATTACCATTACGAATATGTCGTGTACGTACAGTCGTACCAGTAAGATGAGTATGTAATTGTGATCCAAATACATAAATTCCATTTTGTGGTAACCCAATGCCAGTACACTCTGTTACACAGTGTCCAGATAATTCAAATAATTCCTAAAATACCAAAAAAAATTTAATAAATAAATAATAAATTACAATTTATCAAAAATATTATACAAATTACTTGATGAGGTGGTATTGCCATTTTATCAGTGTACTCAAGACCAAGCTCTATTACACCAGCGTCATATTTTCTCAGAGTTTTTGTATAATAAAATTCAATCCCCGAAGAGTCAATTTTATTTTTAATACGCTCTGGATTATTGTAATGCACCTCAAGCATAATATATTGATTGAATGATTTACCGCCGACTGATAGACCAGCTTCTTTGGGATACACAAATGCGTCAGCGCCCATTGCCCATGCGGCTAATACTTTTTTACAAATCTACAGGTAATAAATAAATTAATTTTAGTATTTTTTTAATAATATTAAAATTAATTAAAACCTGAGTTGCTTGGGGACGATCAGCAGCGTCACAAGGACCATTATACAGAGGTATATCAGCTTCAGAAGCTCCAGCACAGTGAAATACTTCCATGTGATGGACCAGATGTTCATTACCAGTTTGTATAACTGGTCCAAATTGTAAAACATGGTGCCTATTAATTTTTAATTTATTAATATCAATAAATTAATTAATTTATCACATTAAGGATTGTAAAGAACAAACTTTTGTCTCAAAGCTTCCGGAAGTTTTTCAACTCGGCACCAATAAGTTGTCTCAACTTGAGGAACATTTACATGATCAGCTAGTAATTGATACTTCCATGTATCTGAGGGAAATTCGGGCCGCTTATGAGATACTGTACGAAGTAATTCAGTCCGTGACATTCCCGAAGAAATTGCGTTGGTTATAATGTTTAATCCATTGAGATTTGAAAGTGTTCCGGTACCTTTAGACCAAACAATGTGAGTAGTTCCTCTCTAAAATATATAAATAATTTTATTTTATAAATTATTTACAAACACTAAAAAAAAAAAAAATGTCTGCAATTTTTTACATCATTTATTTAATGATTATAATAAAAAAAATTGCAACGTGTAATTACCTCAATAATATAATCGCGTTCATCGCATGTGTCTAATTTACGAGTAAAAGAAAACTTAGTCATATTACTGAGAATTGATCGCTTCCAAGCAAAATCATTGTAGTCTTGATAGCTGTCAACTTCAATAATGCCTTTATTATTTGCCCATGCATCCTGCAACATTTAATTATTAATAATCTACAAAAAAAAAAAAAAAATTAATTTATTAAAATTACTTCAAAGTGAACTTTAAGATGCCAATCAATCCACAAAATACAATAATCAGCGGGTGTTATTTCTCCACTATTTGAAAATCCTACAGCAAACCATCCACTTTCTTCACCCGTATAATGAATTTCAAATTGAATTATCTCCTTTGTTAGGTCGACTCTAAGTTTAAATAATTATTTTTAATTAGATTTATTAAAAGTAAAATAATACAAATTAAAATACCTCCAGTATAATGTTGATTGTGATCCAAGTGCTAACGAGTGGACGGATGGTTCATTTCTGTACGCAAAACTTGATCCAATAAATATGAACAAAATAATTAATTTCATGGCAAATTTTATTATCCACACTGATCACTAGAATTTAGATGTTAATCCGAGGACTTGAGAGGACGGTTTGATATTTGTTAGAATAAAAAATTATAAAAATTGCCGCACAACCAAAAGCGCACACTCAGAGGCTTGAAGAAATAGAGCGCAAGCTCGAATATCTTAAATATAAATTTCTTTTTTTTTATGCACCCTTTTTTTACTCATCAAATATATTTATTATAAATAATAAATTATAAAGATATTATTTATTGAATAAAAAATTATTAATTTATTGTAATAATTAATTAAAATTTATTTATTGTAATAAATATATTTTATAAATTAAAAATAGTTGAAATAAGTTTATATATTTATTTATTTATTTTTAATTAATCGGATGATTTTGGTATAAAAATAGAAGAATATTGGACAATAGAATTGAAGAAGAGTCGATAAAAGTATGCGAACCACGAGATGACGGAGTATAATATTAAATTCCTTCTCTATTTGGTATTTAGTATAATGCTAAAGGGGACCTAAAGAATGTCGATCTTGACACCAAAAGCAATATTAAAATTCCTCTTAATATTATCATTATTATCAAATTATTAAATAAAAAGAATGATTAAAAATAGAGTGAAGAAATAATTAATAATAAATTGATGAGCTGATGTTGCCGTAAGCGATCAATCTTTATAAATTAAATTAATAAAAGTGTCGAGATCGTTAAAAAATTATTCATTTGTCACTTTCAAACCTAAAATTTTTTACAAATCGCTTACAATATTTTTAATTTAATAATTTTATATTTCTTCATGGCTTTTAAAGAAACATCTAAAATTTTAATAAACGGGAAACTTAAATCTGAAAAAAGTGTTGGGATAAAAATATTAAAATGGATAAAATTGATTAAGTACTTCAAATTATTATTTATTTTTCTTACATCTCAATATTACATTTACAAATTATTATTAATAATTGATTATTCTATCTATAATAATAATAATAATAATTAACATTTTATTAACTGGATTATAAAAATTTGAATTAGAAAACCAACCAAGTCCAAGTCTTATTATTTGCAATACGAAGGCCAATCATTGTCAAACAAACCGCACGGTTTTGGGGTTGTATCAAAAATTTACAAAAACGGATTCTCAGAAAAGTATTACAACGGGACTTTTGTCTCCGGGAAAAAACAAGGATTCGGTGGGCTCTGGACTAACAACTTTTACTACGAGGGAGATTTCTTCGCGGATAAAAAACATGGATTTGGAAGAATTTGGTACAAAAACGGTAGCTTTTACCAAGGCAACTGGAAAGATGGCTCTTACCACGGCGACGGAATGATAATAAAAGGTCCAACTACTTGTAAAATAATTCTAAATATTTATCGGTTACTTTCATTGCTAATTTGTATATTATTCTTTCAGATAATGGGAACCAGTACCAGGGAAAATTTATCCAAGGAAGAAAACATGGCGACGGAATATTCTATCACTTGAAAACGGGACAAATGCAAAAAGGATACTGGATTAATGATTCTTGTATGAGTAGCACGATTGAAGATATTTACTGGCGTCAATCAGCGCTTCAACCTTCGCCGTATCCGATTCCTAAATTGGTAATTTAGTAATTAATTCACGTTACTAATGTCATACAAATTTTTCTTCATTATTTAAAATTATTTTATTTAATGAGATTCATATATTTGTGAAACCAGTCTTAACAAATTATTACTGTCATTGTTTCGCTCAATAATTCCTGAAGAAATATTGGAACAATAATTAAAATTATTTCTTCTTTAAATTTTTTATTTAAATATTTTCACAATGAAGTATATATTTTGAATAATATTAATTCAGAGAGCTGTCCATCGTATTTTTTATGATTCATTCAAAATTTATATCCCATTTTACAGCTAATTTTATTGTCAGACACGATTTTTAATTTACTACACTATTAAGCAATATCATAAAAAATTAAACATAACTTTTTACTCTCGGACAGATATAATATTGACATATTATATAAATGGCAAGTTTTACTTTTTTTACTTTGATTTTAACTGAGCATAAAAAAATTGACATTAGTAACGCAATATTTTAAGTATATAATTTAAAAACTCCCTCAATTCATCAATTCCTCAATATTAATAAATATATCTTACATTAATGTCAACAATAATAATTAAATTGTTATAAATAAAACAATTATTTTATTTTTCAGGGCGAATAAGTTAGACAAGACGAGGTAGTAGTAGATCTAATCTAAGAGTTTAAATTAATAATAATTGAAATTATAAAATATTATTTAAGTCACGTCGCTTAAAGAGGAATGTATCAATTAAATAATATTTACAATAAAAATAAACCGACGGAATAATTAAATATTAAAAAGACGCTTAGTTATATAAAGGCCTCTTTAAAACATCGCCAATAATTATATCTGGAATACATAACAATAAGTGCATTAGATGCACTTTAAATTAAAAACAAAATTAATAAACCAATTTTAATTATTCAATTAATTAATTAATTAATTAATTTATTAAAAAAAAAAAAAAAAAAAAATAAAAAAAAAAAAACTGCCTATTAAAAATCATACAATATGCGTAGTAGACTGGAGCATACTGCCATTTCTTCCTTCGATGTCAGTAGACTCTATTTGCTCTTTAAGTAACTCAAGCTCGCGAATCCCCGAAACCGTGACTTCGTACTTGTGAGCGACGAGGCTGCGATAAAAGTGAACCGCGAATGCCAGGAAGACAATCAACACGGGTATGAGGACTACGCAAGCGGACCAAGCCGCGACTTCTGAGAAGTCATAGAATTTAACCCAGCAGAGGATTGCAATTTCTATTAGGAATAAAATAAGTCCCAGGAGCGTCGAGAAGGCCCAGGCTACCTCGATGTACCAGTGGAGACGCTCGTGAGGAGATTCGTGGACCAGACTTATGCTATGGAGGTTGCAAACGGCCTCTATGTTGGGAAGAATACACGTAGAGATCATCAACGCAAGCATGTGGACGGCTACCAAGAGTGTTGTACACACTGCGAATGCTATCAGCATTTCTGTAGGCACTTTTGTTTCTGTGCTCAGTTGCACTTCTACCATTGCTACCTGTTAATTTATTTTAATGTTAATAATTGTTTTTTTTTTTTTTTTTATTTTTTAGATTGATTGAAAAAATTTAATTGCTTTAAAAAATATTTGAATCTATAATTTTATAAATATTTCTTCAAGTTTATTAAAGCTCAATAATTAGAGAAGATAAATAAAATTTACCATTGCAAATCCAGAAAGTAACGCCGAGGTCTTACTGGAAGCCTTGAGCTTTGCCCGGCTGAGTTGCAATTTTCTCCAAGAAAGATAACTCGGTGTATGAAGGCCATCTCCGGACTGCGACATTGTTGTCTAAGTATAAAAGGTAAATCTAATTATTACAATTTGTTTAATAATCTGTACGTAATATTACTTAAAATTATTAGTTACGGGTGGCACAGCGGCTGTGGTTAGAAAAGTAAAATCATAACCCGGTGCTGGAAGTGGGATTCTATAAAAAAAAAAAAGCTATTTTATTGTTTAAGGTAGCAAAACATACCAATTAACGACGTAACCAACGGAGTAACGAGCACTTGATTGCAATTCCTCGCGGTGAAAAAAAACCAATTGGTGCTGAACCAAACAGAATAATAATAATAATAATAATAATAATAATATGTAAAAATATAATTTTATTGTAATAGTAATAATAACTGAGGCCTGTGGTGACAACAGATTAAGACAGCTTTGAAAAAGAAATAAAGAACTTTTTGATATATAAATATATAAATAAAAATGAGTGATAAATTGCTTGAAGCAGGTGCCAGAAAGCGAAAAAGATGTAACAAGCCCAAAAGCCGGTGGATAAAAATAGTGAATATTTTAATTTATTCTGACTGATGATTTATAAAAATTGTTTTTTTATTTTTTTAATTTATAATTTTACCTGACACTTGTAAAAACGTTTGTTGAAACAGTGACCCTCGGTGGTGTGAAGATGAGAGTGAGAATGAGCGTCAATTGGAATCGTCGGATGAGTGGAAGCTAAGGTCGTTGGTCCACCCTCGGCACCAAACACTGAATTGCGTCCGGTGCTCGTCGACCATACAGACATTAGGCTGGCGTGTTGGTGTGTGAATCAATAGAAGGATGCTGCTGACAAAACAATAAAACACTATTTTATTGGCTATCTTGATTGTCATAATTACACATGTAATTATTCTTATGCATCAAACGTCTAATCCTTAAATCACAGACACCTGATTTCATTCATTTTTGGTGTCTAAAAATTTTTATTTTTTTTTTATTTCTTCATCTAAAATTTTTTTTCATTTTCTTTGTTAAAACAATGAATGACATTTAAGTTAGCACTCACTTGATAATTTTTAAAAATTTTATTTATTATATTCATTTTCTAAAATTTTAATTTCATATGTCACTCGTACCTTTTTTTAAAATTCTAAGTTTAGATACTTAAATTTGTACGAGATGATAAACCAGCATAGCCTTCAATTTTTATTCTGGGTCATGGGTAATTTACTACTCCATCACAGTAATTATAACTTAGGTATGTATTTATTTATTTATTAATTTTTTATAATAAATATCAATAATTGCTGTCTTTGTTTCAGATTTATCAATAGTGCATTTATTGAGATTCATAAGAATCAAGCAATCAACCCACCTGCAGTGTCTCGTTAGAATCTATTTTTATAAAACAACATCGCTCACATTTAAAGATTGCCAAACGTTACGTGAGTAAGCCGGTTTTTAGACAATGATAAGTTGTATGATACTGAAACCAGACATCTGACAATTTTATTTAAATTTAAAAGGAATTTTTTTAAATTTATTTATTAGCTGATCATAAAATAATTAAATTTTATTAATCTAGTGTTTTCTTCCCAAGAAGAAATCAACTGACATTTGGCATCAAGGAACTTGACCGTGAAAAGGTAATTAATTTTTTTAAAAATAATCAAATGTCAAAATGAATGTAAACAATACCTCAATTATCACTTTAAACACAAGCGTATCCATTTTAATAAAAGGTAATAATTATTTCTTCATAGAACTGGCAAAAATAAAAAATTCCAGCTGATTTTTGCTCATAAAATTGGGAAAAAAAAAAAAAAAGAAATGATTCACATTGAAAGCTTAAACGAAACTGAGTGCAGCGACATTGCAATTGTACTGTAAAGTCACATATGTATAAACAACATTAACACAAATAACGTTTGGTAGGTGATGTGGTATTGAGAATTGAGAATTGAGACTTGAGACTGAAAGAGCAAGAGACCCGAGCAGAGACTCGACTGAGTTGTTGAGTAAGTATCTCTTACATTATTTATACACATACTTCGTACATATAGATTAATATTAATATATATATATATATATATATATATATATATATATATATATATATATATATATATATATATATATATATATATATATATATATATATATATATATTGTTGGTAGGTATGAATAAAACTGCGACATACGTTTTAATTCTTAAATCATACTGTATTAGTATTATAACAGCTGAGAGTTTAGAGCGTCAAATATTTAAATTGGCTGGCAGTTAAAATTTAAGTGGTCTTATCTATTTAGCAGATGGGAACTTTGGATTGAAAAAATAAACACGGCAAATTGTATCGTTTGTTTATTTCTAGACTAGACTGTAAGAAGTGGGTAAAAAATGACTGACATGACTGCATAATTTCCGCTAGCATTGAAGTTTGTTAAATTATCAGCATATCGCATTGGTTAACTATCCGAATGATTATTGTCTAGATGATAATAACAATAATTGTGGTGATGATGATGATGATGAGGATGCGCATGTGATCTGACGTCGTAATGCCAGCCAGAACAGAGAAGATTAATAAAAAAAAAATAGCAAGAAAATGACCAGGTCGTGTCAAACAAGCCAAGTTCATACTTATCAAAGCTCGCTGGCAAACATGTGTACGGTATCTGTTATTATGTTCGCTATGAGGTGAAGCAATGCCTCAGAGTCCGAGAGGCTCAAGAAGGAGGAAAAAGGTAGAGGAATTGAGTGAACGGATCTTGAGAATCACACGTATAAATCGGCAACCCGATTAAGACTCGAGTTATCGTTCAGTTGCTCTTGGATCTTTAACCAGTGCGATTCGATTCGATTAAATTCTATTGATTTGATATAAATCGCTTTCGTGGTAACATAAGTACGGGCTGGTTCGGTGGCTGCATTCCTGCAGGTTTCATTATTTTCAGATCACAGATTGGTAACCTCCTTTCCTTTAGCAGAAGTGAAACCGAAAATAAATATAATGTATTGATTTGTAAAACATTTGTTGGTTTTATTTTGTTTGCTCGGTTTAATTTACACTTGAGATTAAGATGGGCAGTCCACTTAAAGCTTTGCAAGATGATGAGAGATTTGCGCTGATGAAAGTAAGTCCAAAGTCTTTAATTTATTTTTCTTTCATATTAATTGAAATTTTATATGTTTTTTTTTTTTTTTTCCTTATTGGGCTTTCAGTTCAACACACTTTTAATTTTATTTAATATGCACACGGTGTTCACTCATTAATATTCAAGCGATAATAATAATGCATTGAATTGTGGTGAAAGAAGTCGAGGTCTTGCCAAATTGTTTATTACAATACTATCTTGCTATGTGGGTATAATTTTTTTAGATTTTTTTTTTTTATATTAAAAATTTTTAATTTCAAAATTGAAAAAAATTAATTTGCACTAAAATTTATTCTAGAAACATTTTTACTTGTAAAAATTTTTTTGTCGCTATTTATCGGTTAAAAAATCCTAAAACTCATCAAATGGATTGAGGTCAACTAGTCAGATTACAACATTCCAAATTAGCAAAATACTATAAAATATAAAATTCATGAAATCAAATAATCAAAAACAATGAAAGTATCTTTCAAATTTTCTCTCAGTTAATTTAAATATACAGTCTCTTTCATAAGATCGATAGAAGAAAAAAAAAACTTCAGCTTGATTAATAATTTTCTAATAGTATCATAAAAAGTAAACAACGTAATGCGGAAAAAACACCGCAGTCAGTAATTATCATTTTTTTCCGTATATTTACTTGTAAAAAGTATGATAAGCTGATCAAATGAAATAATTCCGAAGAATATTAGCATGATATAAAAACAAATCTCTGAAAAAATATGAAAATTGAAGGTCATCAAAAAAATTAATCTAAATATTGAACTTGAATTAATTTCAATAGACTTAAACTGAAAGCTTACATGCTCGATTAATTAAAGATAAAAATGAGCATAGTGATAATTAAACACATCTTAATATTTTGTTTGATTTTATCAGTCTGAAAGTAATCTTGATAGAGTAAACGGTATTTAAAAGAACAATAGCGTTATCTTGTTTTTAAAATTTGAAACAATATTTGAATGGGGTATATAATGAAAACTATTACCGGGGTAAATTGCCCGTAGCTTAACAATCTTTATTTTGTTTTATTTAGTCAGTGTGACTTGTGTTTTGTTGGTCTGAACACACACACATTAAATTAAATTAACATTTCAGGTTATTCTGAAGCTGATCTAATATGTATAACATATATATGACGGAGTGTAATCGCGGAGATAGGATTTACGTAAAATAATATTAGTTTCTGAGTGTAATTTAATTTAATTTAAGGCTTAAGGAGAAAGTGATTTCCGGATAAATATTTTTTGATGAATCCTTTCTTAGTTCAACAAATGAGCGAAAGTCCTGTCGGTATCAGTCAATCGTCTATTTAGAAGGAAAAAAAAAAAAAAAAAAAAAAAATAAATCGATTTGAATAGTATGAAATTAAAATCAAAACATTATCTTTAATTACTTAACTTACGCGTTTAAATGTAAATAACGGCACTAGTTATTTAATGCGCACATTAAAAGAATTCTTTTGTTCATAAACTGTAAAGCAGTTGCAACACTTTTTTTATAAATAATAAATAAAAATTTCAAAACTTTCACAGCTCGTTTGCTGACTTAGTCAATAAAAATATTTAATAATAGTTTTGAATATCTACTACTCTCACCTATTAAATATTTTTTGTTCAATTTTTTCAGTTCAGGCGCAGCGTTCAAGCAATCTTAGAGCCTCATCATGATGACCAATTTTTACTGCGCTGGCTTCGAGGTAATTATTTATAAATTTATATCATTTATCACGTCTAATTTTTTTTTATCTTATTGCAGCAAGAAAATGGGACCCTGTTGCTGCAGAAAAAATGCTAAGAGACGTAAGTTTAAATTTAGCGAAACAAATTGGCAACAATTGAAAGTTTTACACTTTCTCTGTTAGTAATTATAATAAATAATAATTGCTTTTGTTTTGTTGCTAATCCAGTCGCTGGAGTGGCGAAAAAAATGGGACGTTGATAAGCTTAACGAGTGGGAAGAGCCGGCTGTTGTAAAGGACGGTCTTCCTCATGGGCTTTGTGGATTTGATAAAGAACAATCACCAGGTAATTAGTAAGAATTTTTATAGAGATGTTATAATTTAATTACTGAAAAAAAAAAAAATTAAAAACGTCGGCTAATTTTAGTATTATAAATTTTGCAATTATTTTCAAAGTCAATAATATTATTTCAGTGGTGATTGTTCCATTCGCTGGACTTGATTTATACGGAATTCTCCACGTGGTTTCAAGACGTGACATGATTAAGGCAACAATAAAAACTCTCGAGAATTATTTAAAATTGTGCAACGAACAGAGGAAGAAACACGGCCCAGGTGCAGGTCAGGTGACTGTAATTTTTGATATGGAAGGATTCAATCTAAGACCTCTTATGTGGAGACCTGGTGAGTACAGTCAAAAGTCCAAATGGTAATTTAAGTGAACTGAAATAAATAAATAAAATGTTAATTTAAGCTGGCGAGGTGATCATAACCCTGATACAAATGTATGAGGCAAATTATCCAGAGATTCTAAAAACCTGTTTCATTATTAATGGTAGATATTTACAAATAAAACTGATATTTTGCTAATTTCGTAAAATGAATATAAATATAAATTACGAAATGTTTGCTAATACAGCGCCCAAGGTTTTTGCATTTGCCTTTTCGATCGCCAAGAAGTTTATGAACGAGTACACGATCTCCAAAATCCAGATCTACAAAGCCGATCCTCCCAGATGGAAGAACGCTATCCTCAAAGTAGTTAGCAAGGATCAATTGCCGGTTCACTTCGGTGGTACTTTGACAGATCCTGATGGAAACCCTCGGCTTACGACCAAAGTAATTTATCTTTTATCTTAGCCGTACTCATTTAATAAAATTTTCTCTTACAAATTTTATTGCCCAGATTTGCCAAGGCGGAAAAGTACCCAAAGATCTCTACGTCAATAAAAACGACATACACAACGAGGACTACAAGACAACTATCGTCCGAAAAGGAGACAAATTCAAGATCGAACTAACTCCAGAAAAATTAGGATCGATCTTGAGCTGGGAATTTAAAACAGAAGATCACGATATAAAATTTGGAATTGTCAAAAGAAATGACTCTGGCGAAAAAATTGTTGTTCCCGTTCACCGCGTGGCTGCTCACCAGCTCGAGGAAGTTGGTGTTCTTACTTGTGAAGATTTTTCAACATGTAAGTCTAATTATTCTTTTAAATTAATTAAATATCGCTAATGCTTGCTTGCTTTTAGACTCGATTGTCTTCGACAACAGCTACAGCTTGATGAGGAACAAGAAAATCTTCTACAACATCCGGATGGAAGAGCCGAATGAAAATTTACAAGAAATAGCTCTGCGTGATTCGTAAAATGGTTATTAGATGGTACAAGTTTTATATTTTTGTATGGGGTTGTAAATATTAAGCGAATATTAAGTTTTATAAAATTACAAAACTTTATTTCTGTTATTCTTTATACAATTTATTGAATAAATGATTGAAGGCATCTCTGCTCGGAAAGTTATTAATTATTAGTCATGCTAATCATCCTCGTTTGTGACTAGCATTTTAACCAGCTCAGGCTTCAGAAGATGATCGCCTTCCAGGCGCTTCGGCGTTCCCCAGAGCGCCATCGTCGGCAGAACATTCAACTTAGTCTTCGGGTTAGTGCGGAACGGACATTTAAAGTCTTTCCAACTGAATCGAGTCAGAAAATTCCGTGACAAAATTTAGAGAATTAAAAAAAAAAAAAAAAATAGAAATTTAAATGAATCTTACTAAGCACGGTCACCAACTTCTACGTGGACTATATGAACAGACTCCGGCGCAGCTGTCAATCCTTCCTCGATAGCCGGCGCAGCTACAATTAATTTATTGAAGCGATTAATTGCCGAAGAATAAAGCTAATTATAAACAATACCTTCCACGCAATCCGAGCACCAGCTAAGACCATTCTCAAGCTTGCTTCCACTGTAGAGAACGATAATCGGGCCATCGGCTTTCAAGTTTTCCATCAACGAGAGGAAATTCTCGTAGCCCTCGACGTTGTGCTTCATGACCATTTTTTTTAATAATAATTATAAGCTTGGAAATCACTATTTATCAACGAGATCGAGATTATTTGACTGATGCACTTATCAAAAAAACGTAAACTTCAACACCCACTTAGAAAATATGCCTGTTGCCCGTTGACAGCAGCACTTGTTACGATAATATAAACCGCTTTTGTTTTGGGTTGAAAAAGATGAACAATGATAACCGGAATGTTTTATTGTTATTATAAAAATTAAAAAAATAAAATTCTTACCTTAAAAAAATTGTAAAGTCTGAAATATTTCAGGTTTCATTAAAATGTTCACAACACTGTCAACATCAACACAACATTAACTGATGACACTGAAGTTAGCAGACGTCTAAAAATTTTTGATTTTTTTTTATTAATCAAATTACAACACAAAAAAATATTTCTAAAAAATTGCACTTGTAGTTTTTTAAGTTTTTTACATGTGACATTTTTTTTTTAATCGTTTTAATTGTAATTTTTTCAATAAAAAATTTCTAAAAATTTTGAAATGACGGCTAACTTCATTTTTATCACAAACTGACACATAAACATAATTTTTGTTGATAAATTACTGTCAGTAAATTTAATCAAAAACGTTGCTATCAAAGCTAAATCTGTCTTTAAAATTAAAAAAAAACTCTTGAGTAATAGATAATAATAATTCACTAAAAATATTTCACATTAGCCATCAATATGCAAATTAAAAATCATTAAGAAAAAGTTGTCAGCTTACTTTTACTGATACAAAAAATCTGTCGGCCATCTTTGAATATTTTAATTCTAAAACAATTTAAATAGTTTAAAAAAAAATAAGTTTATGAAGAATTAGCATTTATTTAAATTAAACCAGCCATGACCTTGCTGTTACGTGTAACCCGATTAATTATTAATTAGTATTAAAATAATAATCAATCATTTAAATAATACAGAAGTAGTCTTACTTATCGGCGCAAATAAATGTCCACGAGATGGCGCTTCATGGAGTTTCTTGTCGTTACTAATGCAAGGTAATGTCGCTGTAGTTTTTGCGTAGCTCCCGTAGCTCCCAGAGACACTGGAGAAATATTATTATTAAATACTTACATTAGTGAAGGACCTTTTATAGTTTTCTGGAGTCACTAGATGGCATAAATTAAGTTATTAGCCAGTAGCAGTAGCTGTAGCTCGTGAATGGCAAACTGCTGGGGAAATCCAGGAATTTAAGTTGAGCAAAGTTTGGAAAAAGTCGGAGCTAAGTGTATCAAGGCTGCGCTCCATCTCGACTACCGAGTGTCGAAATTTTTCAAAGCTTATCCCAGCTGTTAATTACAAGCTACAACAATCATCAGCGATACTCTTGCGGTGTCCACTGAGTAGAAAAAAAAAAATAAAAAAACGTAAATGCCATTGACGTAAAAGGTGACGAGGGTCAAACGGAAACGGCAAATGCAATATGAGTGAGTATGACTAATAAAATATAGTTTAGAGTTTAGTTTTTTTTATTTTATTTATACTCAGTATACTTCGCTGTGGTTGATCTTGCTCCTAGCAATCTTATCATATCGTGCTTATGATCTCCGAGTATAATATATACATGTTGTTTTTTTTTTCAGTGTCCAATGGCTTGGTGTAAACACAACGGACTGAAGTTTCACTGATATTCTTCGTCTGTAATATTTCTTCAGGACAATTATTTTACTCAATCTTTCCATAACAGCGTGGTTGCAAGAATGGCCGCGATTTTCGACATTGAATTGCACGATGTTGATAACAAAATAAATGAAGAAGAATCTGACGATGAGGTTATTGAAATAAATGAGGTAATTATCTTTTATCTCCAGTTTAAATTTGCCACTCTGACTGTATATAAATTTTATGTTTTATTTTATTTATTTTTTATCGCAGGACGAGTACAACGTCGATCCGAATGTTAATGAATTCATAGAGTGAGTATTTTTTTTTTTTTTTTTTTTTTTTTTAATTAATTTTTCTATTTGTCTTCAATCGATTTGTGATTTTAGCCTGGTATCAATGATTGAGCTCTTGTTTATTTTTCTGTAGTTTGACATTGTGAAAGTAAACTTCTCACCCCAGCCTCATTAATATAAACTTTGATATATTGTGTGCTATTGGAATGTTTGGAATTTATTAATGAATTCTTAGATAACTGAACCTCATTTTGAACGTAATAATAAGCTGAATAGTTTATTTAAACCGGTGGTTATTTTTTTTCTGCTATGAAATAATTAACAAGGAAAGTAATTATATATTGATAACTAATATTGAGGAAAAAATTTTAAATATTTTTTTTTTATTTGAATTTTAATTTTTCGGTAAAAAAAATTTAAAAAAAAAAAAAAAATTAACCGGTTATTAAAATATAAATAAATAAAAAATTTTAATATTTTACAGAGCCGATGGCGTAGAGAATGTACCTCTGTCAGAACAGAGTGTCAATCGCGGACGAGAGCGAGCCGGTCCGCAAGATTTCGAGTTATGCAAGGTTATAGGAAAGGGCGGGTACGGAAAAGTGTTCCAAGTCCGAAAAATAACCGGTAACGACGCTGGTACAATTTTCGCGATGAAGGTGAGTGTAAAAATAGAGTATTGATCACCAGTAGCAAGCAACACAAATTAAAAAATTAAATAATATCGATAGGTACTGAGAAAGGCATCTATAATTCGCAACCAGAAGGACACTGCCCACACCAAGGCTGAGCGGAACATCCTGGAGGCTGTAAAGCACCCTTTCATCGTCGACTTGATGTACGCCTTTCAAACGGGCGAGAAGTTGTATTTAATTCTCGAGTACATGTGTGGCGGAGAGCTGTTTCGACACTTGAATGACGAGGGGATCTTCCTCGAGGAGACAGTCTGTTTTTATCTGTGCGAAATAATTCTAGCGCTGCAGCACTTGCACCAGCAGGGAATAATCTACCGGGATCTCAAACCGGAGAACATTCTGCTGGATGCCGAGGGACATATCAAGCTGACGGACTTCGGGCTCTGCAAGGAGCACATTCAAGACGGCTCTGTGACTCACACCTTCTGCGGCACCATCGAGTACATGGCCCCGGAAATTCTGACCCGAAACGGACACGGCAAAGCCGTCGACTGGTGGAGTCTTGGTACTTTGATGTATGACATGCTGACCGGTGCTCCGCCGTTCACTTCGGACAACCGCAAAAAGACTATTGAGAAAATTCTCAAAGCTAAACTTACCTTACCTCAGTATTTAACTCACGATGCTCGGGACCTCATAAGGAAGCTACTGAAGAGACAAGTGCACCAAAGATTGGGCTCCGGGCCTGGAGATGCCGAGCAAGTTAAGAACCATATATTCTTCAGACACATCAACTGGAATGATGTTATTCAACGGAAACTCAAGGTTCCTTTCAAGCCGACTTTGACCAGCGAGGACGACGTGTCCCAGTTTGATAAAAAATTCACCAGCTCTCTGCCTGTTGACTCTCCAGTTGAATTTTTACTTAATGACTCCGCTGATGGGCTCTTTGAAGGATTCACTTATGTTGCTCCAAGTATTCTTGAAGGGACTTATGCACAGCCTCGCATTGTTCGCGCCGAGAGTCCTCGTAAATCTTCTGTTAAAAATTTCTCACCACGGCTAAATCAATTTCATCTTCATCACAGGTAAGCTATATTATTAAGAGAATAAGAAATATTTTGTTTCCACACGATATCTCTGATAAATGTGTTGAAATATTTAAGTAATTACTTAATGAACTAATTAACTGATAAATTTATAGGAACTTGAAATTTTTATCAACTAAAAAAAATTTTGAAATAAAAGTCAAAGCACTATTCAATAATTTTTGAAATATAAATACAGATAATTAATAAATAATTTTAATTACAGGCACAACGGAATCGAAGACACCGAAATGATTGAGATAGGTTAATGATGAGTTAATATTAAATTAAATAAATTTGTTTATAAATAATTAATTTAATTTATTAACTAAAAATAATATACATGATACATTAATTATTTATAAATAAAAAAGGAACCTTTGTTGGTTGCATTTTGTGGCTCGGCCGTCATTTAGAGACTTCAATCGGTGCGATAAATCATTCTCAGGGATTGATTTTATATTTTGATATATAAAATCGTCATATGAACTTATCGTGCGTAATTTTTTTTAATTACACAGTTAAAAATATAAATTAACATCAAGGCTTTTATTTTTTTGCACTGAAATCGACGGTTGAGTTTAGCTAATTTTTATTTATCGATCACAACATAACATTATCATGAATATTAAATGAAATATTATATATATAAATAAATGAATATATTTTACTCGTAATAACAACTTTATACGTAATCGAAGTAATTATAATAATAATAATTATTATTATTATTAAAAATGTGTAACGAATACACGTAACTAGCTGCCTATTAATTTATCCACGTCTTAGTATCTTTTGATTATTTGAATATAAATAATAACTTCAAAAAATTTTATTAATAATAATTATTATTGGAATAATTAAATAGATATTTAAGGTATATATATTCACTTTAGCTTCGAGTTAAATATTTTATATAAAGATAATTAAACTGCTGACTAAATTTAATTGATCGAATTGAACGATAGGAATTTTATTTTAAACAAATAATAATTATAATTATTATAACGATAAATAATTTGGCCATTGATAACTTAACAAAAAAAAAAATAAATAAATAAATAAAAAAACTTATTAACTGCCCGAGTGTTCAAGGACTTTCGTCGACCAAAAATATTTTTAGGTCACTCAGTCCTATGTTATCAATTATCATATATTTTTAAAGTATTTTTGTGACGCCGGTAATTTAAATAAATCTTCCAAATAATGTTAATGATAATACTGACAAAATAATAATTAATAATGATAATAAATAATAATAATAATAATAATAATAATAATAATAATAATAATAATAATAATAATAATAATAATAGACTTGAATGAAGAAGTTAATCCTTGAGCACTCACGTTAACTTTTTACTCCCGAGATGGCCAATTTCCCCGCGTTCCACGGTAAAAAATTTTTTCCAAAGATACACGACCGACTCCGATGATAATCGAGTGTGTATTTTTACAGTACATCACAGTAAATTAAAATTTTTAATTATAAAAAAGTTTAAATAATTATTTTTAATTAAAAAAAAATTTTTTAAGCGTGGGTAAAATGGCCAGTGAGTGCTGGAGGATTAAGTGAAATATGTATCGATAAATTCGACGTGGATATATGTAATTGCATGTATTAATAAATAGTAATAAAGACGCTCTGATATATATATATATATATATATATATATATATATATATATATATATATATATATATATATATATATATATATATATATATATATATATATATGTCATAAACGATTTAATATTTGTAGAAATAATAATAATTATTAACATTGACATATTTATTATAAATATATATAAGCTTATTGTAAAATGTAAGACTAAATTGTAAAGTTAATTTTTATTTTATAAAATTTATTCAGAAATCTTCGAGCTTTAATTGCAATAATTATAATAATTATTATAAAATTTTTAAATGATTTGCAATAAAAGCTGATGGAATTTTTAAATGACCAATTGAGTATAATTTGATTTTTATTATTGTATTTGTCACTCGGTATTCGTAGACTAAATTAAGCTCTCAATAATTTAGAATAATTATCAATGTTTAAAAAAAAAAAAAATAATTATTATTTTTTTTTGTTGAAAATAACAAACTAGCAATAATAAATGTGGCAACTGTAAGTGTTAGCACCTGTAAGTTTTGTCATATATAGATGACGATGCACTGCCGTGATTACTTTTTTATTAATTTAATTTAAATCTAAAAATTGACACAAAATCGGCAAGTAGATTAATCGGAACTTTATAAAATATTATTTTAAAAATATGACATGAAATAAAGTAACAAATGCTTCCACTCAGAGATTTATGACTAGAATTTAAGTAAAATTGACAAGTGTGTGTTTTAAATATTTAATAAAAATAAAAAAATCATCTGGAGTTATATTATGGCTCAATACTTTGCATAAATATTTATATTAAGAGATTATGACTTGTAAGCTGAGTGAAATAATAATATTAATAACATTTAATAATAAATTATTTTTATTTACAGTTACCAGCAGCTAATTTATCTATTGTACGATAATCAGCTAGCTAATTTAATAATTATTAAATATATTTTATCAATAATCAAATATTGTCCTGTGAATATACAATATGTTGTCATTTATTTTATGTCAGCTGTCAAACTATTTTAATTGAATAAAAATAATCATCTTTAATTTTTTAGTTATTATTTAATCATAGCACTTAATAAAATAGATTAGCCATAATTATTGGGTATAAAAGGCTGGTTTAATTAATAATAATAATAATAATAATAATAGTATTCTGATCGTTTCGTAGTATCGAGATATTTATTAATATTCATACAGCGAAACGTTTTTCAACTATTTACAGAAAAAATAATGAAAACAATGATGATATACGTACTAAGTAATTTTAAATAATTAAAAATTATATAATTAGTCGATGGAGACGCAGAAGCTTATCTATTCGTAGATGTCTTCTCTGTCTGCGACGTAGCGTACAATATCACCGGGTTTCATGAGTTTCTCGGCATCCATGTCCGGGATCTCGAAGCCAAACTCATCCTCAATGGCCATAATTACCTCCACGTGGTCCAGGGAGTCGAGGCCCAGGTCGTTCATGAAATGCGAGTCCAGAGTAAGCTGTTGGGGAAATTTCAGTAAGATTTTCTCAAATTACTCAACGAAATAAAGCTAACTATAAATCTGACAAACGCGAGCCACGAAACGAGCTGTCACAGTTTTATTTAACATGTACCTTGGATGGGTCAACTTTGTCATAAAGTTTGAGGACCAAGAGTACTCTTTCACGAATGACATTGAGTGTCAAGGGTGGTCTACCGCTGTACCATCGTGCCTGCTCGACTCGTGGCCCCTGTAGCATAAAAAACGTTTACTCAGTATTAATTAACTATCTATTGACCTTATCAGCTGTTATTTTGTCGTAGTCTCTGCAGACTTTTATTACACGCTGTTCAATTTCATTTATTGGAGTTTTTTTCTTCATCCCCGGCCCCTCTGTGTAGCTCCGGATCTATTTTTCAGAAAATTATCTATTAATCAGAAAAACTATCAACGATAATTCCAAAAATCAATAAAAAGAAACATGATTGATAAGCCAATGTTGCCCTGATGACTGCAAAAAATCATCAGTCAAATGATACTCAAGTAAGCCGACGTTTTTAATTTTTTTTTAATAATTAAATTAAAGCAAAAAAATATTTAAAAAAAATTTCACTTACAGTTTTTAAAGTTTTTTATAAGTGACATTTTTTTTTATTTTTTTCAGTAATAAAAAACTAAAAATTTTTAAATGTCGGCTAACTTAATTTTTATATCAATCAGACATTTAATTAGCATATTACATAATTGAAGAAATAAAAAAATAATTTAAACAAAAGTACCTGAGAAAAGACTGGTGCAACAAACTTACAACCATTTGCTTGTAAATGGAACCTCTGTGCTCGTGCTAAATTGGCAACAGCTCCAAATCTCCTTCCGTTGAGGAATGAAAACTTTTTCACACCCGAGCTGATATTCTGGGTGAGAATTCTGACGCCCGTCAACGATGCCATGTTTGAGTCAACTCAAACGTCTTACAATTTCAGTAAGTAGTGTAAAAAATTAAATAATCACTCGGTTGTTGGTTAGGATCTGAAATTATCGAACCTCGAATTATTGCGAGTGTGTCAGTCAGAAGCCGATCATCGACACACTTACACTACCACGTAAAATGGTGTCTGTGAGTCACGTGACGTCTCCAACAGTGAACAGATAGTGGCCATTTTTTTTTACACGGGTGATGTAACATGTGATCAAGTGCTGATAACATAAAAGTCTACTTGTTATTTATTTTTGCGCATGCCCAAACGTCTTTTTCTACTTTATCATCACAATAATTTGATTAGTGCACTAATATCAGTACTTTGTGTTTTTTCTGGATACTATACACAATACTTACACACAATGCTGATGACTAAAGCTTTGGAGAAACTCGCTCCTTTGTATTTTTCAAGTTAAACGTCACCGCGACGCCAAACGTCAAAATAAAATATACATTATCGAGCGAATACTATAATATTAATTGTTATAAATATTGTACGCTTAGCTGTGATGTTGATCTTGATGTGATATGTGATTTGACAAGGGTTTTTAATTTTTTATTTGCCACGACGACATGCTCCCAAGCCGTCTTTTTATTTTTACTTTAGTGATAGTAAATTAATCTTTTTAGTTTTTAGTTAACAGCTGTACTCAGTTTTAGTTCGTACGTAAGTACTTTGTGTACGTAGACACATCAAGTGAAAGTGACTGATTATCAACATGGGAAATGTTGACACCAAACTCAATTTTCGTAAAGCTGTTGTGCAGCTGACATCTAAAACACAAGTACGTTTTTTTTTTATTTAATTATTATTGATTTTTTTCAATAAAAAAAAATCATAAAAATTATTAAATGTCGGCTAACCTAATTTTCATTAAAAAAAATTGCATTTTTAATTTTTTTTTTAATTTTTACATGTCAATTTTTTTTCTCATTATTTTTGCGACAATTTATTGTTTTTTATTATTTAAAAAATAACAATTAATTATTTTCAGGTAATTGATGTCGGCGACGATGATTTCTGGGACCAATTTTGGTCAGAAAACGTCTCAAATGTCCAAGACGTGTTCACATTAATACCCGCAACAGAAATACGTACTCTACGGGAAGAATCTCCCCCAAATTTAGCTACACTATGTTACAAAGCAGTGGAAAAATTAGTAAAAGCGGTAGATTCAAGCTGCCGAACTCAGCGGGACCAAACGACGGTGTTGAATTGCTGCCGATTGTTAACAAGACTGCTACCATACATCTTCGAGGACCCAGACTGGAAAGGGTTCTTCTGGTCGAGTCTCCCAGGAAAGGAGCCGGAGGAGGAGAGCATACCTCTGGCGCACTCGCTGCTGAACGCGATCAACGACTTGCTGTTCTGCCCGGACTTTACAGTCGTCTCGGGTCGCAAGTCAGGTCCAGAGAAAGCCGAAGACCTGGCGTCTATCGACAGCTGCGAGTACATCTGGGAGGCGGGTGTCGGGTTCGCGCATTCGCCATCAAGGTACCCTCATTTGGACTCCAACAGAACGGAGCTGTTAAAGCTGTTGCTGACTTGCTTCAGCGAGACCATGTACAACCCGCCGAACGACTCGGCTTTCGTCCCGAACAAGTGGATCCGGTATCTGACCAGCACTGAGAACCACCACGCGCTGCCTATGTTCACCTCTCTCTTGAACACCGTCTGCGCTTACAATCCCGTGGGACTCGGGGTTCCCTATAATCACTTGCTGTTTACAGACTCTCTAGAACCACTTGTTGATGTTTCTTTGCAAATATTAATTGTCACGCTGGACCACGATGTCAGTGGCGGAACTGCTGCTTGCGAGGATCCATCAATTGCTGCTGATAATTTATTCATCAATTATCTCAGTCGTATTCATCGGGATGAAGGTATATTATCTATATTATTAAGATAATAAACAAAATTTTTTGGCCAGTTTTTTTTAATCAAGTAGTATAAAATTATTTTAGTCAGACACTAGATTTTTGGACATAACCCAGGTGTCATCTTGAGTCAAGTAATAAAATCTTAATTTGGTCATACGTGAATTTTTTAGCATGACCATGTGAGAAAGTTTCGAAAATCTTTCAATTTTTAAATTTGTTTAGTTAATTATTTTAAATAAGAATTTGATTATTTATTTTGAAAGAGAAAATTTTTAATTGATGATTTTTTTTATATTTATGACACTAGAAATAATTTATTAATTTATTTTGTTTTAAATGACGCGCGTTTTTGTATTTAGACAGGTGCTGCCGTGGCAAAAATAAAAAACACTCGAAAACGCGTCGGCCATCATTGTTTCCATGGCAACAGCAAGCTGTCGGTCATAATTTTTTTTATTTAGCCCCGCTTCCTTTAATTCGAACTTTTAGCATGATCACATGAAAAAGTTCTCATGAAAAAGTTCCGAAGTTCCGAAGTGAAGAAACGTATAAAAGTTTCGAAAATCTTTCAATTTTTAAGGAAGACAGCTTGTCAACAGTTTTTTTTTAGCGTTAGAATTCAGTTTGAATTTTAGGAGGCGGGGCCAAATAAAAACAATTATGGCCGACAGCTTGCTGTTGCCATGGAAACAATGATGGCCGACCAGTTTTCGAGTGTTTTTGACTTTTGCCGCGGCAGCACCTGTCTAAACACAAAAACGCGCCTCATTTAAAAAAAAAAAAAAAAAAAAAATTTTTGGGTTTCAGATTTTCAATTTGTACTGAAAGGCATCACAAGATTATTGAACAATCCTTTAATGCAGACATACTTGCCTAACTCAACAAAGAAAGTACATTTTCATCAGGAACTTTTGGTATTTTTTTGGAAAATGTGTGATTATAATAAAAAATTTTTATACTTTGTACTTAAAAGTTCAGATGTACTGGAAGTTTTGGTGCCTATTTTATATCACCTCAATGACTCGAGAGCTGATCAGTGTAAGTATGTCTAAAATGATAGCCAAAAAAATTGATAATAAAATAATAAAATAAAATAATTCAACAGCTCGAGTTGGACTAATGCATATCGGAGTATTTATTTTACTACTACTGAGCGGAGAAAGGAATTTCGGAGTAAGATTGAACAAACCATACACAGCAACAGTGCCAATGGACATTCCAGTGTTCACCGGGACGCACGCGGACCTCCTGGTGACAGTATTCCACAAAATAATAACAACAGGTCACCAAAGACTCCAGCCACTGTTCGACTGCTTGCTGACAATTCTGGTGAACGTATCGCCGTACTTAAAAACTCTTTCGATGGTAGCGAGCACCAAGCTTCTGCACTTACTGGAAGCATTCAGCACTCCCTGGTTCTTGTTTTCGGCACCGACGAACCACCACCTAGTATTTTTCCTCCTAGAAATATTTAACAACATCATACAGTACCAGTTTGACGGGAACAGCAATCTCGTGTACACAATTATCCGTAAGCGACAAGTGTTTCACGCCCTGGCAAATCTTCCCAGCGACTGCAGCACCATCGCCAAGTCACTGAGCAAGAAGCAGCGCAAGCAAATCCCCTCGACCAGCACCTCCACGGACAATGTCAGTGAAATAGTCATGGAAGGCTCCCATCCAGCGCAGCCCGCTGAACCTGGAACTCTCAACGCCACGCTGCTCGAGACTCCGGGGATTGAGAAGATGACTGAAAAAGAGTCCGCTCATCCTCTCAGCCCTGCTATTTCTGACGTAGATGTCAGCAAAGCAGCCAATGGAAAAGATCAAGTTTCTTCTCCTGATCAATCCAAGAAGTCTATAGTCCAAGTTAGTTTTTTTTTTTTTTTTTTTTTTTTATCTGTAAATAATTAATTATTGAATAAAAATTTTTTTAATTGACAGAGAGGAAGTATCAGAGTAAGCGAAGAAAGAACGAGTACACCTAATCAATGGGTCCCTTCTGCGGATTGGGTGTATCAGTGGAAAACAAAGCTTCCTCTTCAGACAATCATGCGGCTGTTGCAAGTACTAGTGCCCCAGGTTGAAAAAATTTGTATTGACAAGTAAGTAATTTTTTTTTTTTTAATTCTATACAATAAAAATGAAATAAATTTTAAAGCATTGACACTTTTCCAGGGGCCTGACGGATGAAAGTGAGATCCTGAAGTTCTTGCAACACGGCACTCTAGTCGGACTGCTGCCAGTCCCACACCCGATTTTAATCCGCAGGTATCAAGCTAATGCAGGTACCACCGCGTGGTTTCGTACTTATATGTGGGGTGTAATTTACCTGAGAAATGTCGAGCCGCCTATCTGGTACGACACCGACGTGAAGCTCTTCGAAATCCAACGGGTCTAATAAAATAAATCTCAGTGGTTAATAATTTTATTTAAAAAGAGAAATAATTTTATTCGCCTTCTACATAAACACGCCTGTACAATTTTGTGTATGCAATTTTAATCAATTACATTTCTTATGATTGGATAGAATATAATTAATTAAAGTAAGAAAAAAAATCTGTCGCTTAGCACTGTGTCGTCATTATAAATTATACCATTGTAATATACATTATAATAATAATAATAATAATAATAATAATAATAATAATAATAATAATAATAATTATTATTATTATTATTATTATTATTGACTTATCGCTTCTGCGTATTAATTATTGTAACATTTAAATATTTTATTTACATTTTATCTTGTAACCTTTTCATAAGACGGCGGAGGCGCTTCGTCGTATTGCGAATTCGGAGGTATTAGAATAGCAATGTGATAAGGTGGAGGCGAAGGTGAAGGTAACGATGGAGTCGAGGGGAATAGCATTGAGGAAGAAATTAATTGTTGCTGGTGTTGGTCGACTGGATGCTGATGTTGACTCGCAGGATGCTGAGTCGCCAGCGAGTTCATCGGCAAAGAGTTATTATCACCTCCTGGCTGCTGATGATTAGCTTCATTAGCGGCCTCCGTAGCTACTGTTGCAATTGAAATTTCAGGCACGTGGTAGTGGTGGTCATTTCGGTTGCGGCGGAACAGAGTCGTGTAAAAGCAACCGGAGATCATCAGAGCCACCAACAGCCCACAGAAAATCAAGACATCCAAACCCTTGTCCGGCTGAAATAATTTAATTTAATTATTTGATATTATCAATTCATTTTTTAATGAAGAAAAACTTACCCGGTGGTTGAAATAAAATTTAGCGATGGAAACAAATCCAGTCGCTAAGATAAATGTTATCCAAACTCCGCAACGCAGTCGGTACCCAGCCAGTTCAGCGCTGCTTATCTCGGATATCTCGATTATTCCTCGATTTATTGCTGGGTCATTCGGTAGGACACGTCGGACATGTGTGTTATTCGTTACATTGCTGTAAAAAATTATTTAATTATATAGCTGAAAGTTTAAGAGGTCCTAATTGAATTATTATTATTATTATTATTATTATTATTTTAATATTTTATCACACAGAAAGAAAAATTTCTTGACTGGAGAACAAAATTCTTGGCTCAAGTGAACCTTTTTTTCTGTGCAGAAATAAATACACAGGAAGAAATTTTTAGTAATTCTGTTAAAGATAAAGTTCATATTATTGATATTTTGACTGCTAAAGTGTTAAAGTATTGCAAAAATTTTTTTGTGACTTATTTGTAATTAAATCAATAAAAATAAATTTAATAAACAGACAAACAAGATTTTTATTTCTTCAAAATTAATGATTTAATTTTTGGTTTTAAAAAAAGTTGCAGAAAATTAAATTTACACTGTAATTAAAAAATGAAGTAATATTCTTCAACGTTAGACCAAACAATGAATAGAATAATTGAAAAAATGTTTAAAAATAAATATGAACGTCTGAAGAATCACAAGCGAATCACCCTGTGTATAAGAAGAACATGTTTCTCCCTCGAATCCTTCTAGAAGACCGTGTGTGTTTGATTTTAATTACTTGGCGATCCCGTGAGGCTGGTGTCCATGGTGACGCGTTGACTCGTGGACACTGTTGCTGTTTTCACGGTCTCTCGGTTGATAAAGAACACCAACAGCACTGCGGTTCAATGTCCCTTCACAGCTCCTGGTGTTTGTCCAATTACCATGCAATCGATTCGGCGATACCATCGAACTATTTCCGGTTCTTCGAGAACTGCTCCTACCTACCAATAGTTCAATTTTCTCTTCATCATACTTTTTAAAAAAATAATTCCATTACTTAATCATTTTTGCCGTAATTTTTAAATAAATCCAAATTTTTTATCCTAAAAAAAAAAATGTTTTGAACAAAATTTCATTTTCAATATAAAAAAATTAAAAGGATTTATTCCAAAAATCTTCCCGTTACATATCAATAATATTATTTTACCACAATGCGTCTTCAATAATGGTACCGATGATTGCAAAGAAGATGCAGAAATAGCTGTCGTTGCAGCGTGATATCTTCTGCACCCACCACCAATCGCGCGGGACCTGCCCGCTGGTTTATTGATCCAAAAATGCATCAGTCAATGCTGATAAAAGTTTCCACAAGATCACCAATACTAAACAACCCTATCACTTATTATTAAACTTATTTATTAATACTCATATTATTACTCTATAATAATTATAATTCCCACGTCATCATGGTATTTTTATCAATACCATCCAGTTTCATTTGCTTATTATATTGTCCATACTGAACCAAAACCCACCAATTTTATCAATCATTTTTTATTTTTTTTAAATTATTTTATACTCAATAAATAAATATTTAATTAATAAAAATTATTTTATCAATATTTTTTAATTAATTTTATTTATTATTAAAGATCTTTGATGTAACAAATGAGACGCGAGAGAATGCACTGATTCTAAATAAAATCCCAGTATCTCAACTGCTCCTGCGCTGCTTTTTTATTATCTATTTATGATTACACGCTCAAGTGTGTGGAGTGTGTTGGGCGAAATTTACTATTTACAAATTTGTACTTAGTAATTATTTTATTTTATAAAAAATAATTTTTAATTAACTTAAAATTAAATTTTTTCATAAAATCTTTTAAAGAATAATAAAAATTTTATTATACTATAAAATTTATTAATTACAGTAAAAAATCAATTCTGCCAGAGTCTAAGAACTTTGTCTTTGCCTCCAGAGGCAACTCTCATAGCGTCAGGAGACCAATCGACCGCATAAACTTGATCAGCGTGTCCAGGCAAGTCCTGAGCCAAAGATTGAGCCTTGACGTCCCAGACCTTGAGCGTAGAATCAGAACTACCACTTACCAGTAGCCGAGAGTCAGCACTCCAAGCAATTGAGAAAACAGCCTGAATGTGACCGTGCAAATTTTTAATAAACTTTCCTGTCGTTGCTTCCCACAATTTTATTGATTTATCAAACGAGGCTGATGCAATTAGCCGGCCATCCGGGGAAAATTTAACGTCGTTTACTAACTGTCGGTGGCCTGTCATTCTCGCTGCAATGTAAATATTTATTGTTACATATTATCAAAAAATTAAAAAAAAAAAAAATTACCAATAGGTTTTTTATCTTTCTCAGGGTTCCAAAGATAGAGTGTAAAGTCATCGGATCCAGATACCAATTTTTCGTCCCCCAGAGCTTGATAGCGTTTCAGAGCTCGCTCTTGAAGGTCCTTAGAGGCATTAGGGCTTTCAACTATCTCAAAATGTCCAGTCCTTAGAGCATAGTCAACGTTCAGTGCCAAGGTATTGACCCAGTGAGCATGTCCATCCAAAACTCTGCAAAGAACTCCCTGAAAATAATTTAAAAATTAATTTATTGATAAAAAAAAAAAAAAAAAAAAAAATATCATTACTTACATCTTCAGCTCTCCAGACCCTGATAGACCTATCCTGTGACCCGGAGTAAATCAAGCCACGACCGCCCCAGCGGACGCAGGTGACACTCTTGGTGTGTCCGGCCAACACCCGAGTCGTCTGTCCAAGCTTAGTGTCCCAAATCCTGAGATCACTGTCCTTAGAAGCGCTCACCAGGTACCTGCAATCCGGATTACGATGGTAAGGTTCCCAGGAAAGGGCTGTGACCCACTGTTTATGCCCTTTCATCGGTTTACTAATCTGCTTTCCAGTTTCTGGGTCCCACAGCATTATCACTCCGTTTTTACAAGCAGATCCGAGCTTGCTGCCGCAAGGGGACCATGATATGCAGAGAACCCAGTGCTTGTGACCTTCGCAAGTGTACAAAGGAGTCTGGGTGTGAATGTCCCAAAATCTGACAGTGGTATCACCAGACCCGCTGGCTAAACTCTGTCCGTTTGGAGAAAATGCCACGGATATTACTGCTTCTCTATGTCCTACATTAAAAATAATTCATTTTAATTCAAATTAAATTAATGAAAATTTATTTAGCTTGTATTTTTTATAATTAAAAAAAAAAATTAATTTATACATTAAATAAAATAAAAAAATTACCTTCAATTGATCCAGTGCATCGAGTAACAGCGCGCACTTTGAAAACAGCTTGTGGTTGGTAGACAATATCAATAACTTGCTCGCAATCATTGCCCTTTAAATTTTCCTGAAGACTCCCGACGACTTCTACGTCGTTTATAAAAAATGAAATAGGGACCGGTTCCTCTTGTTGGAGCAAACTATTGCAGATTCCCTCCAACTGCTTGGCGGTTGTTCCTCCTGGTAAATTAAAGGTCTCTGGGAGGATTTCACCTTTTTCCGACTTGAACCTGGCTAATACTGTGTGGATTGTTCCGTCACTTTCTTCCATTTCTTCGGATTTTCTTTTACTCATTTCTAGGAATTTAATTTAAATAAATTTTTCCTAAAAGTTTTTAGGAATTAAGACAATTAAAGTTAGCTGTCACTTGACAATTTTTTAATTTTTTTTAACAAATAAATTTGCTCCAAAAAATTGCATTTGTAGTTTTTTAATATTTCTAAATGTCAATTTTTTTGACATAATTTATTTGTTACAAAAATTCTTAAAATTATTAACTATCTGCTAAGTTAATTTTCATAAGGAATTTGAGGTTAAGATTTTTGTTTATCAAGTAATAAATAAATTACAGTAAATAAAAATACTGTTGATTAATAATTTTAAACTTACCTAGTTTAATTATCAATTACTAAAATATTTACAATAAATAAATTATAATATTTAGAAAAATAAACTTTTAAAATGTTTTGAAGAGCAAGCATGTGGGTTTCAGCTCGGCGACAAAATAGACACTGAATAGTTGCGTGCGCAGTAATGTGACAAAAATTAAAAACACGTGAAATTTAGCAGACACTTGATGATTTTTTAATTTTATTTTAATGGATTATTTTTAATAAATTTAACTTGTAAAAATTTTTTTTTACTTTAATTTAAAATTCAGGATGGACGAAAAAAAAAAATGCAGAGATATTTAGAAATACTTAAAGATATAATTTATTTAATCATAAGATCAAAATCTCTTGTGGTCATACATAATAATAAATATATAATTTTTACAAAGTTATATACATACATAATACTAATCTTAATATAAATTAAATTAATCAGTTAAAAATAACTGAGCAACACTAAAAAAATATCCTAGTCTTTTAAAACAGTAGCTTCAATTTTTTTTTTTTTTTTTTTTAATTATTTACACTTATCACTCATAAATAATAATTATACATTTAAAGTTAGCAGTTACTTGATAATTTTTTAATTTTATTTAAAGTCCAAAACTTCCAGGCTTGCGACAGGACATCGGAGTCCCGGGTTCAAACCTTCCAGGCGTAGAAATTTCCTGGTGCCTGATAGAAGCTTGCTCCCTCTGTAGCTGCTCCTGAGCCTTGGCCTTCATCTCCAGCTCAGCCTGCTTCATCTGCTCCTCCATGGCGTTCATGCGCTGGAGAGTCTGTTTCATTTTGGCTCGACCGCCTCCAGCAGTTTCCTTAACACTGAAGAACATCGGACCAAGTTCTGCGAGCCAGTGGCCATCAACAGCAGTGACACACTGCATGTACTCACGAGCAGTCATCACCAGCTCATGGTAGACCACGTAGTCCGGAGTGAAGCCCATTCCGAAGAGCGCCGAGGTAGGATGCAAGTGACAAGGCATTCCAGTTCTCAGATTTATGTACTCCCCGATACCTTTGAGTCTTGCTGCTTGTTGAAAGTACGCCGAGCAAATACACTTGCGTACAACATCCCAGTCAGTTCCGCAACTGACCAGCTCCAACTTCTGCTGCTTCAAGATTTCTTCCAATTGCAAACGAACTTCACGGACTTTTCTCATGGCCTTTGCGTGGATAAAGTGCTCCGTGCACCAAGTGCTCGAGTACCCGTTGGACTTCCACTGGTTGTATACATTGAGGAAGGTCAGGTGATCCGACTCCGGAACCTGGAACTTTTCTCGCGCAGAATCGGAGTCTTCTTCTCGGCCCTTTGGTCTGTAGAATATTGAAGGGACGGAAAGCATCGAGACAATTATCAGGATCTCCGAAGTACAGCCGAGCTGAGACGCGACGATCAACATTTGACACTGCGGAGGGTCCAGCGGGAATTCAGCCATCTGTCGACCGAGTGCAGTCAGCTCTCCTGTGTTATTTAAGGCTTTTAAAATCCACAGCTGATACAGCGAGTTGAGAATATTGTCTTCTGGTGGAGGATCCATGAACTTGAACGCCAGTAAATTTTCAACTCCCAGAGATTTGAGCAGCAGAACAGTATTGGCCAGATTCGTCCTCTGGATCTCAGGAACCCCTGTGAGCAGCAGCTCGTCCAGGTACTGTTTCCTAGTGTACAATCTGTAACAAATTCCCGGACCAGTTCTTCCAGCACGACCAGCGCGCTGGTCAGCATTCGCCCTGGAGACTGGGTAGACCTGCAGCGCGTCCATACCTATCTTTGGGTTGTAGACTTTCAGCTTACAGTACCCGGAGTCAACTACAAAAACTATTCCGTCGACAGTCAGTGAAGTCTCGGCGATGTTGGTCGCGACGACGCATTTTCTCACCTCCTGGGACTTCTGGAAAATTTTAGCCTGCAAGTCCGAAGGAAGTTGGGAGTAAATCGGGAGAATCAGCAGCTCTGGAGCGGACTCAATCTCCTCCAGTCTCTCTTTGAGGACTTGACAAGTGACTTCGATGTCTTCCTGACCCGGCATAAACACCAGGATGTCCCCGCTCTTCGGCTGCAAGTGGATTTGCAGAACCTGCTTGACTGCAGCGTCAACATAATCCTCGACAGAATTTTTGGCGTACATGTGCTCCACAGGGAAAGTTCTTCCAGGAATGTTGTAAGTCGGGGCGCTTCCAAAAAATTCCGCGAATTTCGTCGAGTCCATGGTCGCAGAAGTAACTATCAACTTCAAGTCCATTCTTTCTTTAACAATGTCTCTTAACAACCCAAAGAGAACGTCTGTAGAGAGAGAACGCTCGTGGGCTTCGTCCATGATGATCACGCTGTACTTGTCCAGGTCTTTTTCTCTCAAGCTTTCTCTCAGGAGAATACCATCAGTCATGTACTTGATGACAGTGTCTTTCGAGGTGCAGTCTTCAAATCGGATGGCGTACCCGACCTTGTCACCCAGGTTGGAATCCATCTCGTCGGAGACTCTTTTGGCGACTGACATTGCGGCCACACGACGCGGCTATAATAATAAATTTATATTTAATATAAATATTTATATTAACTGTCTTAGTTTCAAATCTTATTTTAAAAAATCAATAAAAAAGGATTTACCTGAGTGCATCCGATTAACCCGTTCTTGGCGTAGCCTTCTTCATACAAATACTGAGTCAACTGAGTGGTCTTTCCACTCCCAGTTTCTCCGACAATTATCACCACATTGTTTTCTCTGATGACCCTCAGCAGTTCTCCCTTGACAGCAAACACCGGGAGGCTCCTGCGCTGATTAAGAATCTCTTGGCGCCTTTTGGTGCTGGAGGAGTCTGGGCCCATGTGTTTGGCGTACTTTTGACCGGATTTGTAGTCGACTTCTTGGCCAGGCTTCTCTCGATCCTCGTTCCGCTGGTCCTTGACTCCCATAATGTTCCCGAGTCTTGTACCACCGAGCTCAACGTGTCGCTTCTGGTTCTTCCGTCTGTCATTCTGCTCTCGATAATGATGAACAAGAGCCGAGCCCTTCCTGGCAGCGAGAGCCATGTCACTGTTGGGGTCTTTGACGGGAATCACCGGCTCGGGCTGCTTGGTGAAGACGATTCTTCCATCGAGGAACGGAGGAACGACGTGATGGACCAACACATGGACCCTCGCCTCTGCTTCTTCGTCGAGGTCGTCTTGGGTCAGCAATGTGGCAACTCCGGCAGTCACCATCCGGTTGACAGCCCACTTGTTGTCGTCTTTATTGGTCTGCTTCTGCTGGGCAGACATTCTCTTCTGAGGTTTTGTCTGCAGCTCCATTTCCTTCTTCTTGACGTACTCCTCGGGAATGTTAGAGAATTGACGGCTTTCGTAGTCGTTTGAACCGTACCATTCTCGGTCTAGCCGCTTCTGTTCCTCCTCCCAGTACTCAGAGTCTTCAATTTCTGGCTTAGGAGTCACTCCTGAGGACTTGCGGTCTTTATTCCAGGAGTTGTACTTGTATGAAGGTGTAAATTCACTTCTCACACTGTGTTCGCGCTGCGAGCCGTAGTGTTTTGGAGTTGGATGGTCCCAGCTTGATTTTTTTATCACTTCGTCGTCGTCTTCATCCCAAGAACACTTTGAGGTTGAATCCTTAAATTAAAAAAAAAAAAAAAAAAAAAAAAAACATTAATAATTATTAAATTTTATTTTTTATAAAAAAAAATCAATTAATCTATTTATAATTTACCTTAACCCTAAATTGCGGAGTTCTTGGTTCATCTTTAAACCTAATCGAATCCTGACGATGGCTACTGCGATAACTATCTCGTCTCTCGCTCCTTCTGTCAGAATCGCGATCCCAATCTCTTTCTCTCCGATCTCTGTCGCTATTTCGATCCCGATGTCTTTTATACTCTCGGTCCCTGGAATGCCCGTCGTGTCTCTGCTTCTTGAGTCGCTGCTCGAGTCTTTCCCTAGCTGCTCTATCAACACCTCCAGTGTGAGTTGGTGTTTCATCAGCAGGTGCTCTGTATTTTCTTTTTTCCTTCCTCGAGCTTGAAAAAGAAGCAGTGTCCTGGTTCAGCTCCTGCTTTTTGTCTAATTTTTTTGAGCTAGGAATCACAGGTGGCAACGTGGGCTTTTTAAAAGCGTGCTCAGAAGGTTTTTTCTTCATTATTATTAAACCTCCGACTTCATTGCTTTCATCGGTTCCTTTTAATTCATATAAATCCGAGTCCATTGTTAATTTCTGAAATTAAATTTTTTTATTTAACGGAAGTGTTATAATAAATATCAAACGTTTGCTGACATTTAGAGGTTATCAATATTTTTTTTTTTTTTTTTTAATTAAAAATTACACTTCTATTTTATCACTTTAATTATTTATTAATATTTGTTTAATTAAAAGTTAGTTTGTTAAAAAAAAAATTAATTACTTACGTTTTAGATGCTCAAAAATTTTTAATAAAAACACAACGTCTATTGAACAAAACAAGTAAAATAATTGACAATGGAGACTGACACTAAAAGATGTGGCGGCACTGAATCCTCAGTCACGCCTCTACAGGCAGGAAGTTCAAACAAAGCGCTCGAAGCGCCCACTACTGGCCAGAGGAAAAAACCAAAGCAAATCAGCTATCACAACTGTGGCGTAAAATAATAATACAATAATACCTTTTTTTATGTGCAAGACTATATATACATGAGTACCTGTGTAACCTTTTCTAAGTATTTGAATAAACATAGTAATAATATTTAAATTGTGTTCACGTCATTAATAATAATAAGTAGAATAACCCCCTTCAAAACATTCTACAAAGACTTATCATTGCTGCCATCTGTTGTTAATTTAAAAAATTTTTTTAACAAATTAATTACAATAAAAAAAAGCTTCTAAAAATTTTCAGTTGTAATTTTTATTAATTTTAATAATAGGTGAAACTTTCTAAATAATTTTTTTTAATAATAATTTAATGGCTATAAAATTCTAAAAAAATTTTTAATGTCTGTCAACTTCAGTGTGATTAAAATATAAATTCAAAATTTTTCCGCATTTTTCAGCAGATTGCGCGCCATCTTAGAAACTTATTTTACCGACTCGCGATGGCCGCGTTGGTTTTAAGCGTTGTTCAGCGCATAGGTTTACGATGTGATCTCAGTACACTTCTTATAATTTTAGTTTTTTAATTTTCCTAGAAATACTGGCGTTCTTCCTCCAAACTATAAATATAAATATAAATAATAATAAATAATAAAAATTTCAGCGGGTGAAAAATATAAAAAAACAATTGTTAACTCCGAGAAGAGTGCGCTTAAATGTTAATATTAAAAGTCTAAGCGATAGATGTATTTAATTATCAAGTGTGATACGAATGTCCAAATGACAGGATTTAATTAGCATAGTGGTTGGCGTTTATTCTCATTACACGGGTAAAAATCACTCTCTTATCCACATGGCTTATGGCTTCCAAGTGAAAGTTTCCTGTCAGTCATAAACTCTATATATACTTACATACTTGCACATTACACATTACACATTACTATACTCTATAAATATATATTACTGGTTAATTAAACCATTTAAAATTTTTTATTTTTTTCTACTTAGATCTAAATCGGCTTCTCCAAAAAATAAATAAACGAGTATTACTTTAAATAAAGTTACTTTTCGACGCCGGGTTTAAATTAATGAGCTCTAATTAAATCAATTAAGAAACGAGTTCATCCAGACTCGAAACTTGATGTAATATTCTTACCCGTCTGCTCTAAAAGTATTTTTTAAGCTCATTAATTTGTTACAAATTAATTCATTTTTATAATGAATGTAAGTATAATTTTTTATATTTTAATTAATAGTAATTACATTGTAAATTTTTATTTTTTAATAAATTATTAAATTTAAAAAAGAATGAAACTAAAATTGAATTAGCAAAAAAATTATTTTTAAATAATTGCACGTGTAGTTTTTTAAATTTTTTACAAGTGCAATTTTTTCTTTTAATTTTTTTCTTAATAATTTTATTATTGAAAAAAAATTCTGAAAATTGCCAGGTAATTTAATTTTCATAGAGTATGAATATAATAAATATAACACCAAAGTAGCAACGAATAAAACGAAAGAGTAAACTCATGAGATTTGAAATTACAGTAAAAACTATTTTGAGAATGTTCTATATTTGTCCGAGTGAAATGCCAAAACTTTTGGTTAGATTATATAATTCAGTATTGAATAAATATTCTTGAGTGATCTGGAGTTAAAAAATATATCAATGGAATGTAATTAAAAATTATAAAAAATAATTAACAATTAACACCTATTAATAATTACAGCAATTGATAATGCAATAATGCTCTAACATAAAACAGCTTCGCTAATAGATATATGTAAAAGATAAAGTTATTTAAATATTTGATGGATGATATAGCTGATAATTTAAGAGATAATTGATAATAATAATAATAATAATGTGGGTGTTGGTGTGTGTACAAAAGGTTATCGATGGCGACTTAGCATCTTGTCTGGAAGGTGGTTGACTCAGCTAGCTCAGGTACTTGATATGATCGAGAGTGTATCAAGACGAGCGCTGAGTGGCTCCAGTGGGAGCTACCACGTTCGAGGAGCCGAGCTGGCGCGCGATCGCAGATTGAAGTCACTTGCAGCTACTGTAGTTTTTCTCGATGAAACTCAGCATACCTTTCAGCTTGATGTGAGTATTATTTTTTTTTTTTTTATTTATAAAAATATATCAAAAATGCATGTAGATACTCAAATGATATCTCTTGATCAGTGTAACACCGGAATGAGCTTATATCTTTAAAAATTATTTTAATTATTTCTTTCAGAAACGTGCCAAGGGCCAGATTCTCCTAGACCTGGTCTTCCAGCACCTGGAGCTCATTGAAAAAGACTACTTTGGCTTGCAATACGCTGAAAATCCAGCTGTCTATCCTAATTCTGATGCTATGGTAATTTTTATTTAAATAAAAAATTTATAAAAATGTATTAAAAAAAAATATTTAATTTTGAATTTTTTCAGAGATGGCTAGACCCATCGAAGCCGGTTAAAAAGCAGATAAGAAGTAAGGGTAAAGATCATTCTTTTAAATGATATTCTCCGATCAAACTAGTCAGCAGGAATTTAATTTTTTTTTCTTTTCAGGCGGTCAGTTTTTTTTCAAAGTTAAATTTTATGTATCTGATCCAAGTAAACTTCAAGAAGAGTACACGAGGTACCAGTTTTACCTCCAAATAAGAAGAGATATTCTTCACGGAAAGCTTCAACTTCCTACTAGCACTGCTTGTCTAATAGCTAGTTACACCGTTCAATGTAAGTTGATAATAAAAAATTTTAAATATACTTAAATTCAAGCTTAAATAAATTTTTATTAAACAGCTGAGTTGGGCGATTACCACCCAGAAGAACATGGACCTGGGTATTTATCAAGATTGCAGCTCATTCCAGGACAAACCGAAGAAATGGAGAAGAAAATTTGTGAACTTCATAAACTTCACAAGTAGTTTTTTTTTTTTTTTAAATTATTTTTTTAATTATTTAAATGAGTAATTTTTTAGAGGCCAATTGCCAGCGGATGCAGAGTTTAATTTCCTGGAACATGCAAAACGGCTGGACATGTACGGAGTGGAGTTACATAAGGCAAGGGTATGCACATTTATTGTACTCGACAATTTTTTATCTAAATTTTTATGTCAGTACACTATCAGTTATTTTAAACGACTAATATTAAACCTGGATGTAAATCAACAGGACTCAACAAATAAAGAGATTCAATTGGGCGTAACGTCAATCGGGTTGGTGGTCTTTCAAAATAATATTAAAATCAACGTATTTTCCTGGTCGAAAATCGTCAAGATTTCTTTCAAACGCAAGCAGTTTTTTATTCAACTTCGCCGAGAGCAGGTAAATTCATTAAATAATTAATTTTATTAAATTGCACTGTACTTTTTTAATTATAGATCTACTCTATTAATTACTTTCTAACATAATTTCAGTCGGAGAACTATGACACTCTTCTGGGCTTCAATATGCAAACATATCGCAGCTCAAAAAATCTGTGGAAAGCATGCGTAGAGCACCACACGTTTTTCCGACTCCACAGTCCGAAAATGCGATCGAGAAGATTCCCTCTGACTCTCAGCAGTCGGTTTACTTACTCGGGACGAACTGAGTTCCAAACGGTCGAGGACGGAAAGCATCGTGCAAGGGTTGAAAGAACATTCATCAGGTAATTATTTTTAGAAAATAAAAAAATAAAAATTAAATGGTTATAATTAATTGATAATTATTTTTTATAGATCACCGAGCAAGCGAATAATTCACGGGGTAAACCAAGTGCCAATTGAAGAGAAAGGTAAAGTAGTAAGCGCTCCAGCAAGACCTCCCAGGCCTTATGACAACAAAGTCCAGTCCTTAGGATCGCGAGAACCGCGACAAGCTTGGGTCGAGGGGAATAACAGTGATGAGTATGTCTAAAATAATAAATAAAAATAGTATTTTAATTTTAAAAAATATTCTAGATGTCTAAAAAACTATTTTGATGATAAAATAGCTAAGACATGAATTGTAGTTTTATGATACTGTGTTGCATGTGCGTTAATTTTGAATCCATGTTCGCGTACACAGTGAGGGTGGTTTTTTGTCCCTCAGAGAGGAGATAAACACGAGCACTCACACTCAAGGCGGGGCATTTTCTCCAGTACTGGGTTCAAGAATCCTCAGTTACGTTGATGACGACACTGCTGAGAGAAATATATACGATTTGCCGGATTACAGCGAGCCAACTAGTTCTCCAGCGCCACAGGTGAGTAATTGGATTAATTAATAATTAAACTAGTCATTAACTGCGACTTACTTTTTATCATAGTCATAAGTCATTAAATATCAATGTTACGCTGTATAACTATACCGTTAGTGTTGATAAAATTTAATATTGATAAATTAATTGTTTTATCGAATAATTATGTAATCGAGCGAGGTCGCCGAAGGCGACCTCGCTCGATTATAATTATATTGATGATTTCGTTCGAAGAGATCACTAGGTAGTACCGTCTTTGTACGCATATTCACATCACAAAGTTCAACTGTAAAAACAAATATAAAGCGTTTCCCAGGTAACCGACTTATTTATCCTCATTACAGTTTAGCTAAAGCATTATTTGAAGAGATCACTGGGAGAGTGAAAGATGGGTGGGAGTGATCTCTTCGAACGAAATCATCAATATAATTATAATCGAGCTTCGGTCGCCTTCGGCGACCTCGCTCGATTACATAATTATATTTCAAATTTCGTTCTCGAGATCACTAGGTAGATGTTCAGAGCTGTAGCATGTAAGTAAAATATTAAATAAGGAACAGTAAAGTTCAATTAAAAGAAAATAAAATTTTTTTTTTTTTTTTTTTATTAGTAATAATGAACAATTAAATTAATCATAACAAATTGAAATTGTGAAAAGGTATATTTTTTTTTTTTTTTTAAATTAAGTAAAACAAATGGTTAGATAATAAGTAATCTTAAGACAATATTGATGACGCAAACGTGGTCTTATTGTTAATTATAGGTCTGTTATAAAATTTTTCAAAGACTTTTGATTTATTAGACCATCCTGCAAGACTTTTAATAATATTTATATCAACTCCTTTGCTTAAGGCAGTTGAAGTAGACGCATGTCTAAGACTGTGAGAAGTATAGTTTTCACCAACTTTACACTCAGTTAAAAGGATCTTATCCATCTACTGATTGTATCTTTTGATGCTTTTTTATAAGGTTTTTAATTGTTAGAAAAAGACAGTCATTGTTATTTACAATAGTAGATGTGACAGTTAGGTAATGTTGTAATGTCGAAGCTACGCATAAGTTAATATTACTAAATTTTGGGATAATCAGAAGGGGCTGAAATGCACCCTGTCGAGAGGATTTAATCCTATCAGGGATTTCAATTTCATAGCCATCATTTCTTTATGAATATTAGATCTTTTAATTAAAGAAATCGTTTGGACCCGATGTGCAGAAACTATTGCAAGTAAAACAACTAATTTTTTTGTTAATTGGTGTAAATTAAGATTATTAAGTGGGTTTAGATTTTCTAATTTTTCGAGAACAGGATCTAAACTATAAATTCTATCATACTTGGGTCTAGCAGGTTGAATATTATAAGCACCTTTCAATAGTCTCGATATTAAAAAATTTTTTCCTAAATCTTTATCACATATTAATGATAAAGCAGAGCGGATAGTATTTAAAGAACTATACTTTACTACATTATTAAATTTTGATGTTAAATATTCTACAACCTTTTCTTCATTTGGGTTAAAAATGTCAATATTTTCAGATATACAGTAAGATGTCCAATCTCTTATTGGTTTGGAGTATTGTTTAAGTGTTGTAGCAGAAATAGATTTCACCAAAATGTTAACAGAGTCATTACTTAAACCTTTTCTTAGAAATGCCTGTTGGATAGTCGAGCTGCCATCAGGGATAGTTTCGAGGCTAAAGGATGTTGAATTGTTCTACAAGGAGAAAGAAGAAGATTAGCATCTGGTTGGAAAATAATTGGTTTTGATTCTAGTAAAGATAACCATAAAGGGTACCATGGCTGACCACTCCAATTTGGAACTACTAAAATCCCACAAGCCTGATCTGTTTGGATTTTTTTTTTAATTTTTAGAATTAGAGAGAAGGGAGAAAATGCAAAGAAATTTAAGTTACTCCAATTGATAGTAAACGCATCAATACATACTGCTAATGGATCACGATGCCAAGAACAGTATTTTTTACATTTTTTGTTAATATTTGAAGCGAAAAGATCTATATTTGGTCTACCGAGTTGTCGAGTAATTTTTTTAAATGCATAGGGAGATAATTCCCACTCGGTATCTATATTTTCAATTCGAGAAGCTCTATCTGCATCGATATTATCTTGAGAAGGAATATAAGAAGCAAATATCCAGATATTTCTTAATTCACACCAAGACCAAATATCAAAAGCTAGATCGTTCAAATATTTATACTTAGTTCCTCCCATTTTATTAATGTAGGCGATGGTGGTAGAGTTATCAATTCTCAAAAGAATCTCACAATCATGTTGGTCAGAGGCAAATGTTTTTAGACTGTTAAGTGATGCTAAAAGTTCTAAATAATTAATATGATAGGATTTTTCTCTCGAGTTCCAGTGTCCATAAGCTATTTGTCCATGACAAGAAGCTCCCCAGCCTGTTGATGATGCATCCGAGTAAATAGTTATTTTAAAGTTGGAATTTCTAATAGGGCATTTTGATATAAATATATTATTAGACCACCAATCGAATTTTAATTAATTCTTTAATTAAATGAGAAGAAATAGGCATATTTTGATCATAATCATTGGTAGAATTATTAAGAGCTAAGTAACGCTGTTGTTCGAATGCTTTTGAATGAACCCAACCATAGTTAACAGCTGGACAAGCTGCCGTAATATTACCAACAAATTGAGAAAACTCTCTAATTGTACAAAAGGAGAGATTTTTAAATTTTAAAATTAAATCATAAATATTGGATCTTTTTTCGTCTGTTAGAGCAATTGTCATTTGATGTGAATCAAATAAAAAACCTAGAAATTTACATAATGTAGATGGGATGAGATTACTCTTAGACTTATTTATTATAAATCCTAATGACTCTAAAAATTTTTTGAAATGTTTATATTTTTTGACATGATTCAAATGAGTTACCTACCATCCACCAATCATCAAGATAAACTACTGATGACAACTGTAAGCTTCTTAAATGACTAATAATAAGTTTACAAACTTTTGTAAAAATCCATGGGGCTGTACTCAATCCAAAAGGTAAACAAATAAATTCATAGAGATGATTATTAAAAAAGAATCTTAAATATTTCCAATATTCATTATGTACTGGAATCATAAAATAAGCATCTTGTAGGTCAAAATTGGCCATGAAACAATCTCTAGATATTAATTTTAAAATTGTTCGATAATCTTCCATTTAAAAATGAGAAGTCTCTATGAATTTATTTAATTTTTTCAGGTTAAGAATAAATCTCATTTTTTTATTTTTTTTAGGAACAAGAAAAATGCTAGATAAAAATTCGCCATCTTCCTCATAACACTCCTGAATAGCCCCCATAGTCAAAAGATCATCCACTTCTTTCTGAATAAGGACATGATCTTCTACTGAAAGATGACTATTAAGAGGTTTTGACGACTGAGTTGGAGCAGAAACGAATGGAATTTTATATCCAGAAATAGTTTCAATGATTAAAGGGTCAGCTGTGATTTTGGACCATTCATGTATGAAGTATTTCAGGCGACCAGCGACAGGACTCACCTTTACTTTTTGTTCTGAGTCTGGTTTTGTAGAGCAAGAGGGGGTTGGTTCTCTGAGCGGGATCGAGTCGTCGAATGATTGTTCTTGAAGGCATTTGATTTCCTCATGAATGAAGAACGATTGTAGCCCGTCTGGTTGGAGCGTGGAGCAGACGGGCTCTTCCAGTTTAAATAAGTTTTTGATTTTGAAAATTCCTTTTTAGAATTCTGATTTTTAATAGAAAGACCAGTTTTTTCTATTACGACAGCAGACTTGATTTTTTTAGCTAAGTTTTCACCAAACAAGAATTGGTCTGTGGGTGCATCTTCCAATATAGATTTTCTTTTTTCATCTACACAAGGGTATAATTGAGCACGTCTTGATTTAGTCAATTGAAACATTAGCTCACACATCATGGAGCTGGAATCGCAAAGAAGTTGTAAAAGGTCTTGTTTATCTGAAGGCTCTTCTTTGTCATTGAAGATCTGACAAATAGCTGTGCCAAGAGCAACTAAACTTTTTCCACATAAATCTTGGTGATTAGCCAAGTATTTATCACGCGATTTGGACGTCTTATTAAGTAACGGAAGCATCTCCGGGTTGAGAATCGGAGCAACGAGAGGACAATTACCTTTGTTAGGGTATTTGTTATCCATTTTCGACTTATCTTCCTTGTTCATGCCTGATGAGAGGATCTCTTTCCAGCATGATACAAGTTCCGGATGAAAATTGAAACTTTTGTCCTTCAAGGATCTTTTTTCAGAACCCAACATTTGAAGGACAGGTTCACTGAGGGTAGAAGCTTCAGGAGCCTTTGAATCTTGCAGCCCGACTGATGCCTTGGGATCATTATTAAGGGAAGGATCAATTTCCGGTTCCAAGTCAATGTCACTTTTAGAAGTGTCGTCATCACTTGAGTCTGCAAGACCATAAGATCTAGGTTAAGAGAAGCTATCAAGTAGAAACAATAAATAATTTCTCTTGACGCAAAGAGTAAAAATAATTTTTAAATAAATTCTAACTCTGTATTTTAACTCTAACCCAGTCGAAAAAAAAAGGTGCAACAAAATTAAAAATTTAATTTTGGTTGCCCAAATAGAAAATAAAATAATAATAAATAATTATTCACCCTCAGAAACATTGTCAGGTTGATTTTTAACTAAATCTTCCAATGGTTGATTTTTATTTTCTAAATTGAAAAGCTCTTGGTAGAGTTTCAATTTCTTTTGAAGTAACTCTAAATCAGAGTTATTAAAAGCTTGACGTTTGTTACTCATTTTTAAATTAGATAAAAACTAATTTTTTTTTTTTTATAAATAGTCAACTGAATAAATTATTTTAAATAAAATAATTAAATTAATTAGATGTTTAAATGTGATGTTCACTTTACAGCGCACAAAAAACGTAATGAGGATAAATAAGTCGGTTACCTGGGAAACGCTTTATATTTGTTTTTACAGTTGAACTTTGTGATGTGAATATGCGTACAAAGACGGTACTACCTAGTGATCTCGAGAACGAAATTTGAAATATAATTAAAATAATAAATTAATAGATTCTTGATGATGGCTTGGTAACGATAAGATTGACACCTGATGAGCAAGGCCGATTTGGCTTCAATGTGAAAGGAGGTCTAGACCTTGATATGCCCATCTTGGTGTCTCGAGTTGCGCCAAATACACCTGCTGATCGTTGTTATCCAAAGTTAAATGAAGGCGATCAGGCAAGTCATTCTTTTTTCTATATTATTAATCCTTTATCTCTAGATACATAAATAAAAAATTACCTTGTATCTTGTGAACTATTGATATTTTTAAAGATATAAGCTCATCTTGATGTTACACTCATCAAGACCTTTTATTTGAGTACCCACATCAATTTTTCATATATTTTATTTACATATATGTATTTATGAAAAATATATAAAAATGTGGGTACTCAAATGAAAGCTATTTTATTTTATTTTATTAGATTTTGTTAGATCAGCCTAGTCATTGTAAATTTTTATTTTTCATTAGGTTTTATACATCAACGGTATCGACGTAAACGGAATGCTGCATGATCACGTCGTTAATTTGATAAGACAGTCAAGGGATACGGGGAATGGTGAGTTGACCTTGACTGTTCGTCCCAATGCGCTCTACAACGCACTTGCTGGAACTGATGAAGCTTCTGAAGAAGAACCTCCTTACAGGTAATTTAAAAATCTAATATTATATTTAAAAATTAAATTAATTTATTTAATATAAAATATTAATAAAACTAGATACGTACCTGACGCACCACATTCGGCGGTTGGCTCGGACGCACTGGCCCAATCAATGTTACTCCTGGCAGACGGCCTCGCCAGCGGAGCCCTGATAGCCCAGTACGAGCAGCTCTACCGGAAGAACCCGGAACTTACATCCTTGGAGTCGAAGAAAGCCGAGAACCAGAACAAGAATCGGTACCGCGATATTTCGCCGTATGATGTTACAAGAGTTATTCTGATGGGATGTGTTAATGGTGACTACATAAACGCGAACTACGTCAACATGGAGATCCCCGGGTCGGGTATTATAAATCGGTACATCGCGACCCAGGGCCCGTTGTCTTCCACAGTTGCTGATTTTTGGCAAATGGTCCTAGAAGCTGGCAGCACTCTGGTGGTGATGTTGACCACGCTTGTAGAAAGAGGACGTACCAAGTGTCACCAGTATTGGCCGGCTCTAAACGAAACTCTGACTCTGAGGAACTTGATGCTAATCTCAACGTTGGAAAAAATTGAAGACTTTTTTGTCTTTCGTGAATTTATTTTACGTGACGTTAATGTAATTAAGTGACTATATTATTATTTGATGATTATTATTTAATTGGATGGATAAATTAAAAAAATTTTTTTTTTAATTTTTAGACTGGAGAAGAACGAGATATAACACACATGCAATATTGCGGATGGCCTGATCACGGAGTTCCCAGCGACTGGCGTCAGTTTACTAAATTCACAGAACGCGTTCGAGCTGCCAGAACAGGAATGGTAGAACCAGCCGTTGTCCATTGCTCGGCAGGTATCGGACGCACTGGTGTTCTGGTGTTGATGGAAACGGCTTTGTGTCTTATTGAAGCCAACCAACCAGTCTATCCGCTGGATATTGTTAGGTCTATGAGAGATCAACGCGCAATGATGATTCAAAATGCTGTATGTAATATTTATTTCATAATAATAATAAGGAAAATCTTTAAATGTATATTTTTAAAATCCCCGATGAATTATTAATGAAGGTAAATTTATTTATTTCAGAGTCAGTACAAGTTTGTCTGTGAAGCGGTCCATAAAGCATATACCGAGGGTATTGCAAAACCTCTTATAGAATTTAGTAGATAAAAATAAATTTAAAAATGATAATGAAAATGAAAAATAAGAAAGCACAAATGTCCAAGGCCTTTTTCAATTAAATTTAAAGGGTTCTTTTTTTTTTTTTAATAAATAGACAATAATTATATAAATATTTATTAAAGGTAGCGTCGGACGTGTGATAGTCCGCTAGAAGTAACCCACCAGTGAAAATAACTTTTTAAATAATTTATAAATTAGGAAACTTTAAATAACATTCTTCCAGCCGATTTATTATTCTATATTAATATTAAATCTAATTATGATTATTATTATAATTATTAATAAATATTAAGCTCAATGAATCTTTAACAGTTAGAGTAATAACTGATGTGGAGAATTGTTGGAAAGTATCCACTTTTTTTATCTATATTTTTTTACCATTAATTATTAAGCAAAACGATTTTATTATTTATCTCGGATATGTAAATATAATTAATTATTATCAAATAAAATTGTGCCAGAAACTAAAGGTAGCTATATAATAATATAAGCGCCGGAAAATATATATATATATATATATATATATATATATATATATATATATATATATATATATATATATATATATATATATATATATTGAAATTGTTTATTTTAGAAATAGAGTTGGAAATATTGTCAATTAAATTGTAAGGGCGCATGAGAGTTGGTAGCTGTCTAGTCTCATTGATTTGTACTTTTTAATGATCAAATAAAGTAATCATTTTGTATATTTGATTTTTTTGTTGAAAAAAAATTTTTTTTTTTTTATTTTGAGTAAATAGGTTTTTATTTTGGAGAGGGTATTGAGGTCAAATGGGATTATAGCTACCTGATCCCTTCTCTTGGGTCAAGTAAGAGGACGTTAAGACTTGCTACAATGCAAGGTGTTCATCACCACCACCAGTTACACATACTTTAAGAAACCAACCGTGTATATAAGCTGATGCGTACCTTCGATTTCACTTAGTCTTGTTTTCATTTCTGTTTTTACTGTTACAAGTTTACGCTTATATTCACCGTAAGTTTTTTTTTTTTGTTTGTTTTTAATAGAAGTTTAATATTTTTTTTTATAAAAATGAATATTAAAATTTATTACTCTAAAAGTTTCTTTTTGTAAAAATTTTTTTTACTTAAAAATTAAAATTTTTATCATGATTTATCAAATTTAATTCTTTAAAATATTTTTCTCAATTTTATTTAATAAAAAAAAAAAATTCCAGATGAAGGTATTAGCAATTGCAGTGCTCGCTGTAATAATCTACACCGCAGCGGGATTCCCAGAACAAGAAGGAGAAGCTCTGGTCCCAGAAGTTATAGACACCCTGCGAAAAACTCAGATTGGCCCAAACTCAGAGATCCAGTCTGTAAAACCAGCAATTGAAATCAAATTCGCAGAGAGCCAAACCGGCAAAATAGACCTCGGTCCATTCTTAAGCGAAATTGTTCCTGCAGAAGTGATAGCCAACCTCCAGCAACGAGTCGATGGAATCGGCTATGAATAATTAAGTCTAAATCCCTCGCATTGCTCTAATTTATATCGATGTAAGCATTTATATTTTCTTATATAAAAGATTAAAAAAAAGATTATTTCTTCTTGATTATTTTAAAATAAATTTAAGAATTAACATTAAAGATAGTTGATCGGAACCAGAGTAACAAAAAGAGAGACTTTGGTAGAGTGAAACCAGAAGTAACAAGTGTCATCAAACGATGCGTCGGAGAAAGCTGTTCAACAGATACTTTCACTTCCTATTATAAACCACCGCAGATCATTTAACTTGTTGTTATACTTGCCAGTATTAATATTCATCATACCCTACTTAGAGTATTATATATTCTCTTTCACTTAAAAATATATACGCTTATAAATTATTTTGTTCCTCATTCAACGAAATACCATTATTAAAATTTATTAAAATCTTTTATTAAAGTTATTTAAAAAAAAAAAAATTTTATGTCAATGAAAAAAGTAATTATGTAGTATAATAAACAAATTACGTATATAGTCAATGCAATATTACGTAATTAAAAATGACAGCGAACATTTGTACATTGCTGATAATCGATAAATAATTTACGCCTTACTTGTAATTAACTTTTTAATGATTGAGGATAGAAAACAAAAATAATAATTATTAATATTAAAATTAATGGATGATAACTGTGTTGAAAACTTAATAGTTATCTTGCAATGAATGTATACAGCCTATCAACTCTGAAGAGACACTTTTACTCGATTTATTTCCTGAAAAATAAATAAAATTAATTAATTTATTTTTTTAAATAAATTAATTATTTATTAACAAGTAAGTACCTTGATTTTTTGGATTTTCTTCTGTCAGAACTGTCGTCGCGCGGTCGCTTTTTGCTGGAAGATGAGGATGAGTGAGAGGACTTGTGCTTGTCGTGTCGGTCGCTCTTTTTCGGGCTAAATAAAAAATAAATAAAAATTTTATTAATCAAGTTATTAATCAAGGGTGGTAATATAATCACCTATGTTTGGACGATTTTGAAGGAGACACTTTCTTGTGTGACCTCCCACTTCGAGATCGGTCCGTTCTTAAATAAATAATCGTCCAGTGGAAAACAGACAAGATTTATTTTCAGAATAGAATTATAAATTATCATGAAAATTAATTTACCATATATTTATGATACTAAAATTAGTCGACGTTCAATAATTTTTTATTAATTATATTAAAAATTAAAAACTTATTAAGTGACTGCCAACTTTAATTCTAATGTCATAAAATAATCAACAAGGTTCATGCGTTGAAGAAAAATAAATAGAAAATATTGAACCTTATAGATAACTCCCGAGAAAAATAAATAAAAATAATAAATTACCTGTGTTTATCAGAAGACCTGCGATCGCGATCTTTGGAGCTGCTTTTGCTCTTGGAACTTGAGCTCTTGTGCTTGGAGCTGTGCCGATTTTTCGAAGGGGAAGGAGTGTCGTGCTTGGACTTTTTCTTGTTCTTGGAGTAGGTATCCGCAGGATAATTGCTCCTTTCATTATCTTCTTCAGCAGCTTCTCTTTCGAGGTCAGACCAGTCCTTGCCGGACTCTTCAGAGCTTCCAAGCTCTTCCTCCTCGCTCTCGGAGTCTTCAGAAGCTTCAGAGTAGTCGGAGTCTTCATCAGACTCCTCCTCGCTCTCAATATCTGTGGGTTCGTAGGCGTCATCGTCTTCTTCTTCTTCGTCATCAACCTCCTCGTTCTCGGCGTCGCTCTCCGGGTCCAAGAAGGTCCAACCACCGCTCTCGAAGAATCCCTCGGGATCGTCGGTGATTGTCTTCATGATCTTGGCCCAGTTGAGCGACTGGACTCCCTCGGAGTATCGAATGTCGCAAGAGTTCAGCCACTCCTTGACATGGTCCAGCATGTTCATCGGGATGGCGTTGACCATCGCGATTTTTTTGTGGTAGTCCTTGAAGACAAAGATCATGTCAAAGTTCTTGAGGTGAAACTGTACACGCTCAAAGTGGACCAGCTCGACATCTTCCAGCGTGATAACAAATGGCGGCCACTCTGTTAAGTGAACCAGACAACCGCTGGTCGGCTGGAGCAGTACGGTGCTTCTGAAAGGCGCGCCAGGGAATCCCAACTCTCTGAAGGGAGTATCAAACTCAATCTCCTGCTTGGTCAGAGTCTCGACCTTCTCGCAGAAGCTCTTGAACGCAGTCTTCAGCTTGTGTCTAAGCTCTCGCTCCGACTGCTCGGCCGCAAGATCATCACGATCATGCATGTGCTGGTGCTTGCCCAAGTCCGTGGTGATCTCTCCGACTTCTGTGTAGAACTGCACGTCCACGTGCTTCTTTTTTCCGAACATTATCGCGTGCTTGAGATGGAAGTGCAGCAGGATGATCATCTCTCCGTCACCGGGTTGGAAGAACGCGTTCTTTATGTTGTTGTAGAGGATGTCAACCTTGTCTCCGCGGACTGACGTATAGCGGAACCCGTTGGAGTGCGCTTCCAAGGTTCCCGTCATTCTCTTGGTGACGATGTTCGGCCGGATGTACAGATCTTTCAGCTTGGGGTTTCCTTTGTTTTGCGTGAGAACTAGCGTGTCTTGCTTTACCAAGTCTTCTTTTTCTCGTTCTTCTGCTTCGCGGTTCTTGAACTTTTTCTGGACTTCTTTTATCAATCTACATTAAAAAAAAAAAAAATGATTAATTTTTTTAATAATATAGATTATATTGAATTAAAAAAAAAAAAAAGAATAAAAATAACAAACCTGAAAGCGGTGTTGAGGTTGGCAGAAGGTGCCGAGATCTCTCCGGGTTCTTTGGTATTGGTACTGCGATAAGTAACTTCTTTGACAAAAGTGGCATCAGGCTGCGGATAACTTCCGCCTTCATTCCGACCCATAGTAGCTCCAGGATGGAAAAAGTTTATTCTGAGGTAGGTGTAGTCACCCTCGACACTCTGGGAGATGTTTTTAATGGTCGATATGTGGAACGGAACGGGAATTCCGAATACCGGTAGGATAACAGTCTCGTACTTTTTATCAACGTAGAGTTTGAGCTCTTTGACTTCTGGCTCTCTGGGCATTTGACTGAGACTTTTATACGAAACAGTAGATTTACGGATCTTCTCTTCCTCTTTGCCACCAGACTGCTGAGCGAGTCTAGCCTTGGCAATTTCATTTAACTGCTGAGCGAGTTCCTTCTGGTGCTGCTTGCGCTTCTCCTCGGAACTGTGCTCAGTCCTGAGCTTGCTTTCAATAACAGCAGTCCGCTTTCCTCTGCCTAAAATCTCCGGCTTGGGTTCGTTCTCTTTGCCACTTCCCTCCTCCTCCTCTTCTTCTTCATCCTTGAGGTAGATTCCAATGTTCTTGACCTTCTTTTTGGAGTTGGTGAGGACTGTGGCTGGAGCTCCGGGCTCGCCGACGAGCACGGTGTCTCCAATAAACAGAGCGTAGTTCTTGCCTTCCTTATCTGTCGCCGCAGGGTTGTTTAAATTCGATAGACCCACGTGGAGGTTAAAGACCATGCCTTTCTTCAACAGGGCGTGTGTCTTGGGCCCGATCATCAGCGAGCTCTCGCGAAATTCTATCCCCATCGCGAAGCCGAAGTTTTTGGTCAGGTGGTCCAACATGCCAGGCTTCTCCTGCTTGACGTACGCGATTCCCGCTTCGTAGACCGCGCTGATCTTAGTACTGGGTGTCATTTTCTTCATTATTTCCTCCTGCAGAGCCAGAAGGAAGTTGTAGTTCTCCTCGATCGCGCTCGTTGGGTTGACCAGCAACGTACGAACGATATTCGAGCAGTAAGATTTGTACCTCGCTCCGAGAGAGCAAATAATCGTCCCGAAGTGGAGCGTGTTTTTGTCGCTCACCACGCTGAATTTAAGAGTGTAGTTACCCCCGCTCTGGATTATCGCGGGGTAACACATGTCTACTTGAGAAGTATCTACGCCGGTTATGTACTTTTTGTTAGTGACTGCTGCGTCCACGCCCTCGGCTAGCTTTGAGTGTTTGACTTTCTTGTCTGAGTCGATAATCTCCATTATCTGGTCCTTGAGGTACTTGGTGAAGACATCTACTGACACCACGCAGGCTTTTTTTATTGTTAAGATTTCTACATCTTCTTTCGGACACATTACATAGGCTGCTGCTGCGCTCACGTCAATCTTAAATTATAATAATTTATAAAATTATTAGAAAAAGTTTTTTAATCAATAAGAAAATAAATAAAATTTTTCTTATTCTCTTAATAATGTAGATTAATTAATTATACATACAGTTTCGAAGGAATGAACCTTCATCGCAGCTCTCCAAGCGTCCATGAAAGCTCCAGGATAATTTTCTTTTGAAAAAACACCAAGTGTTTTACCCTTTTTGCTTCCTTTTATTACTTCGATCAATTTACCAAAGTTTGCTTTGTCTTCGTCGCTCTAAAAAATAAAAAAAATTTTTAAAAAATAAAAAAAAATTCAATTTTTTAAAATAAAATTAAAAAATAGTTAAATGACTGCTTATTTTAATGTAATTAATTGTTAAAGAACATACCTTGTCTCGAACAAATAATTTAACAGGAGGAACTCCAGTTTCTTCAGTCTTTCCACTCTCGACCTGTCGAAGAAATTCGATTTTCTTTTTGCTGGACAAGAAGCAGATGCAATCCTCAGCGAGGATCATGATAGTGTCAGTAAGTTCGTAGCTCAGCAACCAAGTCTGGAAATAATTAAAAAAAAACGTAAATTAAAAATCAAAACTAAATTAATTAAAATAAAATAAAATACCTGAAGAGCCATAGACTTGCTGTAGATTATGTCCTCGTCAGTCCCCACTGCCGAAATGAGGCAGTCCATTTTGCTGAAGCTGTCATCAGTCCCGACTTCGCCATCCTGAGCAACAAGTCAGTTATTAAGTAAGTTGATAATTAATAATTAGACTTATGATTGATGAATTTTACCTTCCAGCCGCTGTACAGGCGTTTCATACGCCGGAAGAATGTCTCCTTGTCGAGAGATACGGTTGCCATCGCCGACGCTTTTTAGGTTAGAGTTCGACCAAGCAACAGATATTCACCCCAAGAAAAACTCACACGTTTTATAAAATTAATCCGGCGCTTAAGTGTAAAATAAATAACTGGCCCGCAGGTGAGAATTTTTTACATTTTCACCGACGGAAATTCAGGAAAATCTTAGAGTAACTACGCAAAAGAAATTAATCACCAGACCGAAGTGTGTGATGGCGGGATTCGCCTGAAAGTGTATCGGAGTTGCGAGACGCTGATAGACAAGGACACTATATATTGCCGCGCGTGTATTTTTACTCTCCGCCATCTTTAGTTACATCTCATGGTAAGGTAGACTTCTTTAAGATTAAATATTTTACTAAAAAAATTTTGAACATCAATAGTTGATGGCTAACTTCAGTGTTATAACTTTTGAAATGTCGGCTAACTTCATTTTCATACAAATTTAGCATCGTGTTTAACCTAAAAATTAAAAAACATTCTGCTTGGATGCAGTAATTTGTTTAATTAATTTTTTTAAATCAATTATTTAGTCCAGCTGATTAACAAATGAACAACTTAGTGAATAAATTCATAAAAATTATAAATATATAAAATTATATTGGAGATTTAATAGTTTTAGTGAAAATGGATTTTGGCGTGGAAGCATTCGACGTGTTTGACGAGGAAAACGATAATGAAGCCGAGATTATTTCAACGGTGATAGACTCCGAGAACAACGACATAAAGTATGTAATTTTTTTTAATTGAAAAATTTTATTTAAAAATTTATTAATTTGTTTTTTATATTTTTTTTTAGGTCTCATGTTAGTTCGACCAAGCGTGAGCTTGAGGAAGACCACGATGTTAGTAGTAAGAAACAGAAAGTCGAGTCCATCTTAGAGGATATTAAGTAAGTATTTTTTAATTAATCTTTTAAATTAATTGAGCAGATATTTAATAATTTAACAAATTTTTTTGTCAAAAAAATTATCAAGTGAATATTTTCTTTTTTTTTTTAGCTTGGACGATTTGATATCGCAGATAAAAGTCCATAAGATAGAAACAATTGAATCGTGTACCCATGAAGTAGCAGTTCCGCCAGACCACGAGTACATTCCACTGGAAATAAAGACAACTCCTCCGGCAAAGGAGTACAAATTTGTTTTGGATCCTTTTCAGAAGGAAGCGATTCTTTGCATTGAAAACAACCAGTCTGTGCTGGTGTCTGCTCACACTTCTGCTGGAAAGACTGTTGTCGCCGAGTGAGTAGTTATAATTTATTTATTTTGTCGGCTAATTTAAGTTTCATAAATAAAATTAGCAGGCAGTTGACAATGTTTAGAATTTTTTTTATCAATAAAATTTTTTAGGTACGCGATAGCATTGTCATTGCGCGACAAGCAGCGAGTAATTTACACAACTCCAATAAAAGCTCTGAGTAACCAAAAGTACCGAGAATTCTACGAAGAATTTAAAGACGTCGGATTGGTAACTGGAGATGTAACAATAAACCCAACAGCATCTGTGCTTATAATGACCACGGAAATTCTCCGGAACATGTTGTACCGCGGGTCGGAAGTAATGCGTGAAGTAGGTTGGGTGATCTTCGACGAGATCCACTACATGAGAGACAAAGAGCGGGGAGTAGTCTGGGAAGAAACGTTGATTCTTCTTCCTGACAACGTTCATTATGTGTTTCTGTCAGCGACGATTCCCAACGCGAGACAGTTCGTCGAGTGGGTGACTCACCTGCACCACCAGCCTTGCCACGTGGTCTACACTGACTACCGTCCAACTCCCCTGCAGCACTACATATTTCCAGCTGGTGGTGATGGTATTCACTTGGTCGTCAATGAGGACGGTCAGTTCAAGGAGGACAACTTCAACCGAGCAATGAATTGCCTCCAAAATGGTGACGCTGCCAAAGGTGACCTCAAAGGCCGGAAGGGCGGACCTAGAGGTTCTAATGCGTCTCAGTCGAATATTTTTAAGATTGTCAAAATGATAATGGAGAGAACCTTCGCGCCTGTTATTATTTTCAGCTTTTCTAAGAAAGATTGTGAAGCGTATGCGATGCAAATGTCCCAGCTGGACTTTAATACTGAAGCTGAGCGGAAGCTCATCGACGATGTCTTCAATAATGCTATGGATGTGCTCAGTGATGAAGATCGCAAGCTTCCTCAGGTTTATATTTTTTTTTTATTTTATTATTTTATTAATTATAAATTATTCCGTCAATCTGCTAGAGAAAATTAATGAAACAAAAATTTTAGGTTGAAAATGTTCTCCCGCTGCTGAAACGCGGCATTGGAATCCATCATGGAGGACTGCTGCCAATCCTAAAAGAAACTGTAGAAATTTTATTCGGAGAAGGTTTGATAAAAGCTCTCTTCGCAACGGAAACATTCGCAATGGGTTTAAACATGCCGGCTAGGACAGTTCTCTTCACAGCACCCCGCAAGTTCGACGGCAAGGACTTCCGCTGGATAACCTCCGGCGAGTACATCCAAATGTCTGGTCGAGCTGGTCGTCGAGGTCTCGACGAGAAGGGTATAGTAATCCTGATGGTCGACGAAAAAGTAAGTCCAGCTGTTGGCAAGGATATAGTCCTCGGAAAAGCCGACCCGATAAACTCGGCTTTCCATCTGACCTATAACATGGTGCTGAATTTACTCCGAGTCGAAGAAATAAACCCTGAGTACATGCTGGAGCGGAGTTTCTACCAGTTCCAGAACCAAGCTTCCATTCCTATTTTGTTCAACAAAGTCAAAGAGCTCCAGCAGTCGTACGACGATCTGGTTGTTGATAAGTTCAACCAGATAGCTCCTTACCACGACATTCGTCAGCAGTTGGATCGGCTGAAGGTTGATTACAGAAGTTACATCACCAGAATTGAATATTTATTGAAATTTCTTCAACCGGGTAGGATGATAAAGATAAAAAACGGCAACAATATTTTTGACTGGGGAGTCGTTATTAATTTCCGGAAGAAAAATTCAAAGAACCCGAAAGAAAGCGCGGTTATTATCATCGACATGCTTCTTCACATTTCGAAGGACTCAACAGAGTGCGCGCCGATGCCTTGCGGAGAAAGCGAAGACGGAGAGTTTGAAATCGTTCCTGTGATGCATACTTTAATTTCTGAGATCAGTACACTGAGATTGCCGATTCCCCAGGACTTGAGACCGCCTGACAACCGGAAGAGCGTCTTGAAGTCGATAAAGGAAGTGAAGAAACACTTTCCCGACGGAATTCCCCTGCTGGACCCGCTGAAGGACATGGGAATCGCGGACTCGACCTTCGAAGACATCGTCAAGAGGATAAAGATCCTTGAAGGTAAATTATATGCGCATCCTTTGCACAAAGACCCGGGATTGAGCAAACTCTACAATGAGTTTCTGCGCAAGGACGAGCTCGGGAGCGAGTTGAAGCAGGCCAAGCAGGAATTGAAGAAAGCCAAGTCTGTGTTGCAGATGGACGAGCTCAAATGCAGGAAGCGGGTCTTGAGGAGACTGGGATATTGCACTGCTGCGGATGTTATTGAGCTCAAGGGTCGCGTTGCTTGCGAATTGAATGGCGCTGATGAATTGCTGCTCACGGAGATGATTTTTAATGGACTCTTCAATTCGCTCAATGTCCCTCAGATGACTGCGCTGCTGAGTTGCTTTGTCTGCGATGAAAAGTCCAATGAAATGCCCAAAAGCACCAACGAGCTCAGCGGCCCGCTTAGACAGATGCAGGACTTGGCTCGCAGGATTGCTAAAGTTTCTGCAGAAGCTAATTTAGAGATTGATGAGGACAGCTATGTTGAGAGATTCAAGCCTTATTTGATGGATGTCGTTTATTCCTGGTGCAAAGGCGCTTCTTTCTTTCAGATCTGCAAGATGACTGATATTTTTGAAGGTAATTTTATTTTTTTTCATTTAGATAATTAATTTAGTAACTGCTAAATTTAAATGCCATTATTTATTTATTTATTTGTTTCCAGGTTCGATAATTAGATGTATGAGACGGTTGGAAGAAGTACTGAGACAACTTATTCAGGCTGCTAAAAATATCGGAAACTCGGACCTAGAAAATAAATTCAGCGAAGCTATCAAGTTATTGAAACGTGATATCGTTTTTGCAGCCTCGTTGTATTTGTAAATAATTAATTTTTATTTACTTAAATATAATTAAAGCAATGAATTGACAATTTTATTTTAATTTTTTAATATTAATTATTTATTAGTAAAAATTTTTTTAAATTTACAATTTTTCTCGGGTTAGATTTTTTAAAATATTTTTGTAATAAATAATTAAAAAATTGTTAAATGGTTGCTGATTCAACGATTGATGATTTTAAGTTCGACAGTTGAATTCGTATGATTTGATGTATATAAAATTAAAAAACGCACATTTTACAAATAAATTTTATAAATAAATATTTTTTCTTTCAAATTATAATTAAATAATGTAAAAATAATATTAATAAAAAAAAGTGTAGAAATTTGAGATAAATAATTACGAGTTTCAATTAAAAAATTACCTATTAAAAAAATAAGCAATAAATTATGTAAAAAAAATAATAAAAATTGTAAGAAATTTTTAATTAAATATTTTTTGTTAGATTTTTTATTTATTTAATTAAATCGTGAATATAAAATTGGAAAAAAACGACCGTTGTAGAGGCAACGCGCATGCGCGGCTTCGCAATTTGCGCAAGAAAGCTGCGCAGAAGAAATGACTTGCAAGTTGAAACGGTCACGCCATTAGTTCAGTCGCCGAGCCCACAGCCAACGCTTCTTCATAGGCATCTCCCGAATAATTAGTATAGTCATGCAGTAATAATTGAATAAATAAATAATTATTTATGGCCAATATGATTTATTAGTAGTCCTTTTGCTATCAAGATAATAATTTCAGAAAAATATTTATGGTAAGATAATTATTTATTGAAATTAAAAATTTTCGTCGAGTACAACGCACTATAGAGCCCTCTCGAAACTTCCGGGTTTCCTTTGTTCTCGAATTTATATTTTTATACATCAATTATTATTAATTATTAATTAATTATTAGCTTTATTTAATTAAACATTAGTATTTTTATTAATTATTAAAAAAAAAAATATTAAAATTTATAAAAATTAAAATAAAAAACGACGCAGTTGCAAAAAAGCAACGCGCATGCGCGGCTTCAAAATCTGCGCAAGAAAGCTGCGCAGAAGAGATGACTTGCAACTTGTAACGGTCAGGTCTACAGTTCAATCGCCGAGCCAACAGCCAACGCTTTCCATTGACTTCTTCCGAGTAATCAGCATAGTAATGCAGTAATAATTGAATAAATAAATAATTATTTATGGCCAATATGATTTATTAGTAGTCCTTTTGCTATCAAGATAATAATTTCAGAAAAATATTTATGGTAAGATAATTATTTATTGAGATAAAAAATTTCCGTTGAGTACTACGCACTATAGAGCATTCTCGAAGCTTCCGGGTTTCTTTTGTTTTCCAATTGATATTTTTATACATCAATTATTATTAATTATTATCAATTATTAGCTTTATTTAATTAAACATTAGTATTTTTATTAATTATTAAAAAAAAAAAAATTATTAAAATTTATAAAAATTGAGACAAAGAACGACGCAGTTAAGCAACGCGCATGCGCGGCTTGGAAATAGGCGCGGATTCAAAATCTGCGCATAAAAGCTGCGCAGAGGGAATGACTTGTAACTTTTAACGGTCGCGCGAGCCGGGAAGCCCGTTTAGTCGCCGAGCCAACAGCCAACGCTCCTTTATTGACATTTTCCGAGTATTTAGTATGATTATGCAGTAATAATTGGATGATTAAATAATTATTTCTGGCCAATATGATTTATTAGTAGTTCTTTTGTTAGGAAAATAATAATTTAAAAAAAATATTTATGGTAAGATCATTATTTATTGGTATAAAAGTCTTGCACTGTGGAGCCCTCTCGAAGCTTTCGGGTTGCTTTTTTTTTTTTATTCAATATTTTTAGAAATCAATTAATATTGATGAATTATTAGCTCAATTTAATTTAACAATAGAATTATTAAATAGAATTTTATTAAATATTAAATATTAATAGAAATTTTTTAAATATTTATAGAAATTAATTAAATACATTTTTTTGCAAAAAATGCATAGTGCCCAAATCGTCTGTCATTTTTTTATTGCGAATTCGTGGAATTTACAGTCATTAAAAAATTTAGGTATTTATTTTTTTACTCGATAATTTTTTTTATGAATTTTATTTAAAAAAATTTAATAATTCGCATATAATAATAAAAATAATATTTTAATTTTTTTTTTTTTTTTTTTTAATATTAAATTCTAAGAAATTAAAATTATTATGCGATTATTGTTAGCTTCATAATTATAAAAATTTATAAAATTTACTAAAAGTTAATGAAGAAACGTTGACTTGCGGTCTCAAAGTTGGAATATTTAAATCTCAGTCTAAAGTTTCAGTTTCATTGTTTAAATAAGTTAATAAGTGAAGTATTTTTAAAACTATTTTTAGTGTATGTTGTTTGATTAGTAAGTGAAGTATTTTTGAAACTAGCTTCAGTGTATGTTTTTTTATTAATTAGGGATGTATTTTTAAAACTAGCTTTAGTATATCAAGTGTAAAAAGTTTAAAAGTGAAAAAGTTTATTTAAATTAAGTGTAGGGAGTAAATGTTTTGTATTGGAGATATTTAAATTATCATCATCAGGTAAGATGAATCATATAGGTATGACGAATGATAGTAGACATTTAGCAATTTTTATAAACGAAAATTGTTTTGTCTACTGCATTTTAATTTTTGTTTAATGTTTAAAATTTTTTTTTTTTGCCAGAATATTCGCTGCTTGCCTCTACTTGCCGGCTGATTGCTTCTAAACTGCTGAAATGGTGAGTTTGTTATAATTTTAACATTTTGAAATGACAAGCATATAATGAACAAATTTATTTACTATGATGAAGCTGATATTTTTTGGTAGTCATTAATAATTTATGATTATAAAATATTTTTGATCAATTTAATTTACGATAGCATTTCTTCTACTTAAATCAGCCTTAAATTTTTGGCGGTGATTTTAAAATTATTAATGATATCTTACTTACCGACTGTGGGTTTGCCAATGACAATACCTTCAGTTTTATTTCTTCAAAGCCCCGATGATATATATTACATTAATTTTTTTCAACTTCAAGTTATCTAAATAAAAAACATGCAATTGATTTTACACTAAAATTTTGCCAACATAACTTCGTGTATTGATGCAGCATTGATACAACTATTAACTTAACGTTTTTGTCCTACACCAACTGTGTGTGTGATATTATAATACCCGTTCTGTTAAAAATGTCTGAATGTGGAGCAGTACACTCAGCAATTCTCGAGACTTTATGCAATGTTCTTATCTAAAATCCCGAACAAGTTAAAAAAGCTCTTAGTATTTCAGTAAATTAAAAGCACAATAGATTAAAAATTCTTGGAAACCGAAATAATAAAACGCGTAGACATACGGGTCGTCACAAAAAGCACAGCTCGTTTTCTCTTTAATACTTGATACCAGTCTCTTGGACAATTTGCTGAGCACAAAAGAAAATCCTCGAGACGTGCAAAGAAGGATAACCGAGTATCCGAGCGTTGCGACGGCGAAAAACCACCCAGTTCAATTTAATAATTGTACTATTTTTAACACAACCAAAGAAAAAAAACAACTACAATCCAAATAAGATACACCTTTTTGTTTATTTTATATTATTTTCCTTGACATTTGTGTGTATAGGAAAAAGATTGAGAGAACTATTACTATCATAGTAATGGAGTAAATGCAAACAGGATGACTGAGCTGTACTCAAAAATTAAAATAGATAGGAGCTCTCGTTGGAGCTGTAAAATTTTTCAAATTTTTGTTTCTTAAAATTTCTTTTAATTAAGCTACAGACATTATTAGAACAAAAATTTGGTTTAAAGTACCCTTATAATAACCTTTCAATAGTCTCCTTACTTGAAAGTGGAGCCAAAGATTGAAAATTATAGCTAATCGAGTGTTATTACCATAAATAATAATAACTTATCACAAACAGTCCGTTGAAGATATAATCTAGCGACAGATGTCGAGGGCTAATTCGAATCCAATCGCTCGTCAGTATCTTGGTCGGTCTAGGGGTGAATAGGAAGCTTAATCCAAAAATAATGCGCAATTAGCGTCGGTGTTTAAAGTTTATTCGACGATACGAATATTGCATATTAATTATTCAGTAATCACTGAACATTCAGTTCCCTTTACTGCTCTGTTCGTTATAATCCTTATCCACTTATTTATAAATACACCGGTGCTCGGTGGTGTGTAACGACAATGACAATAATTGTTGCATAATCAACTTGTTTAAAGTTTAAGAGTGAGCGAATCGTTTTATAAGCGTTAATCGACAACCCTTATAAACCTTAAGTGCATTCTAAAGGCGTAATCGGGTACTACATACAGCATACAGCGGACCCTTAATTTTGGTGGCACCAATCCAACGAATTTAGATAAGTCTCTGCGGTTATTAAATTCGAGTAACGTTCAAACTTGCAGGTAATATCCTCAAAATGCTTGTCCTTCGGTGAAAACGCATTAAAGCTGAGTGGTGAGGAGTTTTGTGTAATCGCCGACTAGACTACTAGAACTACTACTCACTACCTAGAAATGGAGCTGGGTTTTCATATCTCAAATTTCACTCAACTATCCCTACATAGATTATTCATCGAACTAAAAATCTAATTGATTTCTTCACTACGAAAAATCAAAGTAATTTCTCTCGAAATAAATGATATGATTCATCTGTATTATTACTTACAAGATATCTTGTACCGTGGAACATAACAGAGCGAGTACAAAACCTCAATACTAAAGTTAATGTTAAGTTTTTTGTGATTTTTTGCGAAAACACGCAACTGCGGTAAATATATTCAGCGGTAGAGAAATTGTTAAAGACAGAGTTACCGAAAAGGCGTCCAACTTTTGCTAGAGTACAAAAACACGGAGATAAATGTGCCGTGTGGGGGTGTGAGGATACACTTATGAAGATGTGGATCTGGTAATCTGGATCCATCCAGAAGCATATATCAAAGAGAATTAACAGAGGATGAAGAGGGGAATAAGTATTGAGCAAATGAGCGGAAGAATTATCATCCATGATGCATGTTTTAGATGTAGAACTGGATGAAGATGTTTGCTAGGTTTTAGGTCGAAGAACTGAGAATCTCCGTGGAGATATTCAGCTCTATAGTGCAGAAACTATAATCTCGGTATGGCTAATATTAACTGTATTTGCGCTTCTGTCTGCGGGTTCTCTGCTAGAAAGCGTAAGGTGAATAATCCAGGGCACGTTCCATTATCCATGTCTCTCTCGGTCTTACCAATTTTAACCCACCGCAGATGCGTGGCAACATGTTTGACTTATTTTCTCCAATTCTGACTATAAATGGCTAACTCAACATTTTTTAACTTCCTGCTGTGAGAATTGGAAAATATTTAAATAAAACTTATAAAGGGAAGTGATTGGTTAACCTCCGTTATTCCTCAGCAATGTTTAGCATACAATCAGAGTTATCATTTTGTCGGAAAAAGCATACCAGGGTGTAAAAAAATCTTGGCAAGACTATCGTCTGTCCAACGAAGACTCTCTTTATCTCGAGGCAGTGTTTCGGGACCCCTGCTGCCTGTCGACTGTTTCTCAGATCGACAGTAAACCGGGTAAAGAAACTAAACAGAGAAGGCTTGAGTTCTAGTGCATCGTCAGCAGCATCAGCGATCTCTTTCTCTTTCTCGCTAAAGAGAGACAACGATTTTTTCCTGCTGTCTTCTCTTTGGTACTCGCTTCTCCTCGTCCTTTTACACGGAGTAATCAGCAAATCGGTGAACGTTGGCAGGGTGACGGGACAGCCTCTGCTTGTAAGATACCACCAGATACTCTGGTGAGGGTGGCAAAGGTATATATAATACATAATATACAGTATATATAATGTCAGCCAGCTAGTACATAGTCCTCGAGGCTTCGAACGTCGATATAACAACTCGATTACTTCACCGAGTGTCACTTTGCTGGGAGTTTTACACCTCGAAGATGCGAATTTCGTTATAGTCATAGTCAAGGAACTAAAAGCGAGCCGTTAGTATTAGACTCGCGATGGGGAACGAGTATCGACACCGAATCTTGCTGGTGTCTCAACAAATTTACTGATTATTGACACCCACAAGATTTAGTCTCCATTTCTACGTCAAGCATCTGATCTCCGTCGGTGAATTGACCTTCCTCCTTCTTCCTCTTTCACTTCCTTTTTCGAGGATGTTCATTTTTATAGACTAACATTTTTTACCATCGCCTGGGCAGACACTAAATGTCTCTTTTATTTTACTCGATTAACTTCCTGTCGATTTTTGAACCCTCGTTCAGACTCTTCAACGAGACATTTTAGGTGATACTTGGTTTTAATTGTAACCTATGGAAAATATTCTGATATTAGAAGAAAAATGTTTGCGATTATTATTGTACATTTAATAATTGATAAAAGAAAGATTATCCAGCAGCGGTAGAACAAGTAGTAGTCGGAAGTGAATTAAAAGTAGCTTTAGCTCAACAGCGAGTTGGTTTTAGTTCTCTGGTTGAATCTAGGAACTAGCACTAGCACTAGAACTAGTATCTGGTTGGTTGTCCCGGCATCACCAAGCCTCGCAACAAGGACTGAAGGGTCTGAGTTGGCAATAGTTGAGTACCCACTCGTGGTGACACTCGTGAGCGGTCTCATTGTCTCTGGAGAGGCTCCGCGCCCATCCACTATCCACCTTCCGCAGTAGCATCAACCAGCCAACCACTGGTAGAAACCTGCATTGGAGACCTTCGAGACTTGGATGAGTTGGCTATCCTCCTTTTTTATTCTGTCGCAGATCTAGAGTTGACGCACCACCACCATCACCAACTCCAACTACATTTACAGCTACAAGCAAAGCTTCTGTCTACCGAGTGATGATGATGCTGCTACGGTTGGCGGTGTTGGCACTGCGGTGAAGCTCGACTGAAGGATTGCTTCCACATGGTACACATCTTCTCGCACCAATCTGTACCAACACCTACACAAGTCACCCTTAGTTTAATAAGCTTATGCAGCACTCTCGACTCGGTGGTTCAGCAGAAGCTCGATACCGATGTGACAAGAACCCTTCCTCTCGCTTTCACTCTTTTACTATCTTTCTTCGCCTCTGTTCTCTGTACACTTTCCATCATCGATCGAGCCGCGACAATGAGCCGTTCCATTGACGTCCGGACACCTTTGTGTTCTTTGTCTATTTTTAGTCCTTCTTTATTTTTTATAAAATGGCTTTTACTTTATGGTGTCAAGTCAACAATCCCAACTGATTGAATAATTACGAGAATCAATTAATAGATTTAAACTAAAATGGGTGTTATTCCAGGGCTCAAAGACAAAAAATTTTAATTTTCGATTTTTCGAATTTTCTTAATGTTCCGATATCTTTTGAAAAAGAATTTTTTAGGCGTATAAAACACACAGTTTCTTGTAGGAAATTTCCCGAGGAACAATTTAGAGTGGTCAAAATGGCGTTAAAAGCTATTATTTTAGGAGTTATGGCCACTTTTATGGACCAGAGTCAAAAATTTTAAATTTACGATATTACAAATTTTCTTAATGTTTCGATATCTCCTAAAAAAAAAACTTTTAGACTCATAATACTCAAAGATTTTTGTAGGAAATTTCCCGAGGAACAATTTAGAGTGGTCAAAATTGTGTTTAAAGCTATTATTTTAGGAGTTATGGCCACTTTTATGGCCCAGAGTCAAAAATTTTAATTTTCGATTTTTCGAATTTTGTTCAAGTCCCAATATCTTTTGAAAAAGAATTTTTTAGGCTTATAATACACACAGTTTCTTGTAGGAAATTTCCCGAGGAACAATTAAGAGTGGTCAAAATTGCGTTTAAATCTATTATTTAAGGAGTTATGGCCACTTTTATAGTCCGGAGTCAAAATTTTAAATTTACGATCTTACAAATTTTCTTAATGTTTCGATATCTCCTAAAAAAAAAACTTTTATATTCATAAAACTCAAAGATTTTTGTAGGAAATTTCCCGAGGAACAATTTAGAGTCGTCAAAATTGTGTTTCAAGCGATTATTTGAGGAGTTTTGGCCACTGAAAGATCCGCAAATACACATTTTAATTTTTGACGATTTAGAATGGCCTATTTTGCCCCTAAAGTCATTATTTTAGGAGTTATGGTCAATTTTATGTTTTGGAGTAAAAAATTAGAATTTTTGATTTTTCGAATTTTCTTGAAGTCCCGATATCTTTTAAAAAAAATATTTTAGGCTTATGAAACACACTGTTTCTAGTAGAAAATTTCCCGAGGAACAATTCAGAGTGGTCAAAATGGTGTTTAAAGCTATTATTTTAGGAGTTATGGCCACTTTTATGGCCCAGAGTCAAAAATTTTAATTTTCGATTTTTCGAATTTTCTTCAAGTCCCAATATCTTTTGAAAAAGAATTTTTTAGGCTTATAAAACACACAGATTCTTGTAGGAAATTTCCCGAGGAACAATTTAGAGTGGTCAAAATTGTGTTTCAAGCTATAATTTTATGAGTTATGGCCACTTTTATAGTCCGGAGTCAAAATTTTAAATTTACGATCTTACAAATTTTCTTAATGTTTCGATATCTCCTAAAAAAAAAACTTTTAGACTCATAAAACTCAAAGATTTTTGTAGGAAATTTCCCGAGGAACAATTTAGAGTGGTCAAAACTGTGTTTCAAGCTATAATTTTATGAGTTATGGCCACTTTTATAGTCCGGAGTCAAAATTTTAAATTTACGATCTTACAAATTTTCTTAATGTTTCGATATCTCCTAAAAAAAAAACTTTTAGACTCATAAAACTCAAAGATTTTTGTAGGAAATTTCCCGAGGAACAATTTAGAGTGGTCAAAACTGTGTTTCAAGCTATAATTTTATGAGTTATGGCCACTTTTATAGTCCGGAGTCAAAATTTTAAATTTACGATCTTACAAATTTTCTTAATGTTTCGATATCTCCTAAAGAAAAAACTTTTAGACTCATAAAACTCAAAGATTTTTGTAGGAAATTTCCCGAGGAACAATTTAGAGTGGTCAAAATTGTGTTTCAAGCTATAATTTTATGAGTTATGGCCACTTTTATAGTCCGGAGTCAAAATTTTAAATTTACGATCTTACAAATTTTCTTAATGTTTCGATATCTTCTAAAAAAAAAACTTTTAGACGCATAAAACTCAAAGATTTTTGTAGGAAATTTCCCGAGGAACAATTTATAGTGGTCAAAATTGCGTTTAAAGCTATTATTTTAGGAGTTTTGTCCACTGAAAGATCCGCAAATACACATTTTAATTTTTGACGATTTAGAATGGCCTATTTTTCCCCTAAAGTCATTATTTTAGGAGTTATGGCCATTTTTATGTTTTGGAGTAAAAAATTAGAATTTTTGATTTTTCGAATTTTCTTCAAGTCCCAATATCTTTTGAAAAAGAATTTTTTAGGCTTATAAAACACACAGTTTCTTGTAGGAAATTTCTCGAGGAACAATTTAGAGTGGTCAAAATTGTGTTTAATGCTATTATTTTAGGAGTTATGGCCACTTTTATGGCCCAGAGTCAAAAGTTTTAATTTTCGATTTTTCGAATTTTCTTCAAGTCCCAATATCTTTTGAAAAAGAATTTTTTAGGCTTATAAAACACACAGTTTCTTGTAGGAAATTTCCCGAGGAACAATTTAGAGTGGTCAAAATTGTGTTTCAAGCTATAATTTTATGAGTTATGGCCACTTTTATAGTCCAGAGTCAAAATTTTAAATTTACGATCTTACAAATTTTCTTAATGTTTCGATATCTCCTAAAAAAAAAACTTTTAGACTCATAAAACTCAAAGATTTTTGTAGGAAATTTCCCGAGGAACAATTTAGAGTGGTCAAAATTGTGTTTCAAGCTATAATTTTATGAGTTATGGCCACTTTTATAGTCCGGAGTCAAAATTTTAAATTTACGATCTTACAAATTTTCTTAATGTTTCGATATCTTCTAAAAAAAAACTTTTAGACGCATAAAACTCAAAGATTTTTGTAGGAAATTTCCCGAGGAACAATTTATAGTGGTCAAAATTGCGTTTAAAGCTATTATTTTAGGAGTTTTGTCCACTGAAAGATCCGCAAATACACATTTTAATTTTTGACGAGTTAGAATGGCCTATTTTTCCCCTAAAGTCATTATTTTAGGAGTTATGGCCATTTTTATGTTTTGGAGTAAAAAATTAGAATTTTTGATTTTTCGAATTTTCTTCAAGTCCCAATATCTTTTGAAAAAGAATTTTTTAGGCTTATAAAACACACAGTTTCTTGTAGGAAATTTCTCGAGGAACAATTTAGAGTGGTCAAAATTGTGTTTAATGCTATTATTTTAGGAGTTATGGCCACTTTTATGGCCCAGAGTCAAAAGTTTTAATTTTCGATTTTTCGAATTTTCTTCAAGTCCCAATATCTTTTGAAAAAGAATTTTTTAGGCTTATAAAACACACAGTTTCTTGTAGGAAATTTCCCGAGGAACAATTTAGAGTGGTCAAAATTGTGTTTCAAGCTATAATTTTATGAGTTATGGCCACTTTTATAGTCCGGAGTCAAAATTTTAAATTTACGATCTTACAAATTTTCTTAATGTTTCGATATCTCCTAAAAAAAAAACTTTTAGACTCATAAAACTCAAAGATTTTTGTAGGAAATTTCCCGAGGAACAATTTAGAGTGGTCAAAACTGTGTTTCAAGCTATAATTTTATGAGTTATGGCCACTTTTATAGTCCGGAGTCAAAATTTTAAATTTACGATCTTACAAATTTTCTTAATGTTTCGATATCTCCTAAAAAAAAAACTTTTAGACTCATAAAACTCAAAGATTTTTGTAGGAAATTTCCCGAGGAACAATTTAGAGTGGTCAAAACTGTGTTTCAAGCTATAATTTTATGAGTTATGGCCACTTTTATAGTCCGGAGTCAAAATTTTAAATTTACGATCTTACAAATTTTCTTAATGTTTCGATATCTCCTAAAAAAAAACTTTTAGACTCATAAAACTCAAAGATTTTTGTAGGAAATTTCCCGAGGAACAATTTAGAGTGGTCAAAATTGTGTTTCAAGCTATAATTTTATGAGTTATGGCCACTTTTATAGTCCGGAGTCAAAATTTTAAATTTACGATCTTACAAATTTTCTTAATGTTTCGATATCTTCTAAAAAAAAACTTTTAGACGCATAAAACTCAAAGATTTTTGTAGGAAATTTCCCGAGGAACAATTTATAGTGGTCAAAATTGCGTTTAAAGCTATTATTTTAGGAGTTTTGTCCACTGAAAGATCCGCAAATACACATTTTAATTTTTGACGATTTAGAATGGCCTATTTTTCCCCTAAAGTCATTATCTTAGGAGTTATGGCCATTTTTATGTTTTGGAGTAAAAAATTAGAATTTTTGATTTTTCGAATTTTCTTCAAGTCCCAATATCTTTTGAAAAAGAATTTTTTAGGCTTATAAAACACACAGTTTCTTGTAGGAAATTTCTCGAGGAACAATTTAGAGTGGTCAAAATTGTGTTTAATGCTATTATTTTAGGAGTTATGGCCACTTTTATGGCCCAGAGTCAAAAGTTTTAATTTTCGATTTTTCGAAGTTTCTTCAAGTCCCAATATCTTTTGAAAAAGAATTTTTGAGGCTTATGAAACACACATTCTTGTAGAAAATTTCCCGAGGAACAATTTAGAGTGGTCAAAATTTTGTTTCAAGCTATAATTTTATGAGTTATGGCCACTTTTATAGTCCGGAGTCAAAATTTTAAATTTACGATCTTACAAATTTTCTTAATGTTTCGATATCTCCTAAAAAAAAACTTTTAGACTCATTAAACTCAAAGATTTTTGTAGGAAATTTCCCGAGGAACAATTTATAGTAGTCAAAATTGCGTTTAAAGCTATTATTTTAGGAGTTATGGCCACTTTTATGGTCCAGAGTCAAAAGTTTTAATTTTCGATTTTTCGAAGTTTCTTCAAGTCCCAATATCTTTTGAAAAAGAATTTTTGAGGCTTATGAAACACACATTCTTGTAGAAAATTTCCCGAGGAACAATTTAGAGTGGTCAAAATTTTGTTTCAACCTATTATTTTAGGAGTTATGGCCACTTTTATGGCCCAGACTCAAAAATTAGAATTTTTGATTTTTCGAATTTTCTTCAAGTCCCAATATCTTTTGAAAAAGAATTTTTTAGGCGTATAAAACACACAGTTTCTTGTAGGAAATTTCCCGAGGAACAATTTAGAGTGGTCAAAATTGTGTTTCAAGCTATAATTTTATGAGTTATGGCCACTTTTATGGCCCAGAGTCAAAAGTTTTAATTTTCGATTTTTCGAATTTTCTTCAAGTCCCAATATCTTTTAAAAAGAATTTTTTAGGCTTATGAAACACACTGTTTCTTGTAGGAAATTTCCCGAGGAACAATTTAGAGTGGTCAAAATTTTGTTTCAACCTATTATTTTAGGAGTTATGGCTACTTTTATGGCCCAGACTCAAAAATTAGAATTTTTGATTTTTCGAATTTTCTTCAAGTCCCAATATCTTTTGAAAAAGAATTTTTTAGGCTTATAAAACACACAGTTTCTCGTAGGAAATTTCCCGAGGAACAATTTAGAGTGGTCAAAATTGTGTTTCAAGCTATAATTTTATGAGTTATGGCCACTTTTATAGTCCGGAGTCAAAATTTTAAATTAACGATCTTACAAATATTCTTAATGTTTCGATATCTCCTAAAAAAAAAACTTTTAGACTGATAAAACTCAAAGATTTTTGTAGGAAATTTCCCGAGGAACAATTTAGAGTCGTCAAAATTGTGTTTCAAGCGATTATTTGAGGAGTTTTGGCCACTGAAAGATCCGCAAATACACATTTTAATTTTTGACGATTTAGAATGGCCTATTTTGCCCCTAAAGTCATTATTTTAGGAGTTATGGTCAATTTTATGTTTTGGAGTAAAAAATTAGAATTTTTGATTTTTCGAATTTTCTTCAAGTCCCAATATCTTTTGAAAAAGAATTTTTTAGGCTTATAAAACACACAGTTTCTTGTAGGAAATTTCCCGAGGAACAATTTAGAGTGGTCAAAATTGCGTTTAAAGCGATTATTTTAGGAGTTATGGCCACTTTTATAGTCCGGAGTCAAAATTTTACATTTACGATCTTACAAATTTTGTTAATGTTTCGTTATCTCCTAAAAAAAAAAATTTTAGACTCATAAAACTCAATGATTTTTGTAGGAAATTTCCCGAGGAACAATTTAGAGTGGTCAAAATTGTGTTTCAAGCTATAATTTTATGAGTTATGGCCACTTTTATAGTTCGGAGTCAAAATTTTAAATTTACGATCTTACAAATTTTGTTAATGTTTCGTTATCGCCTAAAAAAAAAAAAAACTTTTAGACTCATAAAACTCAATGATTTTTGTAGGAAATTTCCCGAGGAACAATTTAGAGTGGTCAAAATTGTGTTTCAAGCTATAATTTTATGAGTTATGGCCACTTTTATAGTTCGGAGTCAAAATTTTAAATTTACGATCTTACAAATTTTGTTAATGTTTCGTTATCTCCTAAAAAAAAAAACTTTTAGACTCATAAAACTCAATGATTTTTGTAGGAAATTTCTCGAGGAACAATTGAGAGTGGTCAAAATTTTGTTTCAACCTATTATTTTAGGAGTTATGGCCACTTTTATGGCCCAGACTCAAAAATTAGAATTTTTGATTTTTCGAATTTTCTTCAAGTCCCAATATCTTTTGAAAAAGAATTTTTTAGGCTTATAAAACACACAGTTTCTTGTAGGAAATTTCCCGAGGAACAATTAAGAGTGGTCAAAATTGCGTTTAAAGCGTCTATTTTAGGAGTTATGGCCACTTTTATGGCCCAGAGTCAAAAGTTTTAATTTTCGATTTTTCGAATTTTCTTAATGTTTCGATATCTCCTAAAAAAAAAACTTTTAGACGCATAAAACTCAAAGATTTTTGTAGGAAATTTCCCGAGGAACAATTTATAGTAGTCAAAATTGCGTTTAAAGCTATTATTTTAGGAGTTATGGCCACTTTTATGGTCCAGAGTCAAAAGTTTTAATTTTCGATTTTTCGAATTTTCTTCAAGTCCCAATATCTTTTGAAAAAGAATTTTTGAGGCTTATGAAACACACATTCTTGTAGAAAATTTCCCGAGGAACAATTTAGAGTGGTCAAATTTGTGTTTCAAGCTATTATTTTAGGAGTTTTGGCCACGGAAAGATCCGCAAATACACATTTTAATTTTTGACGATTTAGAATGGCCTATTTTGCCCCTAAAGTCATTATTTTTGGAGTTATGGCCATTTTTATGTTTTGGAGTCAAAAATTAGAATTTTTGATTTTTCGAATTTTCTTCAAGTCCCAATATCTTTTGAAAAAGAATTTTTTAGGCTTATGAAACACACTGTTTCTTGTAGGAAATTTCCCGAGGAACAATTTAGAGTGGTCAAATTTGTGTTTAAAGCTATTATATTAGGAGTTATGGCCACTTTTATGGCCCAGAGTCAAAAATTTTAATTTTCGATTTTTCGAATTTTCTTCAAGTCCCAATATCTTTTGAAAAAGAATTTTTTAGGCTTATAAAACACACAGTTTCTTGTAGGAAATTTCCCGAGGAACAATTTAGAGTGGTCAAATTTGTGTTTCAAGCTATTATTTTAGGAGTTTTGGCCACGGAAAGATCCGCAAATAAACATTTTAATTTTTGACGATTTAGAATGGCCTATTTTGCCCCTAAAGTCATTATTTTTGGAGTTATGGCCATTTTTATGTTTTGGAGTCAAAAATTAGAATTTTTGATTTTTCGAATTTTCTTCAAGTCCCAATATCTTTTAAAAAAAATTTTTTAGGCTTATGAAACACACTGTTTCTTGTAGGAAATTTCCCGAGGAACAATTTAGAGTGGTCAAAATTGTGTTTCAAGCTATTATTTTAGGAGTTTTGGCCACGGAAAGATCCGCAAATACACATTTTAATTTTTGACGATTTAGAATGGCCTATTTTGCCCCTAAAGTCATTATTTTGGGAGTTATGGCCATTTTTATGTTTTGGAGTAAAAAATTAGAATTTTTGATTTTTCGAATTTTCTTCAAGTCCCAATATCTTTTGATAAAGAATTTTTTAGGCTTATAATACACACAGTTTCTTGTAGGAAATTCCCCGAGGAACAATTTAGAGTGGTCAAAATTGCGTTTGAAGCTATTATTTTAGGAGTTATGGCCACTTTTATGGCCCAGAGTCAAAAGTTTTAATTTTCGATTTTTCGAATTTTCTTAATGTTTCGATATCTCCTAAAAAAAAAACCTTTAGACGCATAAAACTCAAAGATTTTTGTAGGAAATTTCCCGAGGAACAATTTAGAGTGGTCAAATTTGTGTTTCAAGCTATTATTTTAGGAGTTTTGGCCACGGAAAGATCCGCAAATACACATTTTAATTTTTGACGATTTAGAATGGCCTATTTTGCCCCTAAAGTCATTATTTTTGGAGTTATGGCCATTTTTATGTTTTGGAGTCAAAAATTAGAATTTTTGATTTTTCGAATTTTCTTCAAGTCCCAATATCTTTTGAAAAAGAATTTTTTAGTCTTATAAAACACACAGTTTCTTGTAGGAAATTTCACGAGCAACAATTAAGAGTGGTCAAAATTGTGTTTAAAGCTATTATTTTAGGAGTTTTGGCCACGGAAAGATCCGCAAATACACATTTTAATTTTTGACGATTTAGAATGGCCTATTTTGCCCCTAAAGTCATTATTTTAGGAGTTATGGCCATTTTTATGTTTTGGAGTAAAAAATTAGAATTTTTGATTTTTCGAATTTTCTTCAAGTCCCAATATCTTTTGATAAAGAATTTTTTAGGCTTATAATACACACAGTTTCTTGTAGGAAATTCCCCGAGGAACAATTTAGAGTGGTCAAAATTGTGTTTCAAGCTATAATTTTATGAGTTATGGCCACTTTTATAGTCCGGAGTCAAAATTTTACATTTACGATCTTACAAATTTTGTTAATGTTTCGTTATCTCCTAAAAAAAAAAATTTTAGACTCATAAAACTCAATGATTTTTGTAGGAAATTTCCCGAGGAACAATTTAGAGTGGTCAAAATTGTGTTTCAAGCTATAATTTTATGAGTTATGGCCACTTTTATAGTTCGGAGTCAAAATTTTAAATTTACGATCTTACAAATTTTGTTAATGTTTCGTTATCGCCTAAAAAAAAAACTTTTAGACTCATAAAACTCAATGATTTTTGTAGGAAATTTCCCGAGGAACAATTTAGAGTGGTCAAAATTGTGTTTCAAGCTATAATTTTATGAGTTATGGCCACTTTTATAGTTCGGAGTCAAAATTTTAAATTTACGATCTTACAAATTTTGTTAATGTTTCGTTATCTCCTAAAAAAAAAACTTTTAGACTCATAAAACTCAATGATTTTTGTAGGAAATTTCCCGAGGAACAATTGAGAGTGGTCAAAATTTTGTTTCAACCTATTATTTTAGGAGTTTTGGCCATTTTTATGGTCCAGATTCAAAATTTTAAATTTACGATTTTACAAATTTTCTTAAAGTCCCGATATCTGCTCAAAAAAATTTTTTAGGCTTATGAAACACACATTCTTGTAGAAAATTTCCCGAGGAACAATTTAGAGTGGTCAAAATTGTGTTTCAAGCTATTATTTTAGGAGTTTTGGCCACGGAAAGATCCGCAAATACACATTTTAATTTTTGACGATTTAGAATGGCCTATTTTGCCCCTAAAGTCATTATTTTAGGAGTTATGGCCATTTTTATGTTTTGGAGTAAAAAATTAGAATTTTTGATTTTTCGAATTTTCTTCAAGTCCCAATATCTTTTGATAAAGAATTTTTTAGGCTTATAATACACACAGTTTCTTGTAGGAAATTCCCCGAGGAACAATTTAGAGTGGTCAAAATTGCGTTTGAAGCTATTATTTTAGGAGTTATGGCCACTTTTATGGCCCAGAGTCAAAAGTTTTATTTTTCGATTTTTCGAATTTTCTTAATGTTTCGATATCTCCTAAAAAAAAAACCTTTAGACGCATAAAACTCAAAGATTTTTGTAGGAAATTTCCCGAGGAACAATTTATAGTGGTCAAAATTGTGTTTCAAGCTATTATTTTAGGAGTTTTGGCCACGGAAAGATCCGCAAATACACATTTTAATTTTTGACGATTTAGAATGGCCTATTTTGCCCCTAAAGTCATTATTTTTGGAGTTATGGCCATTTTTATGTTTTGGAGTAAAAAATTAGAATTTTTGATTTTTCGAATTTTCTTCAAGTCCCAATATCTTTTGAAAAAGAATTTTTTAGTCTTATAAAACACACAGTTTCTTGTAGGAAATTTCACGAGCAACAATTAAGAGTGGTCAAAATTGTGTTTAAAGCTATTATTTTAGGAGTTTTGGCCATTTTTATGGTCCAGATTCAAAATTTTAAATTTACGATTTTACAAATTTTCTTAAAGTCCCGATATCTGCTCAAAATAATTTTTTAGGCTTATGAAACATACTGTTTCTTGTAGGAAATTTCCCGAGGAACAATTTAGAGTGGTCAAAAATGCGTTTAAAGCGATTATTTTAGGAGTTATGGCCACTTTTATAGTCCGGAGTCAAAATTTTACATTTACGATCTTACAAATTTTCTTAATGTTTCGATATCTCCTAAAAAAAAACTTTTAGACGCATTAAACTCAAAGTTTTTTGTAGGAAATTTCCCGAGGAACAATTTAGAGTGGTCAAAATTGCGTTTAAATCTATTATTTAAGGAGTTATGGCCACTTTTATAGTCCGGAGTCAAAATTTTAAATTTACGATCTTACAAATTTTCTTAATGTTTCGATATCTCCTAAAAAAAAAACTTTTAGATTCATAAAACTCAATGATTTTTGTAGGAAATTTCCCGAGGAACAATTTAGAGTCGTCAAAATTGTGTTTCAAGCGATTATTTGAGGAGTTTTGGCCACTGAAATATCCGCAAATACACATTTTAATTTTTGACGATTTAGAATGGCCTATTTTGCCCCTAAAGTCATTATTTTAGGAGTTATGGTCAATTTTATGTTTTGGAGTAAAAAATTAGAATTTTTGATTTTTCGAATTTTCTTCAAGTCCCGATATCTTTTAAAAAAAATATTTTAGGCTTATGAAACACACAGTTTCTAGTAGAAAATTTCCCGAGGAACAATTCAGAGTGGTCAAAATGGTGTTTAAAGCTATTATTTTAGGAGTTATGGCCACTTTTATGGCCCAGAGTCAAAAATTTTAATTTTCGATTTTTCGAATTTTCTTCAAGTCCCAATATCTTTTGAAAAAGAATTTTTTAGGCTTATAAAACACACAGTTTCTTGTAGGAAATTTCCCGAGGAACAATTTAGAGTGGTCAAAATTGTGTTTAAAGCTATTATTTTAGGAGTTTTGGCCATTTTTATGGTCCAGATTCAAAATTTTAAATTTACGATTTTACAAATTTTCTTAAAGTCCCGATATCTGCTCAAAAAAATTTTTTAGGCTTATGAAACACACATTCTTGTAGAAAATTTCCCGAGGAACAATTTAGAGTGGTCAAAATTGTGTTTCAAGTTATAAATTTATGAGTTATGGCCACTTTTATAGTTCGGAGTCAAAATTTTAAATTTACGATCTTACAAATTTTGTTAATGTTTCGTTATCTCCTAAAAAAAAAACTTTTAGACTCATAAAACTCAATGATTTTTGTAGGAAATTTCCCGAGGAACAATTTAGAGTGGTCAAAATTGTGTTTCAAGCTATAATTTTATGAGCTATGGCCACTTTTATAGTTCGGAGTCAAAATTTTAAATTTACGATCTTACAAATTTTGTTAATGTTTCGTTATCTCCTAAAAAAAAAACTTTTAGACTCATAAAACTCAATGATTTTTGTAGGAAATTTCCCGAGGAACAATTTAGAGTGGTCAAAATTGCGTTTAAAGCTATTATTTTAGGAGTTATGGCCACGGAAAGATCCGCAAATACACATTTTAATTTTTGACGATTTAGAATGGCCTATTTTGCCCCTAAAGTCATTATTTTTGGAGTTATGGCCATTTTTATGTTTTGGAGTAAAAAATTAGAATTTTTGATTCTTCGAATTTTCTTCAAGTCCCAATATCTTTTGAAAAAGAATTTTTTAGTCTTATAAAACACACAGTTTCTTGTAGGAAATTTCCCGAGGAACAATTAAGAGTGGTCATAATTGTGTTTAAAGCTATTATTTTATGAGTTTTGGCCATTTTTATGGTCCAGATTCAAAAATTTTAATTTTCGATTTTTCGAATTTTCTTCAAGTCCCAATATCTTTTGAAAAAGAATTTTTTAGGCTTATAAAACACACAGTTTCTTGTAGGAAATTTCCCGAGGAACAATTTAGAGTGGTCAAAATTGTGTTTAAAGCTATTATTTTAGGAGTTATGGCCACTTTTATGGCCCAGAGTCAAAAATTTTAATTTTCGATTTTTCGAATTTTCTTCAAGTCCCAATATCTTTTGAAAAAGAATTTTTTAGGCTTATAAAACACACAGTTTCTTGTAGGAAATTTCCCGAGGAACAATTTAGAGTGGTCAAAATTGTGTTTAAAGCTATTATTTTAGGAGTTATGGCCACTTTTATGGCCCAGAGTCAAAAATTTTAATTTTCGATTTTTCGAATTTTCTTCAAGTACCAATATCTTTTGAAAAAGAATTTTTGAGGCTTATGAAACACACATTCTTGTAGAAAATTTCCCGAGGAACAATTTAGAGTGGTCAAAATTGTGTTTCAAGCTATAATTTTATGAGTTATGGCCACTTTTATAGTCCGGAGTCAAAATTTTAAATTTACGATCTTACAAATTTTCTTAATGTTTCGATATCTCCTAAAACAAAAACTTTTAGACGCATAAAACTCAAAGATTTTTGTAGGAAATTTCCCGAGGAACAATTTATAGTAGTCAAAATTGCGTTTAAAGCTATTATTTTAGGAGTTTCGGCCACTTTTATGGTCCAGAGTCAAAAGTATTAATTTTCGATTTTTCGAATTTTCTTCAAGTACCAATATCTTTTGAAAAAGAATTTTTGAGGCTTATGAAACACACATTCTTGTAGAAAATTTCCCGAGGAACAATTTAGAGTGGTCAAATTTGTGTTTAAAGCTATTATATTAGGAGTTATGGCCACTTTTATGGCCCAGAGTCAAAAATTTTAATTTTCGATTTTTCGAATTTTCTTCAAGTCCCAATATTTTTTGAAAAAGAATTTTTTAGGCGTATAAAACAAACAGTTTCTTGTAGGAAATTTCCCGAGGACCAATTTAGAGTCGTCAAAATTGTGTTTAAAGCTATTATATTAGGAGTTATGGCCACTTTTATGGCCCAGAGTCAAAAATTTTAATTTTCGATTTTTCGAATTTTCTTCAAGTCCCAATATCTTTTGAAAAAGAATTCGTTAGGCTTATAAAACACACAGTTTCTTGTCGGAAATTTCCCGAGGAACAATTTAGAGTGGTCAAAATTGTGTTTCAATGTATTCTTTTAGGAGTTTTGGCCACGGAAAGATCCGCAAATACACATTTTAATTTTTGACGATTTTGAATGGCCTATTTTGCCCCTAAAGTCATTATTTTAGGAGTTATGGCCTATTTTATGTTTTGGAGTAAAAAATTAGAATTTTTGATTTTTCGAATTTTCTTCAAGTCCCAATATCTTTTGAAAAAGAATTTTTTAGGCTTATAAAACACACAGTTTCTTGTAGGAAATTTCCCGAGGAACAATTTAGAGTGGTCAAAATTGCGTTTAAAGCGATTATTTTAGGAGTTATGGCCACTTTTATAGTCCGGAGTCAAAATTTTAAATTTACGATCTTACAAATTTTCTTAATGTTTCGATATCTCCTAAAAAAAAAACTTTTAGACTCATAAAACTCAAAGATTTTTGTAGGAAATTTCCCGAGGAACAATTTAGAGTCGTCAAAATTGTGTTTCAAGCTATTATTTTAGGAGTTTTGGCCACGGAAATATCCGCAAATACACATTTTAATTTTTGACGATTTTGAATGGCCTATTTTGCCCCTAAAGTCATTATTTTAGGAGTTATGGCCTATTTATGTTTTGGAGTAAAAAATTAGAATTTTTGATTTTTCGAATTTTCTTCAAGTCCCAATATCTTTTGAAAAAGAATTTTTTAGGCTTATAAAACACACAGTTTTTTGTAGGAAATTTCCCGAGGAACAATTTAGAGTGGTCAAAATTGTGTTTCAAGCTATAATTTTATGAGTTATGGCCACTTTTATAGTCCGGAGTCAAAATTTTAAATTTACGATCTTTCAAATTTTCTTAATGTTTCGATATCTCCTAAAAAAAAAACTTTTAGACTCATAAAACTCAAAGATTTTTGTAGGAAATTTCCCGAGGAACAATTTAGAGTGGTCAAAATTGTGTTTCAATGTATTCTTTTAGGAGTTTTGGCCACGGAAAGATCCGCAAATACACATTTTAATTTTTGACGATTTTGAATGGCCTATTTTGCCCCTAAAGTCATTATTTTAGGAGTTATGGCCTATTTTATGTTTTGGAGTAAAAAATTAGAATTTTTGATTTTTCGAACTTTCTTCAAGTCCCAATATCTTTTGAAAAAGAATTTTTTAGGCTTATAAAACACACAGTTTCTTGTAGGAAATTTCCCGAGGAACAATTTAGAGTGGTCAAAATTGCGTTTAAAGCGATTATTTTAGGAGTTATGGCCACTTTTATAGTCCGGAGTCAAAATTTTAAATTTACGATCTTACAAATTTTCTTAATGTTTCGATATCTCCTAAAAAAAAACTTTTAGACTCATAAAACTCAAAGATTTTTGTAGGAAATTTCCCGAGGAACAATTTAGAGTCGTCAAAATTGTGTTTCAAGCTATTATTTTAGGAGTTTTGGCCACGGAAATATCCGCAAATACACATTTTAATTTTTGACGATTTTGAATGGCCTATTTTGCCCCTAAAGTCATTATTTTAGGAGTTATGGCCTATTTATGTTTTGGAGTAAAAAATTAGAATTTTTGATTTTTCGAATTTTCTTCACGTCCCAATATCTTTTGAAAAAGAATTTTTTAGGCTTATAAAACACACAGTTTCTTGTAGGAAATTTCCCGAGGAACAATTTAAAGTGGTCAAAATTGCGTTTAAAGCGATTATTTTAGGAGTTATGGCCACTTTTATAGTCCGGAGTCAAAATTTTAAATTTACGATCTTACAAATTTTCTTAATGTTTCGATATCTCCTAAAAAAAAAACTTTTAGACTCATAAAACTCAAACATTTTTGTAGGAAATTTCTCGAGGAACAATTTAGAGTCGTCAAAATTGTGTTTCAAGCTATTATTTTAGGAGTTTTGGCCACTGAAATATCCGCAAATACACATTTTAATTTTTGACGATTTAGAATGGCCTATTTTGCCCCTAAAGTCATTATTTTAGGAGTTATCGCCATTTTTATGTTTTGGAGTAAAAAATTAGAATTTTTGATTTTTCGAATTTTCTTCAAGTCCCAATATCTTTTGAAAAAGAATTTTTTAGTCTTATAAAACACACAGTTTCTTGTAGGAAATTTCCCGAGGAACAATTAAGAGTGGTCAAAATTGTGTTTAAAGCTATTATTTTAGGAGTTTTGGCCATTTTTATGGTCCAGATTCAAAATTTTAAATTTACGATTTTACAAATTTTCTTAAAGTCCCGATATCTCCTCAAAAAAATTTTTTAGGCTTATGAAACACACATTCTTGTAGAAAATTTCCCGAGGAACAATTTAATGTGGTCAGAATTGCATCTAAAGCAATTATTTTAGGAGTTATGGCCACTTTTATGGTCCGGAGTCAAAATTTTAAATTTTTGATTCCCGATCGCGGGAAGTTACAAAAATATTCTTTTATAAATAAAACAATATATCAGATAAGTAGATAGATTTGGAGGGTTAGTAAATTATTTGGTGCGTGTCCTTAGAAAGATTTGGTGGCTTGTCGCTCGCTGTCTCGGTGGATGTCGTCCAGTGGCGCCGTTTCACGTAAGACGCGACAAGAGGTAGTGAGTAATGTGTCTTCATTCCGTTTGTATTTAACTTATTTGAAAGTTTTTCGTCAACTCTGCAAGAAGCATCCGTTCTACTGGTATGCTGTCTTGCAGAATCCTAGATCTTTTGTGTCTCAAGATCTGGTGATGCCTCTCGCTTCTAACAACCGTTAGTTTTATTGCTGTCCCTTTTATTCCCTTTCGCCGCACGGTAGAAAGATGCCGCTGGACATGTCTCGCTAACATCCATAAAACACTTCGGGAAGAAAACTTTTTATAGTTGTATTGGTGTCTGATCCTTCCTTCATAAAAACCATTTCGATATTGTCCATCCGAACCACCAGCCGTACATGTTTTAACATAGTTATTATAATGATAACAATGTGACAACTCGAACGTGAATGCTTCATCTAACTTTTTATATCAAATCTATCAATATCATTGTTGAATTGTAATAGTGTTTTTGTTATATCATTTGAATTTAGGAGTACAGTTGGAGAATCTTGGATTGTATATCGCGACATTCAATAGCGGAAGATTCGGAAAAATCGAGGAAGTTGCAACCGATTCAAGCTGTATTCAATTCCGAGTCATAATTGTTAAAGCGAAAAAGTTTGGTAGCTTTTAGATCGGATACTAGTGTGTAGTAGAGGAGGCTACTATGGATTTTACAACTCACGTATTTTCGTAGAACCTTTTTATGCTGATGAAAATCCATTTCTGTTTGTAGAAGCATGGTAGTTTGTATCTACGCGGAATATAAAGCTTTAATACTTGTATATCGAGTGTAGGACTATAAGAGTAGTTTTGGTGCTGTCGTGGCGATCCTTTTCCAAGTTGACGACTTCCGTGGACGTTCTAACCGGGCGGCACTTCTGGACTACCCGTTATTCGGGCACCAGCCGTTTAATGCCATTCACCAACCACTCAACGATCGCTCGTCATGTGAACACGTGTACGTTTATACCCGCACTAGAATACTATAATACTAGAATACTAGAATGGTATAATATCAGAACAGCATGTATTTGACGATCCACCAGAAGAAAAATATCAATTCCCATTGCGGTTGAATTCGATCAAACGGATAATTACCTGGGTTGCGAGACCAATTTGTCCTGGGTAGTTCCTGTCTCTCTAGTGTAAAAAAATTCATTTTTAAAAAAGCAACCGAGCATCTGGAGTATCGATCGGTACTTTTTCTGTCGACGCTCATTGTACCGGGTTATTTAAATCGACAACTCCTCCTGCGGGGATTATACCAAGCATATTTTGTCTATTCAATGTCTTTTAATAATTATCATTATCATCTTTCTACTCGACGATTTACCTTACAAACTCACGTGTCGAGAATAATGGCTCGTTACATTAGTTATCGAGTTTACCAACAGCTTTGACAGCATTAACTTTGTACGTCAAAACAACCAAGCTACTTATTTCGAAACTTTAACAGATATTGTAGTGCCGTAAGACACACGTCACTAATTTATAAAAGACATATTTTACCTCTTCTATCTTCCGCATGGTTATGATTATTCAATACTTTGGTAGAAGGTATTGTTGATGATTTTTTGACATTGATAATTAAATATTTTGAACCCATATGAAGGGAAAGGATTATTAATCCCTTATTCTCGATATTGGAAAACAAATAAAATCAAAGGCAGAGTTTTGACAAACAACAAAATGGCGGTACCTTAGACAAAATGATGTTTTGCCAATGCGACGTCAATTCTTTTCGAAAATATGTCTAGTCGTTTGAAATCCAGCGAACCTGCAGTCACGTCAATACTCGGCCGCTCCAACGTTCACCCTTCTTTCGATTTATTTATTTTAGTTTTTATTTTCCCCCGACAACCGAGTTTAACTCATTTAAATTTTATCCACATTTATCTGACGCTATAATTATTATATTTCAGCTAGTAATTAATTCACTCAAATTAAAATACGCTTTACAATTGAATTAATAGTCAATTATCGAAATCTGTATAATTAAATTCATTTTAATGTACATTACAGTGAACTTTGTTAAATAATTATCAAAAGTTTGTAATAAGTAAGCGAATATTACGATAAACTTTTTAGTTTTTAAAAAATTGAGTGTATGTTTATCATTGAGATCAAAAGACACTTGAATAAGGACGGGTAACCGGGTAACGCATTTATATTACTTTCAGAGAAATATTATTTTTATTTTCTCGTCAAACGAAATGTGTTTTAAAACACCCATTTTTATTTTTTTTTATTGAATATAAATATAAATTATTATTTCTTTTTTTTTTCATCCCTTAGGGCTTTTTACACTTTATTTCAATGAAGAAAACCCTTTTTGACGTTGTCAGCAAAACTCCAAGGTGTGTCTTATCTCTATCCAGAGTGACACTCTGTTAATTAACAAAGTCTTACCCATCCTGACATCTTGGCCTAGTACAAATTTACTCACTAATTACTTACATGTACCCAACAGTCAAGTTGCTTCTTTGTAACGCCATCATCTTTTTTTTTCCATCGATAAGTGCAGCCTTCGCATAAGCATTTTTTCTGTTTCGTAGCTAGCTTTTTTTTTCTTTTTTTGTAATTATTAAAGCGAAATTTTTTTTTTTTAAATAACAAAAATTTAGATATCAAAGTACAAAACTTTTCCCATTGATTTTTGTCGACTAAACTTGAAAAATAATAAAAATATAAAAAGAAATATTAATTTTATCACAAAGTTTAAACTTACAGTCAGTACTTAAAAAGTTCTCTGATTCTTATAAAATATTATCATAAATCATGTAAAGGATATGCAGAAATTTCATTTCCAATAGTCGAAAAAACGGAAATAACTTTGGTACCTAAGAAGGATTAATTGAAAATTAATAATTTATATTAAAGCCAAAGCTTTTAAAGCTTACAGCTTCATTATCTCTTATTTAATAATAATTATTATTTATCTTCGTAAAAGTAATAACAGAAAAAATGAAAAAAAAAAAAAAAAAAAAAAAAAAGGTGTATCGAAATAGTGATCCAGACTGATGAGATTTGGTATGAATAATATTCATGGATCTTGCGGAAGCTGTTTCATCAGCTCGGTTGTGCATCATCATTGCAATGAAGTTTCAGTACTTGACGACAAATAAACCAACTGTATCCACTATACAACTCTATAACTGTATATCTATATAAATTTAAAGCTCGGTTGTTTCAGCAGTAACCGGAGGTTTAGGAAAGAGAGCGAGAGAGAAAAGCAAACCGTATATGAACTATGCAAGCAGAAACGATACGTTGCCAGCGGATTTTAATTGGGTCACCCGTTATAATCTGTCATAAAGCCAGACGGGTCTTCCAGCTGGTTCACTCCTTTCCCCCTCACTCACTACTTCGCTGTTCCAGCCCTCCAACCCTTCGCTATTCTATTTTGCAGAACGCGTCATATATTCCTGTTATTTTGTTCTCTCTCGGCTCTCGGCGATTATCGCGAGCGTAATTGCTGCCGGTGATGTCCGTCATCCTCTGGCGCATTTGTCACCCCCTTTCCTTTGTTGACTTAATATACACTATTGTATTTTATTTCATTTCATTTTATTTTATTTTACGTAAGGTTAAATTATATTCAATTGATTGACCAAAAAAAAAAAAAAAAAGTCAGTAATTACCAGTTGTGCTAATCGACTTATTATTATTGATTTATTTATAAGAATTATTTATACGGTAAGCTTTCGGTTGAGTTCCCGTTAGTTTAGAGCTGGAATTACCCTTGGACGTGAGCAATTGTGGCACACTCAAGGGACAGAAAAATACAGGCTGTACCAGTAGGCTGTTGTATACTTTTATCTTAGCAGGAGCTGAGGGAATGTTGATAAAATAAGTAGAGGACATTCATGAAATTCATGTCACGGCTCGATAGTCAGCGTTTGGCAGCACCACGAGAACGTTCGGGCGTGATCGAGAGACAATACTAAATTTTCACAACTACCTTTACTCTTTACATCCATTTCTACATCAGGCAAAGGGAGAGACGGGGAGGAGGTCTAAGAGAGTTAAAGAGAGGTTCCGAGGGTGCCGAGAGTAGTGACTTGATGAGCTAGACGGTTAGAGACGTCCCCGAAGTAGACAATGACAACAGAGAATGAGTATGATGAACAAGTTTAAGTGCTGGAGAACAACCTGGATAAAGTGAAGAAGAACAAGACCAAGAAAAGCAAGAATAAGGGTAAGGCAAAGAACGAGAAGATGAAGAAGAAGAGAACGTGGATCTTCCCTTTGTCTAAATTCCTCAGTAGACACTTGCTTTCATCCGCGACCGCAAGACAGGCCACTACACACCATTATGAAGAACCTTTTTAACAACCCATGTGCAGAATAAAGTTATCAAGAGCCTGCCAAGATACCTTTTAATAATTTACCCGGTTTGCTTAGTAATAAACTATTTTTGGCTCTGGATCCAAGCTTCGGTGGTTCGGTTGTTTATGGTCGAGAAGGTGTAATGGAATCCAATCCCCAAGTCCTTCCAAAATGTTCCACGGATATCATATAGGCTTTATAACCAATCGCGCGGATCATCCAAATGGATTGCGCCCCTATCAAGTCGGATTTATAGACCTAACAACCCGAAGGATATGTAGAGTAGAAATCATTGGATTATCGGGACATTTGAATTAACTCATTACAACAACAACAACTACTACTACTACTACTACTAATACCACTCTGCAATGTTAGATCGAGTGGACGCAATTACTTGTCCACTGTGTTTACCGTTAATTGAGTGGATATTTTCGATGTGTTTTATAATTTTATTTAAGAATCCAAGAAACGGGTATTGAATTAAAAGTATCTCGGTAAGATTGCTCGAGCAATTGGTGTGGCCATGAAATGGCAGTAAAGTAACACTGGGCACTGGAAGTATGGAAGAGGATAAAATGGAAGCGAAGAAGCGTAATCGGTTGGAATCCCCCCTGTCCTCCTCTTCCCTTTTTCCAGGATCCCAGAGAGAATCAGCACGCGTCCTGTGTACCGTTGTCCCCTTATTCACTCAACTTCTCCAGATCGAGATTCAGAATGAACTTTCTCTGGATTCAGGCTTGCTTCTTTCATTCTCCTATTACGCATTTCCGACTCGCTGGCCCGGAAACGACCAGATAAGATGATTCCACTCTGCACTGGAATGGCTAGATCTGCCTATGCTCAGACTCTGGCCTTGCACAATCATTTTTATGGCTAATATACCTTTTATTTATTTTTATCTCTATAAATAATTTAACTTTGCTATTTTTTATTATTTTTATCTTAATCTGAGAGATAAATACTGGACGTTTTCTTTCACTGGCTCTCTATGATAATAAATTGTTTAAGATATTGAGTATTGAAGTAACCTTTCCAGTCCCCACAAGATTCGAGATTCTAGATTCTAGATTCTGGATTTTTAGCAAAAAATGCAAACCGTCGTCAAGTGGCGCCACCTAGACTTTTTAGTCGTTAAAGAAGGAGAAAAAGCAAGTGGGGTAAAAAAGGCGCGATCTGACGACGACATGTTTGTTTCACTTGAGTAACTTCTGTGGCCACCAAAAAACGTAACAACATCCCATCGCAGTGTCAGATCTATACTCCCCTTCGCTATAAGAGATAAAATTTTCGTATATTAGGTTTTACGTTATTCTTCACTGTTATTTAATTCGCTTCACTAGAATTATTTATTTTTATTAAAATTTTTATAAATTCAAATGAACAATGAGGATAATATTGACGAGTATAATATTATATTATACTGTATTATATTATATTATATTATATTATTTGTGATTCACGTGTGTCACCAGCAAGCTACGAGACAGGATTACTGGCTTAAGTCTTTTCAATTGGATAAATCTCACAGAGATAGAAAAGGATGACTGATGAAGAGCGCTTTCTTAATCTCGGATTTTCTGCAATTGAAAGTAACTATTTTTTCCATATATATGTGAATTTAATGCTTCAAAAGAGATAATATCAATTGAATATTTTATTATCATTATTATCAATTGTGTATTTTTGCGAAACACAAGATAATATTAAAAAGTATATCAAAGAACAGAATTTGGGCGTTATAGCAAAAGATTATATTACCTGAATAAATAAATAAATAAAAGTAATTAAGTTTAAAAGCTCGGAAACATTTAACGCTGATGCTCCGACATAAATGTAGCGATTAATAATAGTTGTAGTACAATCAATAACTGGAACAAACAAGTAGCTTTGATAACCCTAAGAAGTTTTTCTGGAGAATCACACTGGGAATAGATCTCACCAGAGTAAAGTGTATATTACTACCTGAAATGGTATTTTCTGTAAGCATTGATACCTCGAGAATAACAATTGAAGGTATATAAGGTATAGAAGGCAATCGTATATTGTATATAGAGAGAAATAGATTGATCAAGCGAGACAGAGCCAAAAGGAGTAGAAAGACAGCTTGAGGGTGAAGAGGTGGGAGTTCGGTTCCGACTGCCGGATCGAAAATACCTAAGAGTGGGACTGCGAGCCTGCACTGCAGGCACATTTATAGAGCAAACCCGTTGAGACATAAGCACCACTAGTTCATGTAATGCAATACTATTATGAGTACTAATATTATAGTAACTAAAATGGGATTAATTTTATTTATCTTCAAGTAGGAAAAAAAAAAAAAAAAAAAAAAAAAAACCGAAATGGAAGTAGATTTAAAATTTGTATTATTATTATTTTTTCGTAGGACATTTCGACAAGAAATAAATGAATAAATAAATTTGAACAAGTTACACTTATGTCTTAACTTGGTAATTTAAGGTTAGTATACTGGTGCAGTAATTATGATGTTTAAAGCCACTTCAGAAAACATTTTTAAGTACAAGAGGAAGAAGTGTGTTTATGATGTAAACTAAAACCAAAAAGTATTCCACCAGAGTGAAGGTAATTACATAAATTAGTAAAACACGGGGGACTAAAGCTAAAAGTTACAGAACATTATCTCCTACTACTCCTAGAAAAGCTACTAAACTAATTAATTATCTAATTAAACATTTGTCTTGTTTATAAATATTCTAATTAAATGACTTCACCTGGATATATTAATTTACCAAATTAATAGTTTTCCAAGGGACATTATTCATTCAAACAAACAATTATTCAAAGGTAAAAAAATAAAATTTTCTCAAAGTAGGAATTTTCGACAAAAATCTCAGACGAATTTTTTAAAGGAAAATTTATTCGACAATATTTCCATGTCTGGGCTAAAAAGTAGAGACAACGATAAACAACTTTAATTCGTGTACCGAATATTTTATCCAGTAAAAATATAATATATTTCATAGCATTACACATTCGTGTCGTTCGAACCATTGAGTTGTACTACTTTATCCGATTGCACGGCAGTGAATTAATCTTGTAAATGATTCCGAGGACTAGATAGAGGATTTTTGGACGGGATATATGTACATTTTGTTATGAGATGCACTAGTTTATTTAATGCTCACTAATAGACAGCTATTTTGAGTTATGGGTGTAGAATATGAAGAGGAAAAAGGCAAAACGGTGAATAAAGACCTTAGACGGATTGATGGAAATGTTAAAATTTGTTTCGTCTTTCTTAAACTATTGAAGTGAGGTGATTTTATATTTCAAGAGACTGCAAGTACAATATGTTTGACGAGGGTGAAAAAGTGCTGACGACTGAGGATATTCACACTCCCATCGAAAACGTATTTTTATTTTAAAGATTTTTTTACTCCCATCTTTGTCTGTCTTTATTTCATTCTTTTATTCTCCGGCTCGCTTTATGCAGTAGCTATACTGATGTTGTGGTCGTAAAAATAAAAGATATTGAAAGTCACGTACACATAGCCACTAGAGTGCGAAGACTTTGGTTCGGAGCGTGAATCGTGAATCGTGAAACGAAAAGTACCAGAAAGAGAACCAAACCGTTTTACGCCAAGTTGAATCTCGATGTCGATGCCACGTCAGGAATTTCATTGAGAGTTTGACGCTATGCGTTAACACACCTTTTTTTTATCAATCTTAATCTATTTTATATTATTTATTTGGAAATCCATTCTTTTGTCGATTCTTTGAATTTTAATAAATTTGTTTTTGCGGAATCTTTTTCTACAAAGGACTATATTTATGACTTGGAATCAAAATTATGGCCAAAGTATAGAAGATATCGAAAAATTCATCAGAATACTTTTGATAGCTAATTAAATTTTCTACAAAAAAACTTGATTATATTTTTTTCATATTTTCAATAATTATCTCAAAATTTATCGTTGAAAAATAAAAAACTGAATCAAACATAAACAATTTATTAATTTCTCAAAAAAAAAAAAAAAAAAAAAAATAATAATATTTATTTCTCCTATTGAATTTATCTGGCACAAATAAATATCACTCGAGCGAAATAAATAATTTTTTTCAGCAAAGAAAGACGAAAAAATTTAGTGAATTCACTCCAGTTTGTAGTTCTCCCCTCATTGCACACTCGGTTATAAGTTGTAAGCGCAATTCCTTATTCGAGTCTTCACTATTATATACCAGCGTGTCCCCCTCCTCCTTCTACACCTTATCTGCATAGTTTCTCGAGCTTTAAATCATTGGTAAGACGGCACGAAAACTAGGACACGCGATCCTATCTCGAAGCTTCCTTCCTCCTTTTACAAACCGGCCTGTTGGATTCCAAACTCTCCTCTAAAGCCTCTTTTAAATCGACATACCGGTCTCCTAAATACCCGATCCTTTAATCCTAATTTTAAACCCCCTTTATCTTTTCCTCTTTCCTAACTGCCAATAGATATCAACAATATAAGCTTGTCTAACGAGTTTTCAATAAACTTTAATGATAAATTCAATTAATCCCTTCCTACATTATAAATAATTCCCACCGCGTATCAACAATCTTTTATCCTCCAATTTGGTAACACCATCAAGTCATATAGGTCTTAGCAAAGGAGTAACACACGTGTCCTTATTACCTCGCATCCCTCAGACACCTGCGGCTTATTTACTTAGGACAGCTCAGTTAATTGACTGTTTTGGACTTATTACCGCTTGGCTGGCATTTAAATTCACCAGGAGAGCCGAGTTTTTGTTTGTCCAAGGCGAAAGGGCTTACTGTAAAACTGGTGTCCATTCTCTCGAGTAAGTCCAAAGACTGCAGACATCACAGATTAAAAAGTGTTGGCTTAAGCTTGATTCGGATAAAACCTACCGTAGGGACAAGCCTCGTGAGGGGAAGGGGAGGAAGGCAAAGTAGGTAGAGGACAATTAGTTAATTGAGTTGATTGATGGATTTGGTTGCCGCGTGGACCAATGGCTCGACGTCTGATTGAGAGCTTTCACTTGATCCGTGTGGACGCGTTACCCGTGTACCAACACGCTTTCTGTCGCGTGACACTTGTATGTGTCCAAGTGGAAGTTCTGTGAACAAAGGTTCTATTTCTGAAAATATATATATATATATATATATATATATATATATATATATATATATATATATATATATATATACCACTCCAACATTTATTATCCTTCTCTTATTCATTTCACCTTTGACTGTATGTTGGTTGTTGGGTGTATGGCCTCGCTTAAACTTCCACCCTCGTCATTAGCTGGATGCGATGCTATGAACACCGAGTGTCGCTCACACACTGGTTTGTCGTTAAAATTATCTGACTATCCAAACTACTACCATTACTAGTACTGATACTAGGACTCGGTTGATACTAAACGAGGTCTCACGCTTTGATACTCTTCCAACATCTGTTACTAGTTAGCCAATTGATTTTGTTAATTTCGTTATCCAATAAAGTTCATTTAAGAAGCTAAATCGTCTGTCCGGACAAAAATTTTTTTCCATGAGAGTCAAGTTATAGAATAAAATATAAATGCATTAAATTTAAATAAAAATCAAGCTAAACAAATATTTGGATGACGTGCGACCGTTATCAATAAAGATAATAGACGGAGATCTGTTGATAAAATCTTAATGCGTGTCTGGATAACCGATTGAGCGAGCTTGTAAGCTTCAAAGGAAAATATAGCAAAGTTATAGCGGGAAGCCCTGAAGCTATCATAGGCGAGAAGGATATCACGGAGGAAGACTTGGAGGGTGTAAGGACGCATGTAAGCTGTTATATGCAGGTATATGTTCTACTTGGGCTCGATATGTTCTTATAAATCAAAGACCAGTGTTCGGTGTACGTTGTAGGTTGTACAGAGCAGAGTACGAACCAGAGACGAAGCTGGATGCCGAAGCGCACGCGGTTGCACGCAGCCGTTACGTGACCGGCATTATGATTATGCAAATGGCCGATGCTTCTGTACTGAGCCATGCGTGATTTAGAGCAGAGACATGAGATAAGGAGGTTTACGAAAGCTCACTTACCATCAGTTACACTTTTAAATTTCCTAGTATTTATTATTTTCTTTTCGTGCTGATTTTTTCGGTAATTTAAAGTTAATTCAAATGAAATTCACTCGCTTCTGAATTACTCATCATCTTTTTCTTTATTTTTATTTTTCTACAAATCATCATCAACAGACAGTTCAGTTGTCTTACAAAATCTTCCTTTCTTTTGCCAAAATTTATCAGAGTAATGACCAAAAAAAAAGACACCCCTAATCAGCATCGACACTTGGTGTCCATATCAAAGGAGGTCTCTCTAGTGTAGCTTGAAGAGAGTACAACTCTCAAGTAGAGAAAACCCTGAGTAGTCAGACGTCCCGGCGAGCAGGAAGAGTTAGCGAACAGGGGAGCAGACAGTGCAGCAGGAGGCGGGCCGGGCCATGCCCCACTGTCTCTCACTCCCCTCTTTTGAGCGAGAAGTCGGTCGTGAATCTACGCAGGCGCAGTTCCAACTGTTCCATCTCTTTCAGACTGCCGGCGAAGAGCGAACTGGCGCTATCCCCTACTCGTTCTGTTCCCGCTCCACTTTTCCCCCCGCTGCCCCTTGTGGAGAGCGCAGTGTCGCGTCGAACTTCTAGCAGAGCGCGTCGCACGTCCGAGTACCGGCCGCCGCCCGTCATCAGTCGCCGTACCGCGCAGCCACGTAACCTCTACCTTATTAGTTTTTAGTAGTCAGTAGTAGGGCACACGCCGGTTCCACGACTAGAACAACAACAACACGGTGATCTATCTATCTTGTGTCCTCTGTATAGTAACATAATCATAATCGTCCGCTAATTAGTCGTCTGATCCTCAAGGAACCTCTTGACAGCGTCTCCGGTTCCTAAAGAGCACCGAGTCAACGTTACTACGTTACAACGTTACAACTGACTGGTTGTCAGATTATTTTGTCTAGCCACGATCATTTATTATCAATCAAAGTCCTTAGTTATAAGCCAGTGATAATTCGGACGCACACGGCGCGGACACGCGGATTCTTTGGTTGTTTATCAGACTTGCGCGCGCCGTGCGTCGTCTGCATCCTTCAGTGATTCTCGGTGATTAACAACAACCGATTGAGTCTGATCTGGAAAACAACAGCTCGGAAATCCACCACCAGGAGGACCAAAACAACAATTAGAGACAGTGCTTGGAGCTATTCGGATCCATCGGGACCCTGATTAGTTTCTAGTGGAGAGGTGTCACAACATAAACACTCGCTGACGTACACCTAGATTGTTGTTTACAAGTAGGATAATTATTCTCTAAGTGGGATTATGGAGCAGCAGAGCCAAGAAATCGTCGCCAGCGGATCCATGGCCGAGGTGCCCAACGATCCAGGGTCAGTGGAGATGGAAATTACTGATTATTCTGTCCAGCCATCCCGCCGCCCCTTTCAAGACTTTTAGTGTCTGTGAATCTTAATTATTTTTTATCGATCATTGATAAATAACGAGGGAAAGGGGTTTATTTACAGTGATCGCGACCTAGAATTTTAGCGAGCCACGTGACGCAAATAAGGGGAGGACGATCACGTGGCGTTGTCTTGGACACTCGGTGGGGAGAGTGGGGAAGGGGATGTTCCGAGGGAACCCTCCAATCATGTTTGTTTATGCTTTTTTAATTAGTATGTTTTTTTAATCTGTCATCCTGATTTTCGCTGTTTTTTATTTTTTCATTTATTTCATTTTGTAAATTATACTTTGGAAATTTTTTATTATTCTTTTTGAGATAAAATTGAGTTTCTTTGGATTGTACAGAAAAAATAACGAAAGTCAGTATGATTAAAGGGCTTGTAAAATGATGGGGATATTAGGAGTAAATAAAGTTTGTGAAAGGGGCGGCAATGGTGGGTGCAGAGACGTTGTTATTATTTGGGATGGTTTATTTATTTGTTAGTTTATAAATAAAATTAATTTATTGTTTATTTATGTTTTTAAAAGAGTTTTATGGTTGGTTTGTGGTGACACCTTGCGCCAATAAGCTTAAATGAGACTTGGAGGTTGTGATAACCGGAAGTTACCCTCCGCTGGCATTTTGTTTTGTTTATTATTAATTTAATTATTTATTCAAGTATTATTTGGGAAAGCTCGAAGTGAAGATTTGGAGCTGATGGAATCTTTCTTTTACAGGAAAATGTTCATCGGTGGTCTCTCATGGCAGACCAGTCCAGGTCAGTCTTTTATTATAACTTTTTCTTATAATTAAAGATCAAAGATTATTGAAATAAAATGATAGGTTTCTTAAATAAATATGAAAATCGTAATAAAAAAAAAAAAAAAAAAAAAAAAATCCATTAAATTGAATTCTAAAATATCTAATCAATAAAATGACATAATCTGAAAAGTATTTTATGATAATAAAAATTATAATAATGATAAACAGGAATAATCTACGAATTTATAGTACACTTAAATAATATTAGCACTTAATATATTAATAAACTCTGGTTTTCTAAAAATTTAACGAGGTCGGGTTTTGAGCGCAAACAGTTTTAAATAAGCTGAGTTTGAGATACGGCTAAGTTGTGATTGTAATCAGTCGGATAGTGAAGACTCTGTACGGTAGATATATATGTATACTAGTATCCAGTATTGTAGTAAACTCTTATCTCGAGTATTGCGACAATGGAGACGGAGTTTGCGTTACATTAGACGGGTGAGCAGGAGGACCGCGAGTCAGAGCAAGAAAAAGGAAAAGGACGGAAAATAGAGAAGAGATGATACTAGTATACCCAGGCTGAGAAGGCTGAGAAGGCGGTGTAGGCTCATTAGCGTTATTTGTCATCGTTACATAAGTCATTCTCTTGCTATTCTCTCGGATCTACATTTCTTTGCATAAGTTGTGTGTTATTTGCTTCTTTGTTTAGCTGACGCTCAGTCAAACTCCTCCGTTGCTTTACTTTACTCAACAACGACTCTATCAGTCTTTCAATTAATCCTCCCTCAAATAATTGTAATTAATTACTAGCTTTATGCATTCAAAGTTGGACTTGAAGTTTTTGGTTATTTTTTATTTTAAAATCAAAATTATTGATTAATTATTAAAGTTATGAGAAAATGTTAAGAGACCTCTTTTGTAGAATTTTAAATTTTCTATCTAAGTTGTTCTTATCATTTTTTCGATATCTCTCACCCTTTGGCCAAAATTTAAATTCAAAGTCATTATAGTTTTTGGAGCAATATAAATATCGTAATTTTTCAAATAATTATTTAAAAAATCTTCAATATAAGTTGTCCAATTAAAAATTAAGTGTTTGTATAAAATTAAAAGCCCTACAAAAAAGGTCTCTTATGATTTTTTGATATCTCTGATGGTTTGGACAGAATATTAATTAAAATTCTTAAAACAAAATAATTTGAAAAAGAAATCTAGATAGAGGACATAACAGAGAGAAAAGAAATAAAGAGTGGGACTGGGAGCATAGCATCAGGCATCTGCAGGAGAATGAGCAATGGAACAGGATGCACCAGACAGACACTGTTACTCATCTGTGTGCATCACTCTACTCATGCAGTTTATTTTTTCTATTTCCCTCTCTTTCTTTCTATATCCCCGTTTGAGTCTATCCCTCTCTGACGTTTTCCGACTTCATCGTACATCGTGTGTCTGATGCAATCGCTCCCGACTTAACTACGAGCAGCGATCCTCTAACTCGACTCTCTTTGCTATTTTTAAACGTAATTGCACCCGGCCGTTTTTAATGGGCGAGGCCGTACAACAGATCAACAGAACTCGAGTTTGCGCGTATATTCAATATCATCATCATCATAGTCATAGTCATCATCATCATCATCATCATCATTATCAACTAGTCTAACAAATATTTACTCTCTTTAATTCCTCTTTCATTCACAATATTTTAATTATTTACCTTTATTTAATTATAATAATTACATTCACTTCTCTGTTGATACACACTGAATTAATGGCTCTTTTAAATAAGTACCAACAACTTGTATTTACATCTAAAATCTTGGATGTATAAAAGATCCAAACTCATTTGCATTAAGCTCGTGATTTTAATTAAACGAACTAAAGTCTGATGTTGATTTTCCTTCAATATGTTGCTCAAAGGCATGTATATATTTTTTAATTTTAAAATTGCCGCCAAAATATATCAGATATCAAAAAAATTACCGAAACAGCTTTAATGGAAAATTTTAATCTCTACAAAAAAGCTATCTTATGATTTTTTCGTATTTTCAATAATCAACCCAGAAATTACAATTTTAATTCAAGTTCATTTTAGCTCCATCCTAAAGACTCTAACTTGATGTTTTTAAAAACAAATTAGAATTATAAGAAATTTGATAGACCTTTTGAATAGAGCATTAAATTTCCTTCAATATGATACCTAACAAGTAAACAAAATGTTATGATTAGTAGCAATAAAAGTGGCGCCCAAATAAAGTGGCGCTTAATTCTGAAAAGTAAGGACAGTAATGAAAGTCTGGAGAGTAAAATAGTGACCTCAGAATCTCTTGTTACGATATTCGTTAACACGTAGCGGAGGAGGTCAACGACTCATTCTGAGTTAACATACTGTACTCACCGAGTCGCATAATTTGCGGCGATCTCTTCTAATTTCGTACCACCCGAGTATCTTTAGAATCAGAAGAATATGTTTGTTATAAAGCATCGTATACAAATGTTAGTATTATCATCATCATTATTATAAGGCATAATGAGCTTCATTCATATTCAATAATCCGGTACGGTATGTAATATAGTCGGTAGTAATCGTAATTGGAATGAACTTAAGTGAAAGCAAGTATTGGGTCTTACTGCCGAATAATGTATAATATTTAGCCGAAGCGATAGAGGGAATATTAGTGTGATGTGTTCATTGTTCTTATGTTATTTTGTATTTTCATTCATTCCAATACGATTGGTTTTAAATAGACGACCTTGAACGATTTATTCGCTAGTTATTCTCACCCACACATCCATCTCCGATACTGACATACGTTACACATAAATTGAGTTTGGTGTGTAAGTGTGAGAAAAGTGTATTTATGTTTAAAGTTGAGGCAGCACGTGGAGTGACATACTAGATATATACAAGTGCGAATAGAATAGAGTAAACGCAAGAGGGGAATCATTCATTCATCCTCTATATATTTATATATATCGACACATTTAATACTTTTATCTAACCTGTTTTTGATTATTAATTACTGGAAATTAACACTCTGTAGAATTTACGAAGCTTAAACTCTGTTAAAACATCGTTATTTATAAGATTTGATATTTTATAGAAAATTTAATACATAAAATTTTTAATTTTTTAGATACTCGTTGAAAAATATTAAAAAATTCGGATTTAATTTCAACTAGCCACAAAATTGTAATTTCTGAATTAAATATTACAGACAAAAAATCATGTCCGATCTTTTTTTGTAGAGAATTAAATTTTCTATCGAAAGTATTCTTATCATTTTTTTGATATCTCTTACCATTGAAACGTAATGTCGGTTTGAAAAATTTTATTTTATAAAAGTCAGACTTTTTAGGAATGAACCAAATTGTACTGGGATTTAAATTGAATTTCTCGGTGAAATATTGAAGATACAGAAAAATCATAAAAAACCTTTATTGCAGTAAATTAAATTCTCCATCGTAGTTGTTCTGATCTTTTTTTCGATATCTAGCATTCATTAGCTAGAAATGTATTTTAAAAAAAAATAATAAAATATTAGTGGAACGATCTCTGTAATAATAAAAGTGTGAGTAAAAAGTAATGAGATTCAAAATGAAATTGAGTGAATTGAATAGACTGTTATGAATTTTAAAAACCAGCAACTCATGTTACTTTTATCGTTAAACTATTAACATAACAATGTACTAAATATCAGATACGATGGTATAGACTCTATATTTATATTTAGAAACATACATAAGAGCAAGAAAAAAAGTTAAGTCACGCAACGATTGAAAGCAACATTGTAATAGCAGGAAAAAGTTGACAAATTAATCCCGCATTGTATTATTAATTTACTGTAAATAGTTAATTAATATATTTATCGTAAATTGCAATACAATAGGATCCTTTTTTTTGTATTTACTGTCTAGTGTTTTCCGAGAAAATTTAAAATTGCACAACCGTATAAATACTGTGGTGCTGCACGCCACGGAAATATGTCACAGTTTCTTGGTAAATTAATAAATACTTATCATTTCCTGCTTTCTTTCTAAAACCACTTTATTTGTTTTTATTAATGAATTATTATTACCCAAGTTTAAGAGTTCAGAGGTCGTTGATATCATTATCGATTACTTAATATATCAACTACTATAATTCATCGTCTGGAAAAATTAGTTCAGCTCAAAATTTTTCTTATTAAATTAATTACGGGCCGTAAAATTTTAAAATTAACGCGGGAAATTTAAATTTGAAAGATCGGAAGATTTATTTATAATTTATTATACCGTTAATAGGTATATTATATTATATTCGTGCCAGTTATAACTTAAATTATTGCCTTATCCTCAAGAATAAATGCCCCGGTTTTGCATACTTATATACTTATACTTATAGACTAATACTTTCATGTACGTACTCCATTTCGTGCTTCTAACTATCTCCTCCATAACATCAATTAAATATTTTTAAGATTTATTATTGTATTTCTTCTTCAATTTAACTTCATTTTTTTGATCCGACATCAAAATTTTTTTATTTAAACATCGGTACTACGAGTTTTTTAGCTGGTTATTTTTTTTTTTTGGACTCTTTGTTCTTAAGCCGGCGGCGGAACAGTAGTTCTTTTTGTCGTTTATGCTGGCGAAACCCGACCCTTTCTTAGGAGTCCAAGGAGCTATCGCCTTACACGTTGAGAAGCCAGGTTATATCAGTCTCTCGAGCGTCATGAGATAAACTACCTCTATAACTTTTAACGTCATAAAAAATTCATTTATATTGTATAGTACATTTTCCAAATTTATACCCAACAACATTCATAAATTAATATTTAAATTATTGTTATTTATTCACGGGATTTAATATTACCTAATTTATTTCTCCTCTAAATTTCAATATTTTATCATTGTAATCCAAACTGGAGCTTTAATATTGAAGATACAATAAAATTAATCTAGATCTTTTCGAAAGAAGCTTTTATTTTCTTCAGAAAAGGTCTCTTATAATTTTTTTGTATTTCAAATATGTAACTCCAAAAAATCTGATTTGACAGAATTTTTTTGATCTTCAAATATAAATTGTACCGAAACGATAAGAATTATCAAAAAAACGATAGAGATCTTTTCGATAGACCATTAAATTCCTTACAAAATGGTATGTAACAAGTAAACAAAATGGTCTCGCGCATGCGCACAGTGATAGAAAAGTTGAAAAAATTGGCGGTAAAATAAAAAAGGGTGTTAATAATTGGAACAATTGAATGGTAGTAATGCTGTTGTTTAGCCTGTAAGCAAACTGAATTTTTTGGCATACAAACAAAGTGGGTTTTGGTATGGTATTATGTCAAACTAACGGTATAGTTTGCCTATTCTGAGCTTCAGCTGGGAGTCACGTGGACTCAGAGAGAACAATAAGGCTGGTGCAGTGTTACATTGATATAACGAAATGAAACGCCTGGAGCTAATTTCATACACATCCATACATATATGTATATATATATATATATATATATATATATATATATATATATATATATATATATATCGTATATATAGTATATGTATGCACACATCGAGGTAATAAACACGTAACTAAACCTGTTGTGAGTAATATATTGAGAACAGAACAGTATACTGTTCACCAAGAGAGTTTGAGTGTACAGTGGCTAATGCCACTATCATTTCATGTACCGGCAATTCACCAAAGCATCGACATTTTCGGTAATTAGTTCAGATTGATCCGAATACCATTCACAAACCCACTTCAATAACATTTCGGGCTTCTATTAATTAACTCTCCTCACTATTATTCTGTTTGTCTATCTAATTACTCTCTAAGAAACAAAAGTTCGTATTAGTTTGTATTAACCTCCTCTTAGAGAGATCCTTTCACTCTTCTTATATTTTTAAAAATTTTATTCTCACGGTGAAGTATGATTTAAACTTTGTGATTATTGTTTTGTAAAAAAATAAATTTAAATCATGATCTAACATGTTTTATTTTACATTGGCGGCGAAAAGAGCTCCGGAATATAAAGCATTAAATTTTTTTTTTTTTTTTTTTTTCTGGAAGATTTTAACGAAATTTAAAAGCACAACGAAATGGTATAGGTTAGTTGGACGAGCGGGCAGAATCCCAGCCACTTGTTGAGTAATCTACTTAACAGAGTATTACTGTCGGGTTGAGAAGAAATCCGTGACATTAAGAAAATCTAAAACAAAACAATAAGCAATAACAATAAAGTATTAATTATTCGACATAAGCTATTAAAAGTTAGTATTGGGGTTTTGTGCAGCTGGAAGTACAAGCCTGTAGTTAATTACGGTAGTCGTATTCCGACATGTACACATGAGTACGCTTTTCGCGACACCAGAGGAGCGTGTCTTAATAAATTAAATCTCTTTGGTCCGTAAAACAGCCGAAAATAACTGTCGGGGTCTCTCTTGGTTCTGAATAAGAAACCAAAGTAAACTGATGGTTACTTTACGGCACACGGTGGTTTTAGTCACCACGCTACTCCGAGCTTCTCTCCTGTTTTCTCTTCTCTCTTCTGCGTTATGTGTTGTGTGCTGTTTTTACTATCCGGCACTAAACTAGTTTGCAGACTCACGTATTATGCGTTGGTTAAGTTTAACGGGCCAAAGAATCGCTTAACATTCATTTTACGGTACGTTCAAATTTTACCACCACTCTAAATCACGCTCATTTCTTCCTCTCAAAACCACATCATAATAAAATTCTGTTCTATTTTGATCTTCAAATTATTACAAGTCTTTTCGATGTTATTCTAATCGACATTTATACTTTTCAAACTTTGAAAGCTTAATTGTAGGTGAAATATTGAAGATAACAAAAAAATAATAAGAACAATTTTAATAGAAAATTTAATTTTCTTCAAAAAAAGTCTCTTAAAGTTTTTTCTTAGCTCTAATATTTCGGCCAGAAACTTAAATTTAAATCATAGACACAGTCGCTGACGCAACAAATGTATAAAACGTATTTTTAAAAACTAAAAATTAAAGTTTATTCGTAGCTCGTCGAAGTCAACGGCATGATAAATACGGATGAATGGGGAAAAAAAGAAAAAGACACCTTAGCAAGTCAGCAACCAGAGCCCGAAAGAGAACAAATATTACAGCCGAGGGAATAAAAGTAGCGTCGGTCATAAAAACGTATTATCTCGACTCGTAACCGCGTCGTAATTTATAAACACATGGGTATCACGTGGTACACATGTCGCTTTAACGCATCATCTTGTGCATATATGCGATAATGCTCATCTGTTGTTACTCGCGAAAATATGTGCTCGTATCAAGTATCAAATGTGCGTATGTGCAAAATATAATAACGATGACTCTGTTACGTAACCTGAGTCAATATCAATAAGTCTCGGCGAAATTAAAAAAAATTCTTTTGAATTTCTTCTAAAACTGTCTGGGTAAATCCTTACGGACTTAGTTTGGATTTTTGAGAAAAATCACGTGTAAAGTTGTAATATTTGGGTAAATATCGGTATAATATCCGGGTTCGAGCTGAGGAAAAAGCCAAATATTCGGGTTGTTTGTCTGGTGAGATATTACTGAGGGCAAAGTGGCTGGTCCACCATTACATCAAGTACGTATACACCAATATCACCTCCAGCTCGTCAATGATAGTCCGTCACAAGGATAAATGTCTGCAAGACGTAGATGGGAGAATATGTGTATAGGCGGTTGAATTCGTCGACCCCAGAATCAATATAAGCGTCGAGGATTCTCTGATGCGTGAATATATACGGTTGAGATTTCTCAACTTTTTCTTTCAACTCCACTTCCTACGTCGTCTCAAAGATAAGGTTTGTCTTTTGGTTCAAACACCGATCGTTGAAAAGTCTCTCGATTTTTGATTTACACACGGAAAAAAATATCTTGGCTCTAGAAGAATATACTTGTCTAAAATTTTTCAAAATTATATTAATTTAAAAAAAAAATTATAAAATAGAGAAAAAAAAATGAAACCATCAATGCTGGAAATGATAATTAAATTTTCTGTATTATATAAATAGTAGCAGAGTAAATGGAATTAATTATTCAGATAATAATTTAATCAAATTGTCAAGAATATATATATATATTCGTTGTAATTTTGGAGCGAGTAAATTACAAAAATATTTGATTTAATTTCTCGCTAATTAAATATTTCAATCATTAGAGATGTGTGATAAATTTACCTATGGCATTACGATTAATTAAAATACTAATTTTAAATATTTTAAATTTCAATTCCGATGGACAATGCCGCCCGTTTATTTGAACACGCAATCGTTACGGTTAATTATTTATCAAAATTCGTATGAATCGCATCAATGCCGACTTATTTATTTTAATAATTATCGCTATAGGTGATTTTAATAATTCCCATTATTGCCGGTTAAATCGATCGCGTTACTGCTGTACGTTGTCTGTTGCTGGAGCTATGTTACTTCTATGTGCGATTTCCACAAGGATAATAGGACACGTGAGAAAGGACGTATACATTATACACAGAACGGACTGTTTAGTTGTAGATGTACTGAACACACACCGGAGGAAAAGGTATGAGATATACTGCCCACTGGCGATTCTCTGACAACAATAGTTTAAATGGCTCGACTATCAATGCTAATCGATTTGCGGGATATATCTCTATCTGTGTAATTAGTATCATTCATCATATACTACCAATAATATACTAATATAGTTTTAATTTTTTTTTTTTTAATTTATAATACAAACTTTAGGTGAAATATTAAAAATAATGTGATCAATTTTGATAGAGAATTGAATTTTCTATATAACAAAATTTTGCTAATGGATAAATGAAAAGTTTCACAATTATTTAAACAAAAAAAAGTAGATCCAGTCATCAAGAACTCAAAGTCTAAACTCCGTAATATTACTCTTAGATAGAGGAGAGCAAAGTGAGTAGTAATGATAATGATAATGAAGCAAATGTAGTAGAGTTTATATGACGGTTAACTTGTGCAGGACGTCATCTATACAGACACACACAACATCCTGCCTCCATTAATGCCTCGTCTACGTCAGGTTATATGCCTGGTACTAAATGAGCGCTAGAGAGGGAAATACATCAGAGGAATATACACCTGTTGGGAGTTTGCTCTGTTGGCATATCTCAATACCAACTCATACATTGAGATTATGCATGTATTGCTCAACCGATAAGACGCAATCACCTTTGCTAGCCCGATTCTTAACAAAACAACTCCGAGTTACGCTTAATACACACGCGTATACTCGATAAAACACCGACACTAATAGATCCAGGGTCTCTTCGATCGCGACTAGCGACTAACGACTAACGACCCTTTTGAATTGCTTCTGTTTACTTTCCTCTGCGCTATATTCCATCGATTTCCAAGGCCTCGCACACAGTCACACAAACCCACACACACACACACACATTGATTGTGCTCGTCAGACTAGATATGGATAGTCCTTTGCTGCTCTGGTATATTCTCTTATTCAGGAGGAATACCTCGGTTCGTTCTTGGTTCTGGTGGCGCATCAAACATCACTCGCGAGTTTGTCTTCCTTCGGGTGGTTCTATTCGCCGATGGATTTACTGGAATCGCGTGCAAACCGATAACGACTTACGACAAGACACACAAGAGGCCCACTACCAGACTTAGATAAACAACCCTACTTTATTTCACCTTTTTATACATGTGTTTGATCGATTTTTATATTCCCATCTATAGTCACCGGTATAAAGTACCCTTTTATAATTTTTATCTTGGCTCTGGAACAATATTCATGATTACAAAAAATTTTTTTACAGTTATAATACTTTTTTTAATTAATATTTTGATTTAAAATTAGATATCGAAAATTTTCGAGAAATTAGGATTTTTTAAATGATATAAATATACCAATTTAAAAAAAATTAATGAATTAAAACAAGAGCTTTTTTAATCCAAAATGTTTGAATTTTTTTTTTCTGGATAAAAATATTTTATAAAGCAAAATAAATTAGAATACAATGAAATGAGGTGTTTTAAATTTTAGTACATCAGCAATTGCAGAGTGGAATCAGGAGTCAGAGAGCTTGTATATGCTCGCGGCAAATGCTAATTCTCCCGCGCCAATTAAACGTTAGTCACACCATCCTCTGTCGTACCGCAATGCAGCGACAACACCATCACCATCAATGTGTGAATTATAACGTATCACATATTTCACCTTTTATATCCTATCCCACAGCCTCCTCATTTTTTCAATTACTTTCTGTGTTTCTCCCCCCTATCCCAAACTAGCGAAAAAATAAAATTTATTATTTATAATTTTGAACTGGCGAAACGAGCATTAATTATCAAACTTTCGACTCAACTGTTTGCGAGAGGTTAAGTCTAACTCTGGTAGAAAGAGAGAAAATTTACCGTGCCGCCTCCGGAAATGCGCGCCCTCGAAAGTCTTCATACGCGCCTCGCGATCCGATCGATGATTTTCTCTCTCTTGCTCTTTCTTCGGGGTTCAAGTCCTTACGAGGAACGAGAATTTATGTCCCTAGACTACTTACGCCTCCGATTAACTTTAATCCTAACCATCAAACTTGTGTCTGACCTCAAAAGTCCAATCATCAAGTGGGAAATTATTTAGCACCAAATTGGAGCACTGGCACTCTTTAATTCGCATTAAATGATTGAAAGTATCGACCGACATTTTTTTATTTTCTATCAGGGCCTGGATTGATATTGTCAAAAACTACACCTAAGAGTTAAAATTGAAATTTTGGCCAAACGGAGAAAGATATTGAGAAAATGAAAAGAATAACTTTGATAGAAAAATAAATTTTCTACAAAAAAGGTTTCTTATCATTTTTTATTATCTTCAATAATTAAACGAGAATTTGATAATAAACAAAATAGGTTTGGACGCATAAGAATTTAAAGGCGTAATTTTTAATAATAGTCCAAATGAAAAACTGAATATCTTGATAAAAAAGTGACAGTGAGAGTATAGCTTCGTTGGTATTATACAGAGAAATATAAACACGGCAGTATGTAGGATGAATGTGAATCACGACGCGAGTACGATCAATTTTTAATTCCTCTTTCTCGTTATACCTTTTTTGGTTTTAGTTGTTTTTGTTGGTTCTGCTTTTTTGCTTAATATTCATGGGCATATATATTTTTAGGTGTCTCGGTTCCGCACAGCTCTACCTACTGCATACCACGTACTACATATAACATATATACACCGAAGTGAATCACGAATGCGTGAGGAATAGTTCCCACGCGTCGATATATAACGATGCACCTTGTTCACTTTTCTCTTATGGGTTTTCCTCTATACTCCTCCTATTTAGAGTTTTTTCTCCGGCTCATGTTTTTGCTGATAAACTTCTTTCGGAATCCGAACACTCAATCGATTTTCACACTGAATTTATATATCGCTATCAAGGTCAGGGCATACATCTTCTCCGATAAAAAATGATTTAGTTTTTAAAATAAAACAGTTTAGTTTGTAAAAGTTTAAAAAGATCATTCGTTAAGTGAAATTTAAGTAGACTTAAAATAGATTTTATTTATTAAAAATTTGACATGTTATCTTCTAACTTAACCTCGGAAATCCTCCTTAGACTGAGTATGTTACGTTTAATTGCAATATATTTGTATGAAACTATTTTTGATAGGAATTTTATTATAATTAAGTATAAGCTTTGAAATGAAACCTTGAAGTTTATTCCTCCCAGTATTCAGCAGAACATAATACAGAGCATGTACATCAGCGTAATAACGATAATTTTGATAATGGGTAATGGGTATTAGCGTTAATCCCTTATTACCCTGTAATTCATCCAGTCGAAACATATTTACCCAGGATGAGGAAACAAATAGACAAACAAACAAACAAATAGACAAATAGAGGAAGAAATAAAAATAAAAGGGCGTTGCAGTTAGAATAAGGCCCCGATTTTAGCGACTGCGGTTTGGGCTCTGTTGGCAGAATTCACCCGCTTACAGTGGGAGAGGCGTGGAAGGGCAGAGGGGTAGAGAGAAGGGAGTGAATGAGGGTTGGGAAGGTTAGGTTCGTATTCGCCGGCTCCCAGCTATTGATTTTTCCCGCCAGACTCTAACTATCCTCGTCTAGTCCTCGGTCCTCCTCGTTACACCTCCCCTCTCGCTCCCACTCGGTCTCGAAGACCGCCGAGTTGAGGGTGGAGGGTACAGGGTAGAGGTAATCGCCATCTCGCTTCGATTCCGATCCATGGATATGAATTAATGCCTGTATTATGGTCTCAGAAAATGTTACTGTGTCGATTAATGTTTGCTCTATTTTTACCCCTCCCTCTTTTCTATACCTCTTCATTCGTATTTTCATTTTCATTACATTTATTACTTATTATACATTATTTCCATCTCGTTTTTTTTTCATTTTTTTCTCTTCCCTATGTGTTTTCAGTCATTAATTCTTCATTTTAATTACTAAATTATTTTAATATCACTGAGATTATGGTGTTTGTAAAAGGTAAATCGGCTTTCATTTTTATTTTATTTTAGCAAATTAATTTGAACGAAGTTTTTATGAAAAATTGTTTTAAAATTGTATTTTATTTCAATTTTTAATTCAGAGATTAATATCAGATTACGAGTTAAATATTTAAAATACTAAAAAATTATAATATAATTTTTTTTTAGAGAATTGAATTTTCTTTCAAAATTGTCCTTATCAATTGTTCAATATCGCACACCATTTGAATGAAATTAATATTTCAAAATTCAATATCGTTATTTTTTAGTACTCAGACTTTTTAGAAACGAGCAAAAATTACATATCTGGGTTAAATATTAAAGATATAAAAAATTTATAAGAAATATTTTCTATCAAAGTTGTTCCTTACATTTTTTCAATATCTCTCACTTTTTAGCAGTAATTGTCATTTAAAACCACAAGTGCAGGCATTTCTTGACACAATACATTGTTAAAGTTGAAAAAAATTCTCGAGAATTTCTTTAAAAAAATATCTTCTACCTTTAATAACTTGTAATTACATGCATCAAACCCCTTGGAGCATTAAAAAAACAGCAGCATAAATCTTGGATATCTCCAATGCAGATGCTGAGGATACAAAAGGTGGAGACTAGAGACTGGGCTTAATACATACATGTATATTTATATTTATATTTAAATCCAGTATTTGCTGAAGGGTACAGAGTCAGTTGTCTTGCACCTTCTCGTTGGGAGTAGTTTTAATCAGGATCTTCCCACGTCTGAATATTTAACTTGAGAAAAATAATGACAAAGGAAGTTATCAACGCGTAGGTCGTAGGATTCTGAAATTATTCGCGCTAAGTACTCGTGCTCGAGAAGTTATTTATTTTAAAAACGTAGTCGAAAAAGTGTCAGTCTGAAAGTAGAATGAGAGAAAAAGGAGGAGATATTTGCTTACTCGTGAGTCGTGAGATAAAAAAAAAAAGGCATTAACTATTTTTTTCGAGATCTCGTCTTGTCACCGCTCGGACTGTTTCAACATTAACGTTTTTGTAGCCCTGAAGAACCAACCACCCTCGACGTTCTTAGGAGCCGTATCTTCCTCCATCTTTGTCTCTCAGCTCACAGCTGTCGCGCTGTTTGTCTTTCCTTTCATAAGCGTGTTTACGCTAAGAACTCTATACGTTTGGCGTACCGTTTCTCTACACCTCTCATCTTTATCTTCTTTTCTCTCTACTTCTGCTTTTCTACTCCCTCATTCTCATTATTATTATTTTTATTGTTATTATTATAATAGTGACATATAACAGTTTCAAGTTTATGCGTATCACGTCGTGATTTTAATGTATAGTATAATAACTATTACTCGTCAAGTATTTAGTGTCTTTATGGTGAGAATCACGTGCTAAAAACTACTTTCCAGATGTTATCCTCCTCATTACATAACTCCCGATAAATATTTAATATTGTTTCTTTTCATTCCCTGTTTGTTCAACCATTTGTTTCAATATTTTCAAAATTTTAGGTTAAATATTTTCAATACTGAACCTTAAATTTCGGATTAATTTAGAAAAATTTATAATAGTTATCCTTGAGAGAGTTTAAAAAGACACAGGACAGAGTGTTTCCTTATTATAAAAGTTAGATTAAGAAGCGTCGGAACACTTGACTTTTCATCTGGGTTTTATTTATTATCATATATCTTCTTATAAAACTTTTGAGAATGAATTCGAGGACGTGGTAGCCGCTGGAAAGTGCTCTGACGTATGTGAATGTAGTCGGAGAAATACGGAAGATACCTGCTATATATCAGTCGGAGTAGGAAACTCGAGTTATAATTTTTCCTAAAAGATACAACAAGTACACAACTAAACAACTTTTCGAGGAGGCTATCTTGTAAAGTTGGGATTTATACGAATAGGCACCAGTAAAATCGAACTAATAGCGGGCGATTAAGACTTGATAAAGTCAGTTTTGTTTTGTAAAAAAAAATTAAAAAAAAATTTTCAATACCTGAACAAGGTACGTTGAGTAAACTAAAGCTCGTTACACGAGTGCTTAAAGGAAAGGGGTCACGGGATATAGAAATAAGTGGCCTGGGCACTGGGACAAAGAGGGCTCATATGTTGGTTAGTGCATAGCACTGTTATATATGTTGTATGTTATATATTGTGTGGGACAGTAGTCTTGAGTCTTTACCGGTGGTCACGTGCTCGTCCACACTCATTCATTTGTTGCCAGTGACTCTCACTAACGTCATGCCACAAGTTATCCACACTCGACATATAACATGTTACGTATTGTGCCGTAGGTTATATTACAAGAGTTGTCGCGATAGGAATACTATAGTACCCACCAGGACGTATCTAGGTCAGACTCTTTAGTTTCGCATAAAGGACCATCTCTACAACTACCAACTACTACTTAAGAGAATACTTATTCCCTCTACTGGCATGTATTCACCTAACAGAACTCCCCCATTCGCTTACCTTTCTCCAGCTCTACACACCTTTCGGGGTCACCTGAACGGCCTCTTCTTTATATTTGTTCTTATTTCCCGAACCAGAAACAACCAGATTAACATCTAGACTACTTGGTGATCGAATAATATTTTCGATAAAGTTCATTTTTTAGGAAATTTTCATTTTTTATTTATCAGTATAAAATGATTTTAGATTTTTAAAAATTAGTTAATATTTAAGCTATAAATTGAAATAATAAAAAATATTACAAAAGAGAATATAAAAATCAGGTGATGTAAAACCATCTGTAGAGCGAATATTTGCCTTTAGATTCGTAGAAAAAATAAATCATTGTCAGCTGAATAATTTCCGATAATTTATAATCAATCTTAATTTATATTTTATTTATTTTCTGTTTCAGGTGAGTGACTTTCTATCATACAATAAAATTTAAATCGGTCTGTTCTGCTCGGTGAGTCAAAAAATATAAAATAATAAATGTAATTTAACCGGTTGAGTATATACATGTCAAGATGTTTACTATAAGTTGGTGGCTGGCCAAAATAATTTTAAAATATTCAACGCCCTCAGCCCTTTTGGCCCTCGATTTTATCCATCACATTTATTTTTTACTCTCATTCTCTCTATTTTCTACCTTTATTATTTTTATTATCCTTCCTTATTCTTTATTTTATTCAGGTCTTCGATCCTCAAATCATCGACATACCGGATGAAATAAAAATTCAATCCCTTCCTTTTCATAAACTCTTGCTAGCTTGTGCCAAAAACTTTTCCTTTATTTATATTTACTTTTAAAAACTAAACAAAATAATAAATTAATAATTTTTATTTATTTTTACAACTTTCACAAATTTTTATCTAAAAAATTTAACATCAATCAAATCAATAATTAAAAATACAGATAAAATTTATAAGAGCTATAAAATAAAAGAGTTGAGGATTCATTTTAATTTAAAAATTAAACCACTGGGCTGGAAGTTAATTTGCTTTGATTCACTGTTATAACTAAACGGACGTACTGAAATTATCGGATGTAACTCTCGAGGTTCAGGTTGGCTGTTGGCTGTTGCAGTGCCATGCCAGTAAGGGTGTATGTCAAACATTCTATTATTCAACGTCGTTACAATATACATCCAACGTGGACATTTACTATCCAGACTGCAGACTGACCGTACTCTTCTCTCTTCTGTGCTGTCCTCCTCCGACCAACACAACACACAACTACAACTAGAGGAGAGCACACATAATACATAGAGTAATCCATAGTATATAAGCTCTACCTCATCCTCACCCTCACTGGCTGGTACTACCTACTACCTACTGCAACACTGGCTCATTTCCTCTCACTTTATATATCTATGCGATATCTCCAGCTCTTTCTATTCTCAGTCATGCAAGCTATGTCGCTATATCTATATCTATATCTGTATCTCTGTATGTATATATGGTTAGAATGGATAGGAAAACTTGGTAGGTAGGTGTAACCCGTTACCGCACACGTAACTATACCAAGTACTGGTCAGTGATCATGGCCTCTACTCGCAACCGCATACCGTAACGAACGCCAATCGCACCATACCAATTGCAAAGATGAGTTTCCGAGGACCCTTTTTTAAATAACTTGTTAACAACACAAACTACTTATACTTTTATTTCAAGGATTACTCGCTAAATTTACTTTCTTTTTTATTCATATCAATTATGATTTTTCAAGTGCTGCCATCTGGAAATCGGTCGATTGATTTCGTTGATTTTTTTATCAGAAATGACACCTATGATTTAGAATTTAAGTTTTTTGGCTAAAATGACAAGAATAGCTTTGATAGAAAATTGAATTTTCTATAAATAAGGTTTCTAATAGTTTTTTAATATTTAATTAAAAATGAAAAAACAAAATTTTCGGCTTTTCTTGATATATATCAGGTAATTGATATTATTTAGCCTGACTATCAGTAATTACATTCGAAAAATCCCGAGTAGGGTCGTCGGGAGATAACTGGAGGTCAATGCTTGGAAATATAATCTAACAGTATTGATATTGTATGTAGAAGATGTTAGCGCTGGTGTAAAAAGAGAAAAAGACAAGTAAAGCGTATAAATAAAATAAAGAAAGAGTAGAGTGATGGAGGCTCAACTCAACTCGTGTAATCGGTGAACTGTCGAGCGTGAAGCGAGTCACGTGTTAACGTGTGTAATTCACTGTCGAGAGCCAGATAATCGACGCCGGTGCCCTGGTGCGTTAGATGTGTTATAGTATGTTTTATGTATCTATATATTGTATATATGCCAGCACAGTAAATGTTATCTGGGAGATGCTAGATGTTAGATGGGGATTTAATGATATGTACGAGTTTTGTTGGGGATCTAACATTATGTGTGTGAGATATATTGTATAAGAAACTACAACTATGCCCGAGATTGAGAACTAGCACTCGCAACCTGATCTAGTCACGTCAGTTTGCTTTACTTTGTTTGCAATAAAAATAATTAGTGACGCAATGCTATTGTATCTCATAAATTTATTCATTTCTATTTTAATAATTTAAGTACTCAGTAAAAATATTAACTTAGACTTTTAATAGTTTGAGATTTATTAAGAAATTTTTTTTTTTAGATATATTTTTCGAGTCAAAATATTCGGATTAATTATTAAAACAAATTGAAACGATTTAAATATCAAAGGAAAATTTTAAAAAAGGAGTTTAAATAGTCGTAGTTAATAAAAGTAAGTAATGTAAATTTTCATGGTCAGAAATGATTTGTCGACATAGAGTATGGAGCACAGAGAGCATAATATCCCACTCCACCGTCCTACGTACGTAGAGTTTTGCGCTATAGGTAGTATGTTATGATGTTGCTTATATGCAATCGTAACTATATACGGTACGTGTATGTATAATGTGTAATGCACTTACTTAATGCAGAACTTTGCCTACTTAACTAGAAAAATGCGACTGTAAACTTGGGTACAGTTGTAAAATTAAAGTTATTTCTATTTTCTTCTCTACCCTTTTTACTCTTTTTTTATTTTCCAGCACAAGAGTCAAAGAGTCACGATAAAATATTAAAAACTTTTTGGATCCACTATCCACCAGGCTCCATAAAACTATCCCAAACTTTTAAATATTAATATACATAAATTGCTTTTTATATTATTCTTATTTTTATTTACAAATAATAACAATAACAATAATAAGCTATTTTTATTCTCATTAATAATTTATCTATCGATTAACTTTTTGTTAATTTTTGCTTTTAATATCAAAGATACGCTGGATAAAAAATTAAACATCAAAAGCTGTTTAAAAATCTACCTTCACCTTCGACTTATTTAAACTTTTTCCAAACTAGCCAAAATTTATACAAAATTAAAATTTTAATTCCCAAGTAAAATATTGAAGATACAAAATAACCATCAGAGATCTTTTTTGTAGGAAATTGAATTCTCTATCAAAGATGTTCTTATCATTTAATCGATACCTTCAATATTTAACCGACAATTCCCGTTTGAAATACCTCACGACCAAAAATCAATATCCAGCGAGAATTTCCCATGTAATGAAAATTAACAAAAAGATTACAACATTGCATGTCACGATATCTCAAAAGTTCCATCAGGTATCTCATCTAGGAGCCCTCGACCCCTCGGTCTCCGCATCTACACATAATAACTCGAGGATACTTGACTGGATAATTATTTATAGTCTTATAAAAGTTTTATAATCTCTCGTTAGTTTATCCCGAGGGAATTCTCAGGGGCCAGTAGCGTAGGGCTGAAGCTAAGGCGCAACCAGTTACTTTTTAATGAGTTCTTAAACGTCATAAATGATTTTAGTTAATTAAAATTTATAATTCTTAATGCTGAATTATAAAATTCTGTTTATTCAATATTTAATATTTAATATTCGATGAAAATTAGTAAACGTGAGGGCTGATGGAAGGCCATCAAAGACCGGAATGTACCGTATTGGTGTCAGAAGTACCGAGCTACCTCTGAAGGTTAATTCTCCAGTTGTAGGAGGCGTTCAAGGGACCAGAATAATTTACAAATGTGAGCAAACCCGTCCTTAGTCCTTGAGCAGTTCTCAGTTCTCTCAGCGACCTTATAAGCTCATACAACAGCCCATTCTGTCCTCCTGATGATTGAATAAATAAACTACCACCCTCGGGCCGATTAAATATCATTTTTTTACAAGCTAGAAAATTAAAAAAAAATGCTCTTCAATCTTAAAAAAAAAAATTAAATAAAATAAATTGAGTAGCATCAAACTGAAGGATTCGAACAAGTGATAACCATCGACCTTTACCTCTTACGGTGTCGTTCATCGACTCGCGGTAAGGCAGCGAGTCCTTGCGCTTGTCGACTGGGAATCGATAAGTGAAATTGACACCTTGCGCTCCAGTTTTCCTGGTTATAACTTTAATAAATTTGATTCAAAATAAAAACTTAAGTCTTGACTTTATGAAAAAGTATTATGCTGGAGTTTGAGTGGACTCTGTTAGATGTTATAGCTCTGGTTGACGGTACGGTAGTCTGCTCGAGGAGCGGAGCTAACCCAGGACCCAGGACAATTTATATGCTAATTTATATATATGCGTTTAATAACGATGTCCGACAGTGCTTACTGACACGCCCTATTCGTCAGTCCACGTCTGAATAACATTTTATTTATATACTCTATACGTCAGTTTAATATCACACCTTCTGTCAATTACTTAGATATTGTTATCATTTTTTTTTATTTCATTTTTATTGAGGTTTTCAGGGTCACAGTTAAAAAGTAGGTTTTTACGTTTGATCTTCAAATTCTGGGTTAGATATTGAAGATACGGAAAAATGATAAGAAATCTTTTTGATAGAAAATTAAATTTTCTACTAAAGTTATTTCTATCACTTTTTTGTTATCTTGGACCCTTTAGCCAGAATATAAATCAAAAGTCAAACCAATAAATATCATAACTAAGCATTTTACCGAAAATCTCATCCAGTAATTAAACCCTGATATTTATTGTTATTAATGAAGTTAATTAACAAATATATCTCTTCTGACACGAAGTAGTTGTAGCTTAAATGGTCTCTCAGTAATTAATTATAAATACAAGCTCGATAAATAAAGTAATAACAGAATACGATAGCGTCTTAATTACAGGTGTAAGTTAAACATAAAGCTTGGAGACTTTAATTAAATTAGCAATTATAATTACGGTCGTCAATGCTCCGTAGCACGCCCGTTATCCAAAGACAAAGACGAGGAGAGGGACAAAAGAGCAAAGATAAAGCGCAGGACTTTGAGGATAGAGAAAATGCCGATATCAAAGACCATATACGTTAAGATTTACCGGTTAAATTGTGTGTGGAATCCACGAGTTGATTGAAGTCTGACGCTGGTGCCTAGCCGAATCGAGACGGAACGAGGCTAAGACAAGGGCTCGCTCTTTGTGGGCGACGAGGACAGGTGAAAACCACTTCAAGTCCAACTGAGACTGAAACTGCAAGCATTAACTGGACTGGTGGGATTTCTCTTTCGCTCGAGAGAATAAATAAGGGAGAGTACGTTGGATTTTGTTTGCCGGTAATTGGTGTTCCCGTCCATTGTACCCGGTATCGGTACCACCGATCTCCAGACCAGCTCCAGCTCCAGGATCAGCCAACCGCCAACCTACAAGCCGTCCGGTTTAACCTAACAATTGTGTCAATCCCTTCACCGGGAATTCATTTTTAATGCACCTCAATTTATGTTGATTGGTGGAAATTTTTTCCCCTTCTCTTTTATAGAATAATTAACGATTGTTGTAATAATCTGATGATTTAAAGTCTGGAGAACGGAATAAAGTGCAAGACGTGATAAAGAAATGATAAAGGTTTAATCGTGCTGAGAACAAACAGTGGATATGTGCTGGTCTATCTGACGTCGAGCACATTTAAACCCGGGATACAAGCTCGTGTCAGTGGGTTATCCCTTTGGATTATCGTGGGACGATACAACAATAATCCTTGATTTATTCTAGCGCTTCTTTGCTCCTTCGATCAGCAAAATCCACTGTTGATTTTGTTTTTTTAACTTTGATCGAATGGCTCTATTCTTGTGGTAATCTATTATCGATCTTTCAGTTGGCTGTTTTATCAGCGAGTCTTTGATAACTGATTCGTATAATTTATGTCGAGTTTCAAACCATTTAAAAAATTAAAATATCTGGGTTAACTATAGTTAACAATAGCTATTGAAGATACCAAAAAATATAATAAATCTTTTATAGAGAATATAATTTTCTATCGAAAGTGTTCTCATTACTTTTTCGATATCTCTTACCGTTCTAAAGAAATTAATGTTTGCAAATAAAAAATTATCAGACTTTTTTAGCAAAGTTAATAAATCAAAAATTTAATTTGTGGGTTAAATATTGAAAATAAAAAAAAAAAAATCATAAGATAACTTGTAACTTGTTGTCTTACTTTTTAGTACTTAATCATTTATTTATGTTCAGTAGGTACGGTTAAAAATAAGAGGAATTTTTCGAGCAAGAAAACTGATAAAGAAGTAAAAAAGTGAAAGCAGTGTGTAAAAAAGGAATTTAATAGACGATAAACAAGCATTTGTAAATCCTCTTAAAAAAGTAAAAGGATGATTTAATCGAGGGGTAATCGGGAGTCTAAAATAAATAAAACAGATAGATAAATAAATAAAACCCGATATAGATAATAAAATACTTGGGTCTTTTATATTCACAGCAACAGAGTAATCTTGTTTGATTTACGGGGTGCGATGCGCATGGCTTCATCTCCCAATCCGGGTTTATATTTATCGTCCAACGATCGGCTAATAAGCCACGCGCCCGCTTTTTCTTCTCTCTCCCTCGCACTTTATTAATTTTAACTTTATTTTTATTATCACTCTCACTCTCGCTCTCATTCTTAACTCTTTGCCTCCACTACGGCCCTCTGTTATTATTATCATAATTATTAAGTTTTTTTGCTAAGCGATGATCCGCGCTAATGAGCCACGCCTGCTTCCGAGATTCTTGCCTTTTTATTCTTCATTTTATTTATTATTTACTCATTTCGTTTCCAACTGCAATTAGTCACAGACTACTGGTCCTTTTAATTTATTTCAAATTAGTATTCTTCCCAAAGAATTAGAGATAAATTGTTGAGACAATTTATCGAAAAAATTGTTCAGACACTTTTGACGGAGAATTTAATTTAAAAAAAAAAAAGGTATCTTAAAATTTTTTTCTATCTTTGATATTCAAGCCAAAAATCATTATTTTTCCACTTCTCAAATTTTTGATTTTTGGCTGTAAAAAATGGAATTAGACTAAAAATGAACGATCTAATGATCGATACCGACAATCTCAATGGCAATTATCCATCGAGTGGATGACACAACAGCAACAAAAGGATAACGAGGAAAATTAGTTAATTTCAATTCAAACAGAGTGACAATGAGAGGTAACAAAGGTTTGAGGCGAAATTAGTGATTTTTATGAATAAATTAAAAAGCTCTTGGTGGGAATCGGTGACCCGGATATCCTGGATAGGGAGAAGTGATTGCTCCTGTGACCTCGGAAGCCTAAGGCTCAACCGGTTCTGTAGATCTAAAATCAGCAACAAGAATAAAGGAAGAAAAGAAGAAGAGCCCTTGCTCTTGGAAGAGATGCCGGAACAGCTCTGGATGATCATTGGCTTTTTCCGTGAGAATAAAGACCCGAGACGAGAGACGAGCCGAGAGTTGAGTTGAGTTGAGTTAAACTCTGGTGAGATTCGATTTTGGAATTGATGAATGGGCGGAGTTTTCTTTGGCGGAAAGTGCTCATCGTCCTTGCCGTTTTTATTTTTATTTATGTCTTGGTCGTTGGCTCTGTTCAGCCTGAATCTTCCCTCTGCTTGTCATTCCCTTTATCTCAGCCTCGAGGACGAATAAGAACCCCGGGTCCAAGAGCAAAAAGACAAAGACCAGAGCAACACAACAAGAATAAGAATAAGAGGGAGAAGAACCGTGGTTATTAGCATTAAAGAGTAAACTGAGGACACGGATCTCCCTCTCCCTCTCCCTCCTGTTGATGTCGGCACCTTCCCAGTAACAGTGCATGGACAAAGGTAAGGCCGCGGCCTCGACTCTTGCCACCCAGAAAATACTTTCAGACTCTCCTCTAATTGCAGATAAACCTGTTCTTGGATTGTGGGAATCACTCATCACCCAATACCAAAACTATCATTAAATCAAAGCAGTCACTGGGAAATTACACCCGGCGCCCTCTGAAGGTTACGCGATAGAATTAGCGCACTTTTAAAATTTTTTTAATATCAAAATTTTCGTTCTAAAAAGCAGAAATAACCACGTGTTAATAAGAAGAATAAGTAAAAGAATGTTTAATAATCGGATTAGCTGATGTGTAGTTGTAAAGCGGGCAAGTGGGTGGCACGCGGGTGGTTGCGCAACCAGCAATCTAATTGACGTATGCGTCGTCGTCGTATATTTACGGATGTAATGACCGACCGGTTTGCACGCGAGTCCCCTCAGTGTCGTATAGTAGTAGAGTAGTTGTCGTTGTCGTTGTCGTTGGCGCTCGCGATCCTATCGGTCTTTTACTTTTTTTTTTGTTTTCTCTTTATTTCAAATAATTTTTCTCTTTCTATCCGTCCTACAGTACTAACTGTCTTTATGTCAGCTCGAGGGTAAATCACGTCAGATTAAATATTAATTGTGTCGTTAGTTTTTGCTTTTGTTTTGTTTATTTAGGGATTATTTTCGGAAGATGATAGAGTAATTGATTGATCCAGCGGAGGCTTAGGCCCAACAGTTAATTAATCACTTTAGTTATTATTTTTTGACGCCGTGAAAGATTGCAGGTTGTCGACCGATAATTGGCAAATGAAAAAGCGTCGAGGGATGTGCAAACCGTAATACGCAATAATTGATACTTGCTGGTTGATAAACTCTGGTTATGCCAAAGTGTTCCTTGTAATTAAAATTAATTTATAAATTAATAACTCTATCCGGAGATAAACTTTAATATGCTTCTTAGTTTTTTAAATCCCCAAGTAAATATACTGTCTATCATTCTTATCTGTACCAACCAACGGTTATTGTCGTTAAGAACTTTTTAGAAAAGTTTATACAATCTAAAATCTAATACTATTTTTTTCTAAACTAAAAACAGTAATTTCTGGATTAATAAATATTGGAGATATCAGAAAAAAATCATAAGAAACTTTTTTTTTAGAGAATTAAATTTTCTATTGAAAATATTCTTATCAAAATTTTCAATATCTCGTATCGTTTGCCGAGAATTTGAATACCAAAACTTGGTAATAAAAAAAGTTGTTAGGTCATTGCTCTTGACCTACAACAGGACAAACAGTAAAAGATATTCAAAAATATTTAAAAAGTACCTCTTGTTACCCGTAATTATTATTCCTCGTCCAAGCTCTATTGACAAAAGTCCATTCATTTACGCGGTGGAACGGTTTAAGAGCTATGCAAATGCCGGTGACAAACGACGTTGTTATTTCCGTGGTACCTTTGTCAGCATTCTATACATATATCAGTCTGAATATATTTTCAGACAAACATGTATCTTTTAAAATAAATAAATAATCATCAGTTAATCACTGGTGTTCTACAAGCTCAAAATATCCTAAACTTTATCAAATGGATCACCCGATTTTGGTAAAGTTCAGTCGAGTAGTTTCTTCACTTTATAAAAAAATCTTAAAAACAATCTAGAATTCGAGTTATTTCTATAGTCTTTTATAAATATTTATCCTCATTTGAATCCGTAGAGAGAAAGTAACAGGCCGGTGCTCTGGTATTTGTTCTTGCAAATCTTTTATACGTTTCGTACGTGGATTTGCATCCATAACGGGCACAGTTCTGAATCTTTCTCTTCCACATCTCCATCCTTTACCCTTGAGCTCCGTCTCTTATTTTACTTCTTTTTCTTCATTCGCATCTCACGAGTTGATATGATGGATTCGACGGTAGTCCAGCTTTTCTGTTTGCACTAAGCTTTTCTGACTTAACTTTCAACTTTCCTCACATTCTTAATATTAACTCTCGACAATCGATTCCTAATCCTTGCAAACTTTATTCTTATCCTGATCTTTGAATAACCAAATAACAAATCCACTTTTTTTTTTATCAAGGTTCTTTTGCCACCAATGTAAAATAAAAAAATGTTGACTTAATTTGACTCAACTGGAGCAAAAGGGCCTCCTTAAAACAATATAAAATGAATAGAGAATATTTATCACTTTTGTAGCTCGTAACTGTCAAAAATCGAAAATATTATTATCTTCATTAATCCTCAGTTTTTTATGTAAATTGAAAGCATTCGTTACAGTGACAGTAAATGAGATGTTGCCCGCGGGTGATTCAAGCTCGAAAAACTGGGTTGATATACCCACAAGATGAATAACTCTTTCATGTATAAAACTATTTCAGTATATTTCAGTGATAAACCTTTTTGTTTTTTCTTTTAAAACTTTATTTTTTTTTCCCTGCGAAATATACTGCCGAGATTTAAATATCTTAAAACATTTAATAAAGCGCTTAGAGCTCAAATAAAATCCGGCTGTCAGCTGAATGGGACATAACCACATTATTAAATAAATTAAATGTAAACTATTATTATTATTATTTTTATTAATTTTCTCTCCTCCGTGGACAAGCTAAAAGTTATCTTATAAAATAAATATAATCCGCCGTTACATCAGATACTTTGTATTTTATTTAGTGCTCACCAGCCGTTATTGCAATTGCCATCGCTAGTCGTGCATATTTATTCAGTATAGTACAAGCACTTGCCTACCAGTTATTACTGCGATTCTGAGAATATTAATTAAAGGCAGGACGGAGAAAGCCACGTTCATACTCTCGTTATTCTGAGAAAGCTTCGAGGTCATCTACATAACATCCACGATTATCATCAGCGACGATGATGAAAGAAGACCGACTTGTAGCTTGTCATTGATAATGCTCAACATTTTTCACTTTCTTTCCTCTAAAGATTGCATAATGCCTTCATTAAAGGTGCGTTTGCATTTAAAATGTATATAGATCACCTTCAGAGGGAGTCTAAGATGTCGCAATCTGAGAAGAACCGATAATGAGTGACGCGGAAAAACGTTAACACCTTTTAGTAGTATTTCGTTAGCAATAGACGTGTTAATTCAATGACTAACTAATGAAAATTTAGCTGGCACACAGAGCTAGCAACTTTAATAATTTACTATATCGCTCACTCATGATAAATTCCTTGTGAGTTTCAGCGTAAATTCAACCAGAGAAACATATACATGTATACATACATAAATATACATAGGTGTGTAGGTGTGTGTACCTATGGTACACTGAAAATATGCTTTGCTGAGAGTACCTCATGTGCTCTTCGTTTACGTGCACGCGAGGAAAATATAATTCAAAACAAATATTAACCAAGTGAGAGGTCAACTCGTTTGAAAAATTTATGTACATTAGATCCTTTTTTTACTTATTACTACGCGGCATATATTAAATTTTTTTTAAATTATTATCATCATTTTTTCTATAAATAACTTTTTATTTAAATCGACAATTGACCTGGAGAAATGGATGACGAGACAAAAGACAGTCAATGCTAGAATTCGAGAGTCCGTCAAGTTGTCAAATGCACAAACCCTATTAAACCTATATCATTCCATTGTGGCATCCAAACAATGCTTATACGATAAACTACTGATCACTTTTTTAGAGAAAAATCATCCGGAGAAGTAGAAAAATAATTAAGAAAACGATTGACCCTGAAGGCCATCCCTGCAACTTTCCGACTTTTCAAATTTTTTTCAAGTCCCGATATCTTCTAAAAAAATTTTTTTTAGACTTATAAAACACACAGTTCCTTGTAGAAAATTTCCCGAGGAACAATTTAAAGTGGTCAAAATTGCATTTAAAGCAATAATTTTAGGAGTTATGGCCACTTTTATGGTCCAGAGTCAAAATTTTAAATTTTCGATTTTTCGAATTTTCTTCATGTCCCGATATCTACTAAAAAAAATTTTTTTAGACTTATAGAACACACAGTACCTTATAGGAAATTTCCCGAGGAACAATTTAAAGTGGTCAAAAGTGCATTTAAAGCAATAATTTTAGGAGTTACGGCCACTTTTATGGTCCAGAGTCAAAATTTTAAATTTACGATTTTACAAATTTTCTTAAAGTCCCGATATCGTTTGAAAAAAAATTTTTTAGACTTATAAAACACACAGTACCTTGTAGGAAATTTCCCGATGAACAATTTAGAGTGGTTAAAATTGCATTTCAAGCTATTATTTTTGGAGTTATGGCCATTGAAAGATCCGGATATACACATTTTAATTGTCGGGGATTTAGAATGGCCTATTTTGCCCCTAAAATCATTATTTTAGGAGTTATGGCCACTTTTATGTTTTGGAGTAAAAAATTCGATTTTTCGAATTTTCTTCAAGTCCCGATATATTTTGAAAAAGAATTTTTTAGGCTTATAAAACACACAGTATCTTATAGGAAATTTCCCGAGGAACAATTTAAAGTCGTCAGAATTGCATTTAAAGCAATTATTTCAGGAGTTATGGGTACTTTTATAATTTGGATTGTTCTTTTTCGCCGGAATGTTTTATTACGGGTTATTTACTTTCGGCAAGATTTTGGCTCGTGCCTTTAAATTCTAAACTCTTGGGCCAACAAAGTCGCGAACTGTAATCGATTTAGTGTATTGTCTGGCTTGTGAGGTGTTTATTTGTCGGAACAAATGTACAAAAGAACGTTATGATCACCTTATTCTCTTGGAGATATCTTTATTACGGAAATCTCGAGCCGGGGGAGTGTTACGTTGCTGCGGTAGAAGTTATACATCCTTGTTATCCGGTATTAGCTCGCGTGGCGGAATAACTTGAGCTAGATTGTTGGCAACCGTTCATGTTTATGTCTTCTCCTGTATTTTGCTATTACTTTGTCAGCTATTTTGTACTTTTTACCCTTTTATTTATCGGAGTTGACCATATCAAACTAGAAATACGTAATACGGCAAAAAGTATAACTTTTGAATTGGACGAAACTCCAAACTGTGGACATGAATATTTAACCTTTTTCAGCTCAGCTTAGCGCAATTCTATTTCCCATTTTTATTTTATTAGTATTCAGTGGTTTTTACGCTGCAAACTACCGCAACGCCTGTTCTCCCTCTCTTTTGGCAACTCGTCCATTTTTTCAGCCTCAAGAACATTTACATCCCGGATCTTAATAAAAAAGTTTCGGAAAATAGGCAATATTTGGATCGACGGGTGCCAAACAAATCAGCTAACGTGTTCTATTACCGGAAGCATTAACCGCGGCATTAAAAATTTATTTTTTTTTGTTGTTAAAAAAATTGAAATAAAAAATCTATACAAATGTCTATCACCAATTTTGCGTAATAAAAATGAGCAAACTTTTAGTAGTTAAAGTACTGAGTAGCCAGTTAATGAGCAAGTTGCCCTGTATTCGATTATAAAGCAATCAACTCTCGAGAGGGGTCGTTACTTAACACCAGATGTAAAACTTGTAACTCGTAATTCTCCTCGGACATTTCCTTTTTACTCAACCCCTCTAACCAGAGAGCTCGGAAACTTTTTCCACTTTGTGTTCCTTTTTTATTGTTGCCCCGGAGTATACAAGAAACAACTCCAAAGTTTACGCAGCTATTAATTCAACATTTTTAATTGTTTCCACAATCCTTGGAGGATGTTAACAACAATATCAACATTAACAATTACAACTAGTTTTAAGATCGGTTAATAAATCCAAGACAGAATTTATCCTTGTGGCTGATCCATGTTCCGGTTATCCGGTGGCGTGTAAACAAATTGGCAGTAATGACATTGCAATTTGTCAGATGGGCATTCATGGTGCCTTAAGAGAGACAGAGATCGATATAGAGACGGTGAATGTGCGTGTGAGAGGGTGGAATACCGGCGAGGTGTCCGACGCACGTGCATCGACATATCGATTTGCATATGGGCTGTGTATGCACCAAGTGCTACTACCTCTTTTTTCATTTCGCGTTAACATTGTCAAACAAATTTATTAAATTACCTAGGGATGTATAACTCTACTCCGCTACTGACAATGACAGCGCTTTTTATTTATTGCCATTACCCATTACGTTTGATTTTAGGCCAGATAGTTTACATTCATGGATTTTTTAATAACTTTATTTATATTCTTATTAATACTTTTATTTTTATATCCACTATAAATTATTCTGTTGCTCCAACTTTTATTTTTAATTGCATTTACATTTTATTGCCGTTGTGTTATAATTTTATTTATTTAATTTTTGTCAAACTTTAAAAGAAATCTGGTGACTTTCTAGAAACAAAAATTCCAGGATAAGTATCAAAATTATGAAAAAATCATAAGAGACCTTTTTTGTAGAAAATTAAATTTTTTATCGAAGTTGTACTTATTATTTTTTCGATATTTCGATAACTTTTTTATATTTGACTAGACTTAACAAAAAAAAATATTTTAATAAATTTTTTACTGGTTGAAATTAAAATTAACGATCTTGTAATAACGTCAATACTCATAAGTAAATCAGACACCTTTTGGTGTGGTCTAATACGTTGTACCGTCAACCGGTTTTATCAGTCGTACTTGTTGTTATGATTATTAACCTCACATGGTAATACTTACCTTGGAGTAACACATGAGCCGCGGACAACCGGATTATTTTTATCATTATCATTACCATTACTTACATTGGAATCAATCCCCACGAGTTGTGTCCGAGTATCTGTTACACTAGTTCCAACAAGTTTGACGATTATTTTTTTCTAGTGTAATTGATCAATCGACTGTGATTTTTTTTTAAGTAAATAAACCAGGCTTTTTATGCCTACAAATTAGATCTCTGGTGATTTATGCAAGAATATCAAATTAATAAAGTGAATGACCAGTGAATAATATATCTCATAAAAGAGAGCACAAATTACCTTATACTTTATACCTTCTATTCGTGGTGAAGCATGCAGCGCATATCATATGAATTTCATATTATGTGTAACGAGAGACAATTTATACATCCGTCAAATCAACATCATGCTTGAGATTTTCAATCATTATATTTTCCATTCACGTCCGACGAAATTCTTTGCCGTGGCTATAACGAGCTCGTTATTTCCATTTCGGCGAGCGATAACACGACCCACCGGAGCTCGGCTACAATCGAAGTTATCGATCTCAAGCTGATAGTCAAGATGGAAATTTTGGAGTTTATTATTCTGCTTCGGGAATCTAAATATTCCTTTTTAAATTTTAAAATCTTTATTACGAGTTTAAATAATAATACTAATAATAATTACCAGCTCTATGACTTTAAATTAACAAACTACTTTTGTTTATGTTTCAGGTGAGTTTGGTGACTAAATATCCTCTAAACAGATCAGCATGAGGTCTGAATAATTATCCGGTGAGCACAATACGAATTAAAAATCCGAATGAGACTATTGTCATGCTGTTTACGATTAATCTTGAGGGGTGAGTGTATACCTGTAGCTGTCATCGACAGATATGACGGTCAATAAAGTACGTCGGGAGCAGCTGCACTAACGGATTTGGCTGCGGCGACGGTTTGTCCCGGCTGAATGAACCCGATTAAAATTACTCGCTTATCAACTATTTCTCGTTCTCCTTTTCCTCTAGCTCTGATTGGGAACCTCCTATCACCATACAGTACGCAACTACAACTATTATCGGATTACCGGGTACGCGCGCGAAGCCAGGGATGAATTCGTCCGTTTAATTGCTTGTTAGCGAGTCATTATGATTAAAAACTACCGAGATTTTAAATCTCATTGCTCCAATAGTTCGATTTTCTTTTTATTTAAGTTTAAATCGTGCAGAATTTTATCTAAAGGTCTGATATTCTAATCGGTCCCTTTAAAGAGCTTATTGTACTAAAGTGAAATGTTTTAACGAAAATTAACGTGCTAATTGGTTAAAAAAAGCGTGAAAAAGCATTTTATGAAACAAAGACTAAATATATAATTAAATAAATGAAATAACCGATCAAACAGGTAAAAAAAGAGTTGGGGAAGGTTTGTCTGGATGTGTGAGGCAGCCGTGATAGTTGATCTAACGGCAAAGGCCGTCGTAGTGGAAGCAAAAGTATGAGAAAAGTACACGGGGATTGATTAATGCTGCGAAAGTTTTCATTAGTACTCGGAAACCGGGCGTGGAGCTTCGAAATCGCGAGAAAAAGTTTAACTGCTTTATATTCTGATCTCGAGTATTTTTCCGAGCAGTCGGTCGTTCCAAGCTTACTCTTGTATCGGACCGTGGAAAGCAACACCGCGATGATGGTTAACGAAAAGAACAGAACAGAATAAAATAGAGGGATGAAAATTAAAAAAAAAATGAAATGGGGGTTGAGGAGGTGAGACAAGAATAAAAAGTCCGAGGATTAAATAATACACAGACCATTCAAATGACCGTTGATTTTAAAAAGTTTCAGCATAACTTTTCTCCAGCTTCGTTTTAATTATTTTAATAATACTCTATTTATTATTTTTAATTCCGAGTGTTTTTTTTTTTTTTTTTTTTTACTTAAGGTTGAATTATCTGATGAGAAAGTTAAAAATATAAATGTCGAAAGAAAAACTATTAGAAAATGGATAATAGCGGAAGTTTTATTAAACTAGAGCTAGACTTCCTTTTCCAAGAGTAGTGTTTCCAATGTAAATTCCTCCTCTCGCGTGTTTCATCCCCCTACACTCTCTTTTATGTTCATTTTTTGCTACTTGACATTTTCTACACTGGGCGGGTCGATCACCGGAAGTTTCTGCTAAAATTATTCCCATGAAAAAATCTTCAAAGACATTTTTATGCTCTTTGAATTTTAAATCAACCTTCATTGCTTTTAATTATTCATCCTGATGTTATTATTTAAATAAAATAAAAATTTAAGGTTAAATTTTTTATTGCAAATTAAATTTCCTATTAAAAATATTTTATAGTTTTATAAACCAATTTTCGAAGCCTTAATTAAAAGATTAATCCTGCGATCGTTAGTTTAAAATAATTTCGCTGGCATATATTATATATTAACGCATCATACCAATTGAGTCAAATGCACATTTACCCTAGATCCTCGCAATTGCATAATCACCGGCGTAGCCTCTTCCTCTTGTAGTATGTCAGTAGTAGGGCAGTGTGATCTAAATAGGATAAATAAATAAATACAATTCAGACATATACAGATGTATACCGAATGATTGACTGGAATTGGCCTCGGTTGGGTCATAACTCGTGCCGCCAAAAAACACCTTATATTTTGTTAAAGTCCTCGCGGCTTGTTTATCGTTTGCCTTTTATGTATCAATTGATGCCGAACACGAGAAGAATGTATTCTTATACAAGTTACAAGATCGAGTGAGAGTCCGATTGATTGATCGCAGTTGTCCGTCTGCGCCAAGACTATCACTCATGATTCGACGCAGGCACGCCAGCGTATTTTTCTACCTCCGGGGATATGTCAACTTTATTCGCAGCAGTAACTGCTGTTGTTCTCCGTTCAAGCTGTTGGTCTTTCCGCCGACATAACACCGGACGGAAAGGTGCCGCAGGCATTTGCGTCTAAATTTTATAATTTCTCTTAAAAATCCGATGAAACGCTTCCCGACAACTGACACTGTTTTAAAATAATATCATTTTAAATATATTATTTCCCAAGGAGGAAAATTAAAAATATTTAATTCGGAAAATCCAAAGCTAGAGTTAAAGCTAAAGAACGGGCAGACAGATCAAAATGGCGAAGATCTTTTCGCCTTTAGGTAAAAGTCACGTAATGATTCCGGTCACGGAGTCTCCCACAACGCATCGAGGTCGTCCCTCGAGCCGGATGCAGTTCCACCGTACGTATCTGCTCCGCTGGCGTCGACGGCACCGCACACCCTCTGCTCGGCACACCATCTCCCCTCGAAATCTCTGTCCGCACAGAAACAGAGACGCAGAGACACTGACACCGACAGAACACAGAGACAGCGTGTCCTCTGCCGCGGGTGTGTGTGTGTGTGTGTGTGTGTGTGTGTGTGTGTGTGTGTGTCACCAGACTGGTGGGTGTAGGTACACCTCTTACACAACCGCAGCCTACAGTAGAGTCGTCTTCCTGATTTATACACTGCCACCGGCAGTCGAGCGGAGCACAGAACCCAGAGAGTGCTTCCATTGTTTAACCGAATCGGACTACTTCTTCCCTTTACTCTTCATCTCCTTCACTGCCTCCATCACCATCACCTCCATCACCTCCCCCGATAATCCTGTCCTTGTCCCCGGCAATGTTCATCCCTAGTCTGCCGATCACCACGCACCGATGAGCATCAATTCCTAAAATAACTTCATTAATTTATCAGCTGAAAAACCCTTACACGCTCTAGCGATAGTTTTTCCTAATTTTTTATTAAAAATTAGTTAAATTAAAATTTTTTCCAAGGATGTTTATTGTCACTTTTAGAGTACTTGCCCTATAAATAAATAAATTTTTCGGTATAATGACCTCGATTTAAAACAGATCGAGTGACAACAATCGATATAACCAAAATCTGTATCATTAAACGTAGTCGGTAGCGTCGTAAGTTCGATCGGGTCACGGCGTGGGAGGAAATTGACCGGGCGTGGCGCGCCCGACAGGAAATTAAACGAGTCACGTGTCCATAATTATACGCATTCCATCGAGGCATTTATATAAATATAAACATATAAAGGCCGGAATTTATGCGATTAAAAGTTTCAACAAAACGGAGAATTTCATTTCAGTAAAACCAGACTCTGATTCAGGCCCGAGTCAGTGCAAATATTAATAACAACAATAATTCCCCCGTGAGAGAAGAGGCAAGGAATGCAGAGGGCTCCACCGCAGAGACCGCAGACGATTCAAGTTAAAACTCTTATTCTCGTTTGTGCATCCAGACTCCAGACATGCGTTACTTTCCTCTGTTAATCTTCTTCGAGCGACTCAATGCCCTCTCATTAGCGCTGGCATTAACATTTGATTGGACCTCGGGATTTGTTCTTTAAAATTAACGTTTTTTTTTCGAGAAATATCGCTAAAAAATTTTTATTTTTAGAATTGAATATTTTAATAGAATAAAAAGGGAGATACCGAGACTGCGGGTGGTATTGAATTTATTTTATTTAGTTAGTTGAGCTTTGACCTCTGAATCGGGGCATCAGTTGCCGTTCTCACGTAACCGTTACGACACTGCGTCACGACGTTACCGTCACGAAAACCTGGTACCGTTTCGTTATTTTTTTCTGGACTGGTGAATGTCAATTTAACATAAAACAATAATACACCCATCCATTTGAGCACAATTTAAATTATTCCATTTGCTGTGAAGGGATAAATATTTGTTTCCGAAAAAATAAAATTTATTAAGAAAATAATATTTAAATTTTATAAATATTTAATTTTGAGTTTTGCATTTAGATTACTGTGAGCGTACATACATTGTTGTCATTTCACAAAATAGCTCACAGTCTAAAAATCGCGGCTTAAATAATCCGTGGGCTACTTGAGTAATGTGTCCGCGTGCAGAAGTTGTCACGTGGCCGGCGTCTACCCTCGACTCCTCTTCCCTCTTTTAGCCGCCATCTTTCTCTCTCTGTTCGGCGACGAACACGCCCAGTGATTAATTTCGCCCGAGGCATTACCAAAGGGTACTTAGTCGAGATCTATGAGAGACCCGCTAAAATATCCCCAGCTTTTTTATTTCTGTTATTCCGAGTTTAATTGTTTGTTTGCGTCCAAGTGACATGTTTTTCCAGAGGAATATCAGTTAACATTTACAATCTGGATTTAAATTATCAACACGTTTACTTCATTTTATTTTTTAACTTGTGTTTTAATTTTTAAAAACATAATAAAGTTTCCAAAAATTATTTTTGACTTCTTGAGAATGAGCCAAAATTAAATATTTCTAATTTGTGGAGTAAATATTAAACATATCAATAAATAATAAGAAACCTTTTTTATAATATTTATTTAGCCGTAATATATGTTTTAAAATACACTAAAATTTTTTTTTCCCGTAAAACTTTTTAAAACGAGCCAAAATAAAATAATTATGATTTCCCAGCTAAATATTGAAAATACAAAAAAACCATAAGAGTCCTTTTTCACAGGAAATAAAATTTCCTACAAAAAGTTCCAACAATTTTTTCTCTATCTCTAACCCTTTGCCGAAAATATATTAAAATAAAACTGAGGATAAATAAATGAATAAACCCGCGGAGTCAGAGCCACAATCCAGCGGAAACGAGTCACCGAGGTGTGACCTGACCTCGCGCAAAACTCTTTGAACTCTATTTTGACGTACTTGGGTTACTTGCTGTTCTCGGTTGAATCCAGTCCCATACCCTAGCATATACACGGCGCTCATTATGTCTGTTGACTGTCTCATTAATTATTTTACCGTCCCGTCGCTTTGCTTGCCAGTGTTATGCTCTCGTCACAAATCACGAGCTTCCGACGGACTCTTTCGACAGCACACGTACTTCTATTTTCTTTTTTCCCGTTTAATCCCCTCAAACAACCGCTTATTGTCTGAATTTTCACCTTCTATAAATTAGTTCCTCTTTTTAAAAATAAACATTCCTCTATTCATTCTGGAATTTTATGTCCCTTGATACACGTTGATCAATCCAAGGAAAGAAACTAATCTCTATCGGTAATTCGTAAGTCTAGGTGAATGATAGTGAGTCTCCTATTGCAGCTTGCGAATTTTGGCTCGTCTTTATTGCTGGCCCGACAACAGCTCGCGCTAATTTATAGCTCGTAAAACGCTTGTATTATTATGCCGTAAACTTGTGACAGTCTTTATGGTCTGAACTCATTGTTTTCTTTTTTTTTTTTTAGAGCTTAAATGTTATTTGTAAAAATTATTTAGCTGTCATAAATGACTTTGGTTTTGATATATCGGCATTCTGAAGATGACTTTCTTCTTCTTCTATTCTTAAAAAAATAATAAAACTTTTTTAAAACAAAACCTGAATTTTTGAGTTAAAAAATTTAATTCTCTATAAAAATTATTTGTATAATTTATTTTAAAAATCTCGAGAGTCGCTTAGCAACGTAATGTGTTAATAAAAATAATAACCTTCTCATTTCTCAATGGACGGTCGCTGGGAGGAAAGGAGGAAGGGGAAAGATTGACAGGCGAAGCGTAACACTTGGTAGCTTACAGCTGCATCCTATTGCGCCATAATGATGATAATCATTCTCTGGTAGATGTCATTATCTAGAATGTATACCCATATATCACCAACAATCACGATAATCATAACGTTAATAATTGTTGATCAAACTAAAAAAGTTATCGGGAATATTGAGGATTAATTAGGGCTTATTGAAATCGGCTCATCAGTCAGTGGTTGAGTTTTGTGAGCTCCAGTACGTAAATAGCGGGCTTTAAAATGTCGTGTTCGACAGGCAAAGTCTACTCTGGTATTTAATTTTCTACCATCCGGTCAATCTCTGAAAACATTTACAGGAGATTTATATCCTGCGTTACATAATAGATAATAGCTGATAGTTTCGTCGGAAGCCCGTTAATCATCGCGCCATTTAACGCCAAAGATTTACCGGCTGATAGATCCAATTTAAAAAAAAAAAATGTGTGCATTTAAAGTAATCAATTATCACTAAAATAATTCAAAATTTGAGTTAAAAGCTTAAAGTGATCGATTAAAAACCTCAAAACGAAAAAATAAAAAAAGCCAAAGAGGGATAAGCAGGGAGGATTCTCATTAAGGGCCCGAATGATTTGCCTGAGAGGAAAGAAAGGGTGGCTGTGCTTCGTTTGAAAGAAATCCTTGAGGCGGAAATCGCGACGGGGCGCAACCGAAGTTTCTGCTCGAGACGGTGGAGCCCTTGGGGCTGGCCTCCCTCGGGGAGCCGGGTTTGGATCCAGAGATGCTCGCGGTTTAAGTTGACGTCGACAGGAGACGAAGAAAGAAGATTAGACGCGGATCCGCTCGCTGGAAGGATGAATAATTGAAGTCGACGGATAAGAGCACCAAGACAAACTGAGCTTGCCAACCACCTCCAGGAAAGCCAACAGCTTGAGATCAAGCTCAAGTTGTTTTAATGCCGAAATTGGTAATCCGTCCGGCCAGGGTGTCACTGGGGACACACCAACAGGGCACTCTTTTGTCTCTCCTCTATTCACTGTCATGCTCAAGCTATTTATTTTGTAATACAAACACCTGTTATTCCCCCGTCTCTTTTTCTTTCTCCCCTTAAGGAGACTTTTTATTAGCATTGTTCTCTAAAAATCTGGATTTGCTCCACCGTGACGGACTGGAAAGACCTGAAGACACTCCGACACCCGGCTGACGTCAAGAAACCACCAAGAAAACTCAAAAATTGGGCAATTAATGAGTTATGAATATTTATTGCGTATTTTCTGGTTCTGGGCCATAAATTTGGGAAAAAGCGTCGAAGTTACAGTTACAGTTCCAGTTGATGGAGTGGAAGGGTCATTTGGTAGTCATGCGTGACAATTCGCTCGGTAGTTTTATACGAATCGTGACTCCGTTTCACATACAATAATTTTGTTTGCTAGCTGGAGATAGGAGCAAGGAAAGCAGAGACGTATAGCAAAGCATATCTATATATAATATGTATATAAATCATCTAGGAGCGCGACTCACGACGACGTGCTCCAAAGCATCCTGGGAATTCGGAAGTTAACCAGTCCATGGTCTCAGTCTCAGTCCCAGTCCCAGTCCCTGTCCTTGCTCTTTTGGTCCACGGGGTTCTTTTTCCAGAGACAATAATAAATACGATAAGTATGTATATGTGTGTTTATTGAGAGAGGGAAGCTACCTCAGAGTCTGGGCTTGTCGAGGTGAACGGTTACGTGGAATGTCAGAAATATCCCAAGTACGTAGAGACAAGTGGGCGTCGCTGGCCCAAGTCCAGATGTACTTTACATTGCCGGGAGGTATCTACATGTGTGTACACATACTACATACCGACAACACCATTTCGACTCAATGAAAAGTATTCCAATTCTAGGCGCGGACCCTCCTCGTAAATTCACCCTTAATTCTACTTTGTCAGCGCTTTTGTTCTTATGCTTTTATTGCTTTTTATTATTTATTGTCGTGTTGATATTTATTGATATTGCTGGCGGTCCTTGCGGTAGGCCCAGTTTATATTTCGAGAAAAATTCCCTGATTCAATTTTTATCAGTATCAAATTTTTCATCAAAAAAAAAAGTTACACTTTTCATATTCGAATGTATTTTCAAAACATGATAGTACTTTGTAGGAGCAATAAACAGCGAATGCAAGATCAGATCCGCATTGCAGGGCTGTTGGAAGTTATGAATCCTCGACTAGGCTCTCACCAGAATCGATTGGAATCTATAATGGTTCGTTAAACTACTATTTGTATCCATCGAAATTGTAAATTATTTCATAAACTCTTTTTCCCAATTTCTTATTTGAAGAATACAAAAATCCATAACCGTTCTCCGGTTTGTTTTCTCCTTCTGAGGAGCACCCAAACCTGTCATCGGTTCGTACATCGGAGATCCTCGATTGTAAAGCGGGCGATTTCCCTCTTCCTCGTCCTGTAGTGTATAAACTGCAGAGATTTCATGAAAGAGGCTGTTGGAAGCTCGCCATCCGCCATTCCCCGGCACATTTTGTCCGTCTCTTTTCTCGGTCCCGTCAAATTTATGCCATTCGTTGAAAAACGAAAATACCTTTAACGTTATTACCTTTATTAAATTGAACGTCTTTGCTCCTTTCCTTCTCCTCCACCTCTTCTTATTCTCCTTGCCGCCGTCTTCGTTGAGGCTTTCCTCCCTCTCGGCTCTTATCCCGAGGACGTCTCCGGTTTTTTATCTCTGAGAATTACTAGGATGCAGGCGTAGTCGCGTATCGGAGCTTTTTATACCAGTAACCCAGGGCGTGTCTGGCCATCGCCCAAACTCGGGCACTTCTTTTCGCGCACGAGCCAACGGTCCATGGGGTGTACTCGCATTTTCCGCGGTTTACCACTCTAACGCATTTCTATACAAAAAATTTAACTATTGATGAATTTTTACACGGGAAAAATCTCCAGTTTTTACACTTAAATTTATTTTATTTTTATTAAATTCCAAAATAAAAAATTTTAAATAATTAACTACTAGCAACCTTGTGACTTGTAGACTATAAATGAATAAAACTTAGCTTAGTAATATAATAATCGTAAAAAATAAATTCTTTGAGAGAGCAAATTTTTGTGGTTTAGTTCTCAAGAATTTAATGTTGTTTTAATTAACATGAAGGAACTTTTACGCCTATCGACTCTTTTCATATGGTTGGTTCTCATCCACTAAATGTTAAAAGTTTTTAGACGGATAGTGACCTATTTCTCCGAGGATTTATGGAGCGTCATTATTTAATATTAAATTTTATTAGGCTATCATATTGGCTGGTAATTTTTTTTTTTTTTTTTTTTTATATATATAAAATGGTCTAGTTACACAACGAGAAACAAAAAGACGGATAACGAAACGTAAAAGCCAATTGAACTGTCGAAGGCACATGCGGGATAGCGGATTGATAAAGGGCGCCAAACTATTTATTGTATTTCGTTGGTTTTTTGTTTACCTCTTCTATATTTATATATATTTTTATTATCCTGCATTGGATGCAATATTTGATGCAGTGAATAAAATAAAATAAATAAAAAATACCAGTACATAGCTTCCGATAAATCGATCCTATTCGATTCAAAGTAAATTTTTGTGTCTGTGTTAGAGGCCGGGGAAGAGGGGGAGCGGTGTCGGTACTGATGGAGAAATAAAATAATAGAATTTTAAAATAAGTTAAACAAAAAAGTTTTCAAAACTGAAAGATGTATCATTGAGTGATATAACAGCGCTCGCGGGTTTTACTTTTAAATTACCCAGATCGCTTCTTGTTTACACGATACGTAGTAATAAAAATATATATATAAATATTTGTATTTATTTACTGTCAAAAAATCAAATAAACTTTTGCTAGTGTTTTTTTGACGTTTACAATTATTTTAATCGGAAAAGCTATTTATTATTCGCCACTTATAATTTAGTTCTTAGAAAAAATGATATTTTGATTCAAAAGTTTTCAATAATTGAATTTTAAATCAATATTTAATCCAAAAATTAGTTTTAAAATTTTCAAAAGTTAATTGCTCTAACTTAATTTTATTATTTATAATTTTCTTTGCCAAAAATAAATTTTCTCCAGAAAAAAAAAAAAAAAAAAAAAAACCCGAAATGATAGTACTTGTATAAAGCAGGAAAGTGGCATAATAAAATAATTTTTTATTTAAAATTTGATAATCTCTTTATCCTTAATTTAATGAAGGAGTATAAAAAGTGAAAAAGAGCTGGCATCCAGTGAGGAGGGAAAATATCCTTACCCTCTTTCAGCCGTCTTATCCAGTCTCGCGGGTACTTTAATTTAAAACCGCGAAGCCGTTGAGTCCCTTCCGGTCGATTGCGGCCGCCGGGAGATAGCGAACTGATGTGAGTGAGTGAGGCGGGGTAGTTTAGAAAATAAATATTAAGAGGAAGAAAGGAGGAAGGAGAAAAAGTAAGAGGGTTTCAGGAGGTCGTGTGCCTTATCCTCGAACCCGGTTTATTTAGTAGACTCGTGTTCTCGAGGTGCCCACAACGACGTACATAAATCCCCCAGCTCTCCTCGAGTCCTCGTGTCACCTCTTTTTCTTTCTTCTCCTCTTTCTCCTGGTTCTTTTTGTTCTGTTCATTTATATCCAGTACACCGACGAAACACCGGCTCTAAGGGGTTGGGGTGAGATAGCCCGGGCCGACCGTCGCTTACCGCCGCTTACCGCCCGGAACAAACTGGACTTGAACCACTTCAAGTCCAATTCAGTTCCTTCAGCTCTTTATCTTTACAATCATCATCATTTCGCTGTCTTCATTCGTTCTTACTCCTCTTAATTACCAAATAAACAATTTTATCACTCGCCCCTTTATATATCAACGTCATGCTTTGAATATCTGATTCGAGGTTTTTTTTATTAAAAATTACTACCATTATTTCTTGCTATCAAAACTTGTTAGTTTATTCTACAAATAAATTAGATTTTTTTTTATTAGTTAATATATTATTTTCAAAAATTTATTTCGGTTAAACGGTAGGAGATATTAAAAAAATGACAAGAACATTTTCGATGGAAAATTAAATTTTCTATAAAAAATATCTCTTACTATATTTTTGTATCTTCAATATTGAATCCAGAATTAACAATAGTAATTCTTGAAAATAAAATATTTGAGATTCACTAGAACCATAAAAATAATTCCATAATTATGCGGTCTCGCACGTGCAGTTTTAGCACGTGCGTGAGTGCGTGTCAGGCTTACCGAGGACATTAGCATTCACGCAAAGGCTTTGTGTGTTGCGGATGTGAACCTAGTCTCTAATTCTCGTGCCTTATAAATAAATAAAAATAAAAGAAATGTTAAAAATTAACCCCAAAGCGTTAAAAGTTAAGTGACCCGTGACTGTTAAATAAATTCCGTATAAAAATAATGTATGATGCATAATATATAATGTATATTATTTCATCCCAGTCGAAGGTGTAATAAAAATCATGTGAGTTGTTTATACTAGGCGAATATCCACCGAACACATTTTTCCAGATCGTTATAAATCGTGCTCATCTTTAAAATATGGGAATGGAAATTCCGCGACTCGAGCTGCAGGAACAGAAATAGGAATGAAAACGGTGACTGGATCCCCGTCTCGGATCTCCCATCTACCATCTCTCTGCACCCGACGACATATTTAGGGTCGAGGCCAAGATACTGATATAGAGAACCAGAATCGCAAGGACAAATGCTACCAATGTAACCCCCGACAAATCTCATTTTTCAGAAACACTTCAGGATAAACATCCCCAAATAATTGATAGGCAATGTTTCCATTTGTTGGCAACCCAGGCCAGTTATTGCGATTTATTCCACCATTTATTCTGTCAACTGACCTCAAATAAATGGCCGAGAGTAAAACTCACCGATTTTCGGTTTTTGCCGATTCAAACCTAGGAAGCCTCGTTTAGCCAGCAAAACCATGGATGGACTTTTTAATGCGCTTGCTAAGTCATATATCCGCGAGATACCGAACTAGCTCCGCAGATTAACTTTTTGCGGGTAAATACCGAGGTAGTTAATCATTTTTTTACACAACACAGCTTGTCTATTTATTTACTGGGGGTGTGTTTAGACAGAGTCATTTCTGTGAGCTCGGCGATTGCTTTTTTACTGGCTTTTGCTTAATAATTATTACCAAGTATGGTTATATAAATAATCGGTCCTGCGTAATTGAATTTTTTGCCGAAGAACCTGACGTTAAATCACCAAAATTATTGCTCAAAGGCCGGAGTTACAACTCAGCAACAAATAACTCACCAACTTTGACAATTAGCTAACAAGTGTCCTCGGTTTGTCTTGCACCATATTGACACCAGTCAAGATCAGAGTGATTTACGGGCGTCGTAAAGAAAGACTGTCAAGAAAAAAATTATTTTTTGCGAAACCACAGAAGAATTGTATCGTAAAAAGGCCGGTGAATAACAAGGTGTATTATCATAAAGAGTGAATGTAGGCATTAACTGATGATTATTAACAAGATCTATCAGTTGGCATGTCAATTACCCAAAGCGGCTTTGAGATTGAAGGAGATGCGGGATAAGTGGGAAGGTGTAACAGCTCACACTTCTTGGCGTCGAATGTATTCGCCAGATGTTGAAGTGTATTGTAACTACGTGATTCTGAGGGATGATCGGATTAAGCTAAATGTCATGGTACTTTCGGATTTAGCAAGAAAGGAAGGAGTGGAAAGAGAAGAGGGAAGAAACAACCGGAGTTGTCTCAAGTTCATACCCGGGAAAACCAAAATCGGGGATCAAAGTTGGTGTCTCAGGCCGGGAGAGAAACAAGAGGTGGGATGAGGTAACTCGATGCAGAGAAGGAACTTGACGGTCTTACCGCTGATTAGAAGCGCTCCGGCGAGTTTCTACTCGCCTGAACCTGGATTAGGCAAAGGAAGTCTCGCTCGCTGATTCTACAAGAGACTCAAATGTCTGTCTACAAGAGTCTCTCATCCGGAAATCGCTGATTATGTGACAGCCTTTTTCCATCGATCCCAGCTAATTTTAAATTCATATTTTTTATTAATCTAGAAATCGTTGACAATAATAATATTGATAATGATCAGAGTCTTCCTAGCAATATCTGGATCCACTTGGAACGTGGAATATCTGGTGACATCTAATCGCATGATATGAAACTCGTGCGTTGTTTTGAAATTGAATTTTCCGGGGAATGTTGGAGCATTACACCATTAGAGTATTGTTTATGGTCGCTGAGACAGTCAGCCCGAGCTAGAGCGCAACAGAGTAAGGAATAATCGCGTCGTCATGTTGAGTTTGCGCAAAAACATAACTCTGAGCCAGGGTGTTCACAAATGGAGCATAACCAGTAAGGGTACTAAGAAACGGCCGCCATAAATCCACAGACCGACACATGTTTTGCATAATATAAGCTTCGCTTCTGTTGGCAGCTACCTTTGCGGCAGTTAGCCCTTTTTTTTTTTTTTAATTTTTCCTCAATCTGAGTAGAGATATCTAAGTTATAAAGTTTAAATACTGAAAAAAAAAAAAAAAAATCGGTAATCTCTACCGATTATTATTATTTTTTTTTTTTCAGTAAAGAGTTGGTGGAAAATGTCCTAATGAAGTGAGTGCATCAACAGGAGGATGATAAACACACCTGGAGGATGTTGTTATTTAAACGGTTTGTTGGTTTGATCTGATCGGAAACTGGTGGTGTTATTTTGAGCCTGAGAACAATAGCGCCTGAAGGATCTGATGTATTAAGTATTAAAGATGGAGATGAGTATAGGTATAGTTGTGGGTGGAGGAGCGATTGAGAGCGAGATAGATAAGATGGGGATCATGGAAGCAAACTTTAACACCGGGAACGAATAATAAAGTGATTCTCGTTTGCGAAGACGATTTAACCTTAGGCACTTTAGACGCGGACTTGAGAAAGGAATCGAGAATACGAGAACCACTTCTATACACTCAACTAAACCGAAATATATTACCTCGTAAATTTATACTTTGCGCCGTTAAACTTTTCACTCCGTTATTTTATATAAATACCGACTTGTAATACAGGCATTTATTTTGTATCAATTAGGGTGAGTTTTAGTTGAGAGAAGATAAAATAAGTTTTTAACTTTTATTCTGGATTATCAAACTTACTGGTAAACTGATTATAAAGTAATAAAGGAAATTTTTGTTGAGAGTTTTTATTTTAAGCGTTGAGGAATTTATGTAAAAATCAGATAGGTTGCTTTGTAATTAAAAATCAAAATTCTGTAAAAATGATATAAAATTAAATGCTCCATTAAAAAGGTTTCTTATAATTTTCAATATTTGATCCACAATTGACAAGTTAAAATTTTCTCTATTAAATTCCGATAGAAAGTTACAAAGAAGCTTTGAAAGTAAAAAACGGTCGAAGAAAGAAAGGCAGTATCGTGTGTTGGGTAAATAAATAAAAGCATAATGTACTGGTCCTAAAAGAAGGGAAGCTTGAGAGTATAAACATAAAAAATATCGTGTCTCAGTGTACAAAATGTAAGCCATTAATAATCCTTATTAGAGTGCAGCAACCTCCTGGTAAAAAAAAAAAGCCAACAAGACAACAACCAGTGACGGTCAGACTTGTACGAGTATTGGGCTCTACAACTATAAGGCTTCCTTTACATCGTAGCAACGTACCGTAGAAATGCATATTATCCATCGAGCACATCCGACACGTTATACGCTCACAAACTCACCAGTATTTTATTAGCTTACATCGCTTAAAATATTGAATCCTTCATACTTATCCGGGCGTGCTTTTAGTCGAACAAACCATAAATAAATAACCAACATCTGATCTGAGGACACTCAAGATAACGCTGAATAAGGTTCTGTATAAATTCTCAAAGAGCATCATCAACCCCGATCTAACGGATGTCTTCCAGGGGATAAGATTTCAATCAGAAAACTATTAATCGGCCGCCGAGATATTCTTCGATAATATTAAGTGTCGGGCATTAAATTTTGTTGAGAATCGCAGAAACCAGTTTACAGTTCCCAACTTTCAGTTAACCTTTGCCCTTTCGATAGCTTGCCACGATGAATTGTTTTTTAAATTATTATTTAAAATTATAATTTTTATTACTTTTAGTTTAAATATAGTATTGAAAATATTTACTCAAGAGTTTTTCTTTGAGCGAAAAATTTTCAGTATCAATATCCCATAAAAAGTTGCCATTATAAATTTAATAGCATATTTACAGTGTACTCACCTCGGAAATAAAAAAGGCGATATTTATATCGATCAGCGATCGAGGGTCGAAACAGCGAACAAATCAGCAATGTTGGAAGAAAGTTATATAGCTCCTTTACAGCCAGCTGACGTTGGAAAAAATTTTCCGTGTTGTGTAGCTATCTGAAGGGCTTGCATTTATCTCGAGGCGTAAACTCGATGGCGCGAATGCAACTGTCGTACGACTGGCTCATACTCTTTTATAACTTTACGACAGCATAATTCTATTTTTATTATTATGTCTATAGTATATAGCTTATACTACCCCTCTCGGTATATATAACGCTAGATGACCACATTTTATCTCTTACCCTAACTCTCCCTCTGTTACTCCTTAAATGTCTGCAATTAAAGCTTCTTACTTCCACTTTTACAACCCAATTAAAAGTTACTAAATTATTAAGCATTAAGAATATTCTACGCTCTATCTTGGATGATTTAATTTTTTATGAAAAGAAGTAATATATAAATTATGCAATTCAAAGGGGTATAGAAGAAATTACAGGTTATTTTTATTGAATACTTTGTAGGAAAGGTCAGGCTTCAATTGATTATAACTTTGTTTACATTGTGGCTTTTGTTATTCTCTTTAAGTAAATAATTTCTGTAATTTTTTTTTCTTTTTAATGTTGGGACTGGTTTCATAACCTTTCGAAATTTTTCAAGTGTACCTCAGAAAAGATAAAAATTGATTAGAGAATATTTATGATCAAAAGTCAAGTATCTGAGCGAACTTTAGTAAAAAGAAAAGGAAGTTGGGATGTATCGATAAATTTTTAGCCCCATCGGCGTCCTTTCAGTCTGGCTCTCATATTAATTCGTGAAAATTCGACGGATTGAATCTCTCAGCGATGGATTGAACGCCTCTTTTTTATTTACGCGGCGGCGAATTTTGGAGGGCGCGAGCGAGGCTTTGCCAGCGCGAGCGGAAATAAAATATTTGAAACCCTCCTCTCGCAGTGTTCGCGGGGTGGCGTGAGCCAAAGAAGCGTCTATCGCGGAGTTTAAAGGGGATGCTGCGGCTGGAGTAGGTTATATCACCGAACGACGATGCTATCCATTGAATAAGAGCGAGAGAATCGAGTGCCGGGTTGTGGTGGGTTTTTTTCTAGGCCGCGCTCGCTAATCCCCCAATATCCCGGGGTATAAACGCGGTTGGAGTACTCAAAAGAGAATCGAGCTTTGCGGTTGAGCCGTCGTCCCACTCGTTGTTCCTCTCCAACAGAAAATAGAAAAGAGAAGAGAGAAGAGCATAGACAGGAGACGCATTACATTTGGCAGCGATTTCACTCAGCGAGATTAAGCTTATTTTCGCTTAAAAACTCTGCCAGTTACTTTCCTTTGGCTTTTTTATTTATTATTATTATTATTATTATTATTATTATTACTATTACCATTACTGTTATTATTATTATTATTATATATTTATTTAGCCTGTGTAGTCCCTGTGGATTCCCGCCGATGCCGCGGTCGCTAATCATAGATATCTCTTGGTCGCGATCGGCCACCAGCTGGATACATTTTTTTTTTTTTCCATACCATCCTTCTCTATTTTTAAAATAATTCGCTCGGGAGCACTGGGATTTATCCAACTGAATATAATATCTACTGATGATATTTATTATATAATTTATTAAAATTAAAATATAAGAAAGCCTATATCATCACTATTTTACGATAATTATCTTTGGCTACATTTTTCCATGACATTGAAATTTAAATTTCAGCTCAAATATCAAAGATACAAAAAAATTACAAGATACTTTTTTTGTAGTAAATTTAATTTTCTATCGAAAGTATTTCAATCAACTTTTCGATATCTCTCATACTTTGCCTCGAATTTAAATTCAAAATTTTCCACAAAAATGAATTCATTAAAATTCCAATACTGTATCGAATAGATTGTTAAATATAATTATTATTTATCAGTAAAAACACGTGAACGCAGACATTGTGATGAGAATTCGACCCTCGATGATAATAATAACAATTAAGTATCTACCGGATTTCTCAATACCTCGAGGGATAGGGCCAGGGATAGGAGGGTGAGTGTAAAGACAGCGTGCATTTAATATGCGAGTTAAACTTCCCTAGCATCAGCATATCACCTTCGCAGCGTTCCCCATAATTTATGCGATCGCTGGTGTTTGTACTATTGTTCTCTCACAATGACCGGGGCTCGAACAACCGGGTCTCCCCCTTTGTACTCGGAATGCTGAGCAATGCTTCACTTGATAGAATTATTCCACTTGTATTTTATATATTCCAGCATACACATTAAATCATCACCAGTATATATAAAGTATATAAAAATCTTTCGTTAACACTTAAACTATTCAACATTTAATTTTTAATTATTCTCTAAAGCAATATTAAATAATCCCCGAGTATAATTACCTTACCGCAGTATTGACCAGCTGGAATCGGTTTATAATAACAGCGTTTATCATCAATTCCAAAGATAACATTTAAGCTCTTAGAATCTCGATTCTGTTTCAGTAAATTTATATACACCCAAGCTACGAATGTTACCCGAGAAATAGAATTCCGTGGAAACTAAACGCATAGCAGTCCTGGTAGGTTCCGCAGTTGAAACAACAACCACCCATTGAAGTTTAAGTTTAAGTTGAAGTTAAACTATACTAGCACTACAGGCACACAGTAAGCCAAGTCCTGTCTCTCTGCCTCTGTCCTGGATGACCTCCACCTTTGCTGTTGCAAATCCTCCACCAATTCTACTCAGGATTGTTCCGTATTTCCACCAGAGGTGAATACACGCCTATTTATTGTTCCAGTTTAGGGTCGCTGCCTGGCTTTTTACAACAAACTTCCGAGAACACAAACTCCAAAACTTCAACAAGTTAAAATTTAATTATTAAATTAAACCAATTAAAATATGTAGGTGGTGAAAATATAAATAGCCGATAAAGCATGATACCAGTGATACGAAAATAGAAAATAGGTCTCAAACTATTGATTCACAAGCTATAGCTATTACTTTCTACTTAATAGTATATACTCTATACAATCATGTGATGTAGTTTAAAAGAATCGGGAATTAATTATTTTTATACTCTTTAATTATTCGTTATTTGGCAAGGAGGATTTTAAAATAATTTTATTTAATTGTTTAAAAGATAAAAATTGTCAATTACGAATTTGAGCAATTAAGCTGGTGATGTTCAGGATTATCAACATTACGAAGTAAATTGCGCAGTGTGAGCTGGATAATAGCGATTGATAAAAGAGCGCTTGCGCGTGCAGCTTTAAAGATTGATGAAGTTGAAGATTAAGTCAGCTAAAGAAGGTGACAAGACTTTAAACGGGAGAAATTAAGTTGCAGGATCTTTGGGATTGATGGTGCAGTACTGCGGACTTGGATAAAATACTTATAAAATCAAAAATATTGATAGCATGTTAAGAGAAATTGGAAATACTTATGTACAGCTCAAGCTCCTTTGGCATTCTACCTCTATATTAAGGATACTAATTTAATAAATAGAGAATGACCTTTCGGAAATAATTAAAGAGAATTAAAGTAAAAAACTATATCAGTAGCTCTGAATATTTAATATCTCGGTGGGTAAATATTAAATGAGGGAAATAGTCGACTGTTGAAAGTTCGGAACGACAAGTACTCTGACTTGTAGATTATCTATATCAATTACTATTATCAAACTCTGCTTGGCATTCTACTCGAGAACCCGGCTCAATCAAATAATTAATTTACATTACCGAATCTCAATGGCGGTTTAAATTAGTAAGCCGTTAATTAAAGTTTGTCGCTCGAACTTACTAGTTTGTCTCAGTGTTCTGTCTCCTGATTTTTAATTTATCCGTGATATTGCTCCGGTGTTGTATTATTCCTAGAGTCATAATCGAAATAAAAATGATAATTACGGGGGAATTTGATGTCCTGTTAAATGTTGTGTCGCAAAAGTGTCAAGGATTAAGCGCGAGGGGACGAAAAATCTCCAGGCCATTAACCACAGCCTTATCTGGTGTCTAAAAACTACGACAGTTCGTCACCCCACAGATTTAACATCGGCAAGCCAGCCCTGCGTGACAGGAGCCCCAAGGGATCTCTTATTCAGATGTATGGCTCCAAGTATTTCCTCATTCGAATTAAACACTCCGAATATTATTTGTTTGCTCAAGGGTACGCTTCTTTTGCTTGAGAAAAAATTTCACCTGGAAATCTATTACACAGGAAAAAAATTATTCTTGCCTGAGGAAAATTTTTAGAAAAATTAAGAATATTTTAATTTGAGAAAATTATTTTTCGACTTTTAGATTTTAATTCATAAAAAAATGCAATAAAATCTAAAGAGTATTATTTTAATGAAACCAGTGAAGCAAATGTTAAATAACGACGGAATCGATGGAATCGCGCATTAAATTCTTCCGGCTGGTAAAAAATAAAATTAATGGAGAAAAAGTATGAAAAATAGTTTATTTTATTTTACATTATACACGTACTAATACCGGGGGAGGGATTAAACGGCCGTAAGGTAAATTGTTGATGAACTGAATAATGCAGTACAGTCATCCTCAACTTTAAAATAACTGGACAATTTGAAAGATTACAGAGCGCTGTGTTCCAATTGATTTTCTCCAACTGGACGTGGACGTTTAATTTTTTTCAACGATTTTAAAATTATTTTTTTGCAATTATTTTTAGTGCGCCATTGTACGGTGGAAGCACAAAAACAAAGAGAAAAAAAAAAGGTAAATGTCGACGTCTAGATTTTTTCACGTACAATAGTAATTTTCGGTAGAATGATAGGGATATTTTAAGACATGTAGACGTCTTGAGCAGCCTTTTAAGCAAAGTGGAACGACATCTTTGCAGACGTGAAGAGACAAGAAACCCACTATACACTGTATAAAAGATAAGAAAGAAAAATAAAACTGACAGACTCACTCCAATAGAAAAACAACTCCGGATTTGAATTTCTCAGATGCATTTTTTTTTTGATTTTATTTATTTATTTTTTTCGAGTTTAACGCAATTGTTGGTTGCAATAATTGAACCAAATGAGTAATAAAAGACTAAGTTTATTTTTTTGGACGACCAAGTTGGGGTTGCTGTGTAGTTTACGCTGAAAACAATAAATTATCGATAAAAGTTGTGTACATCCCAGTCTATTCTTTACGATCAGTTTCTCTCATCGGTACTTTAGACTTTAGTTAGACTTTAAAAAGTTTTCCGTGCCTCATACTCGCCTGAAATTATTATTTTCTGCATCGCGTTGTCTTGTTTCGCGTAATCCTCAACCGAACCCGACAAAAGTACTTTCAAGAGTCGAATTGATTTGATTTCTTCCGCGAAGATCACCCGCCGGAGATGTAAATCCGCTGGCTTTATAGATGCTTTTAACTCACAACTTTTTCAAAGTTTCCTCTAGCCAAATGTATAAAAAAATAATTGATTGTCTTTTTACATTAAACTTGCTGAGATGTTTATAGCTTAATTATTAGAGATAGCAAAAAGTCATAAGAGATCTTTTTTGTAGAAAATTAAATTTTCTATCGAAAACATTTCAGTCATTTTTTAGATATATTGTTGGAGTCATCGGCTCATGCGTGTCATCCTACCTACCCCCACTATCCTATCATCATCACTATACCATAAGAATACAATTGTACTAATCACTAATCAGTCTGTTATAATAAACCATCAGGTATAGATGCTATGTAACGGTTCCTTGTAACTACTCATTCACCTGAACAGGTATTCCACTCAAAACCCCAACATATATCTCACTGTTAAGCCAGAATTTTGATTCAAAGTAAATTTTTAAAAATCCAATTTTATTATTGATCAAACTTTAATAAAAATGATAAAAATTCGGTGATGTAAAGGTAAAAAGGTTCGAATAGCTGATAAAAATAGAACGTGACAATATAAATGATCTGAAAAGTATCTAGAGGGCAGTGACGTTGATCTAATTAAAGCATTACTTCTAACCAGAGTGAGAGTGTAGATCCAGCGGAGTGTAGTCAGTAGTGGAGCGAAGAAGCCGGCAGAGTGTAGGTCAGTTATGAATTTTTTATCAGACAAGTCGACTAAACCTCATGCATAAGACTTTCAAACGCAAACTGACAAATTTGTAGACCAGCACTACCGGGTGTACATTATTTTTCCTTAACATCACCCGTCAAATAGACTCAATAAAATTTCCTGTCTCGGCTCTACACTATTTTATTATTATGCTTCATTATAGATTAATCTACATCGGCATTATACGTCTTCATTTTACGTCACAGCCAATTGTCTCCTCATACAGACAATTATTTATTTAAATTCAAATCTACTTTTTTTATTGACTTTCACTTTTAACAGTTTTAAACTTTATTACATTAATTATATCCAGCAATGATCTAGTGAAGAGTTAACAGCGGCGAAAACTATTTCCCGAGATAATTAAATCGGTTTTTATTTTTAAATTTTCCACTCGAGGATCAGATGCGCGAAATTTTATACGAATTTAACGGGTAAACTTTTGATGGCTGAAGTAAATGAGGGGGCAGGGGGAGGAGTCCAAAAGGCGTTAAACACGCGGGCAAGAAGGTTTACTCGCGAAAACGACCGTCTAAGTACCGGAAAATGAGTTTTGGTCGGTAATTAGAGCGCCCTAAGTGCCGTTCAGGTGAAGACTCAAAACTCACTTTTCGGTTCTCTTTTTACTTTGATTATTTTTAATAGGTCTGTACTTTCTTTTCTTATAATCGACAGTTTTATATCCGGCTTTATGAGTAAAAAAATGTTTATCATTACATTTTATCAAAAATTTTTATGTCAGGCTTGAATTATTGTGATTTATTTATTAAAAATCTAAAATTAGTAATAAAATTTCTAAAATTGGATTAATTTTTTGGACTATGCTCCGTATAATATCCTCAGTGATTATAAACAAGCGTATTGCGTTACACTAATGAACGCAAAAAATCGACATCCGGTAGATTTCCAGCCGCTAATTGAACAAATGGAAACTTGAGTTTACTTAAGAAGAAAGAAACAGTCGATAATTTTCTTGGGTTCCTGGTTCAATAATTATTCATACTCGCTGATTAATTCATTTATTTTTAACGCTCACTGAAGTACGCGTTCAATAATAATTTCATCACTCTAATTAAAGGCCCATTAATATTTAACCGTTTTCCAGCAGTCAGGAGTAGAGTACAGCGTGAAGAACATGAATGCTAAAGTAAAACCTTTAAACAAAATTTCAGTTTCAGTTTCACGAAAGTTTGTAAAAAAAAAAAACCTGTACTTTAATTTGAAATATTACTTTTTGAACCTTGACTGCATCTACTCTCCACTCGGCTGGGGTTTTTTACTCTGCATTACATGTAGGTCGAGATTCATTCCTAGCAACTGCAATGCGTACAACACATTTCAATGTATGCACTGAAAAAAATAAAAAAATAAATAAAAATCTAAATAAAAAAAGCTTTTCATCGCCATGCTTACCTTCATTTACGATTAAAAGCTGTAAAACTTACAGCGTCTGGTGAATGCATTAAAGTACATCCTAGATGCTTGATACCTCCGGAGAGGAATGCAATTTTTACGTCCGACGAGTAAATAATACCCAAGTAAAATAATATAATTAAGTAAATAAATGAAATGGAGTCGGGAAATAATTAAAAGGGATTTTAGTGTTATTTTCAAAATAAACTGCTCAGACTTAAGTCACCCGAGAGTTCGGGCTCGTTACTTCAGCCAAAGGGTTCAAGCTTCAGGTTTTATGTTTCTAAATTCGATGGGAGGGTGAATTAATTATCGGAATAATTGAAAAGTTTATAATTATATTTTTTTACGGTTGAAATTTGCAGCTATGATAGAAAATATTTTATAGTAATTTGTGGGCTTTGTATTGAAAATACGTAAAAATTATATAAGGAACCTTTTTTGTAGGAAATTTAATTTTCTATCTTCTAAAGTATTCTTGTTATTTTCTCGATATCTTCTACCGTGTGGTCAAAAAATCTATCTTAATAATATTAAATTGATAATTTTCTTGGTAGATGGCGACAGTTGACATATCAATAACAGTTAACGACAGAACTTATCAATACCTCGTTTAAAAATTAACTAATTACAAAAATGAATAGGAATAATTATAATTATGAGAATTAACATTAATAAAGTGACAATAACGTAATAGGAGCACGCGATGTCAACAATTAGTTAGTGATAATCAAAGAATGTCGACATCCATAAATAAAAAACATTTAAAGTTATTATAATAATTATTATTCGTTATTTAATAGTCTGGTAATAACTTTAGGTAAATCGTGACGGGGTTACGCAGGGTAGAACTTGTATAAAATTTATAAAACATATGGAACCAAGGGTGAGTGCGAGACACGCACACTTTGTGTGATAATGGACGGACTCAATTGTTTCGTTCTCGTACATAGGCATTGTCGTGAGAGGAAAATACCGTTCTACGAACTCACACACACATTCATTCTGATTTTACAGTGTATCGCCATTACCATTACTATTACTATTACTATTACTGTTACTGTTACTATTACTGTTACTATTACCATTACTACTGAAAGTAAAGCGGTAATCGAGGTATAAGTCGAAACAGGAGAACCAGGGGTGATCACACAAGAGCCAGCTCAACCGCGACATATCTCACACATTATGCATTTTCGATATTCTAATTATCACTATCACTATACCTTCAATTTTACGTCTCTAAATTATAAAATTAAATATTTACATATTACAAAATTGCAATTTTTGGTTTAAATTTACAAAATATATTTTTTATAGGAAATTTAATTCTCTATCAAAAGTATTCTTATCATTTTTTCGATATCTTCTACTTATGAGGCACAAAATCAATTTAAAACAATAAAAGAATAATGATATTGAAATTAAGAGGAAATAATTAAAAATAAAACTTAAAATGCACAAATAAGCGAATGAAGAGGGATTTTCGGTAAATTGGTTATTATCAAAGCCCATCCAGCTAATTAATTATACCCAGCGTATTTAATCAGTACAAACCGGAGTATTTTGCCCGTAATTAAACAGCAACACAAATCCGGGCAGGAAATTTAAAAAGTATCCTCAAATATTTTTAGTTGCTCAAAAATTCCATTTGTCGCTCTATACAATAATTATAAATTTATTCTATACGTTTGTATTTGCTGAAAGCGATTGCGGATTTTTTGTATCCCATGTTGCTGGCGTGTGCTGGTGACGTGTCTGCCGTCGGTACATGCTCTACTCGTTTTCCCAGTGATTTAATACCCTGTACCAAGTGTTATGGAGAGCAGTCATCACTGCTTCAAGTAAAAAACTATATTACTCTTGTAAAAGGTAACTTTTTTTTTGTTTTATTTACCCTCGTGTTCCGACGTTTCTTCTCATATCTCTGGTGATAATTGTCGGGTACTAAAAATTTTTTTAACTATAGCTCAGAGATCAGCAACAACTTTATTCTGATCAAAATTTTTATTTTTATTTGTGGGTTAAATATTTAAGATAAAAAAGAATTATAAAAACCTTTTTTTGTAGAAAATTTAATTATCTAAATTAAAAACTAACCTTCAGATCTAAATAAAGTGCTGGGAGTAATTAAAAATATCAATGCCCAAAAATTAATAATCAATAAAGAATTGAAGGATTATATAAATAATAAAGAATAATAAAAAAAGGGTCAGAAATAAAATAAATCTAGGTTGGTCGGTTGTCCGAGGGAAACGAAAATACAGGGATTCGAAATGGCAAGTGGCTTTATCTCGCATGTGTGTCGCGCATTAACGGTATTACCATATAGAATCCTAAACGAGTCTCTGGGAGATTTTGTCGCGGATCGTGGTAATTTGCATGATTGATTGCGCAATCGATTTTCGGTGGTTATCTTCCTCCTGTCTCTCCTGGCACATTCAGCATCACCTAGACCGCATCACTCTTTACTTTATAAATTTCATTTACTAAAAAATAAATACGTTCACTGTTGCTCACGTTTACCTTTATCCTATTTATTTTTTATTTTTTCAGTTACCGGCGCACGGCTTTCCTCATATTTTCACGGATGAATAATAAATTTACGAAATAAATCCCAAAGTAACATTTATATTTAAAACCCACCTAAACTTTATTTCATTCATTTTCATTAAATATTGTTATTCACTTGCTTCTCTTTAGTTATTAATTTTTTTTTTTTCATTATCTGCATCGATAATTTAAACCATTAAATTAACTAAATAATTTATTTTTCTCTGTTTCAGGTGAGAATTCAATTTACTCTACAAGTATTTATTTATTTATAACTTGAAAATCGACCTTCACTGGTGAGTCAGATTATTTCGTTCCATATAATTTTTATGACAAAAAGAATCCTGATACTAGCTATTTAAATATTATAAAAAATGTAATATTAATAAATTAAAAAAAAAATCGGACGGTCGTTATATATTCTTATCGATATTATTCGTAACAATCGTCACCTTTTGGTAGTAGGGAAGTGAGAGATATCCTCGGAAGCGCATAATATAATTTTGTATTCCGGATTGTGGAAATCGTAGGTTATACTGCGGATGGAAGCTGGGTGGCTTTTGTGAGGATTTCGTAGAATATGCATCGTGTTTGCGCCCGATTCGACTCTGGACGTACCGTTGTCAACCAAAGGGCGAATAGGTTATAGGACATAACGCCTAGAAACTGCAGATTGCATACTACCTACCCTCCCATACACACTGTGTTCTTCTATTCCCTCAGTTTACGACCCGGCTCTATTCACCAACACTATATCTGTGTCCGCGTTCTCGTTTAATTTTTTACGCTTCCAAATTTTACGGTTTTTATAAAAATTTTTTTTTATGTCCGACTATTTGCTCCAGCTCCATTTCGTTTATAAAATCCGTCAGGCCATTGATAACACCGTAATTGTTTCTTTTCATCACCGTGACGACCAGCGGCATCTGGTGACATTTATTTTGATAATAAATTTTGGGTCTTAGGTAGTTAAATTAATTTTTGATCTCTATTTCGTTCAAGTCATTTATAATTTTCCGTGATTGCAAATCGAAAGTCACAAAATATCCCGTTGTAAATGTTAAATCCAGCAACACAATAAAAATAATAGTAGAACTGAATCGAATGAAAACAAACAATCGCGCAAAGGCAAAATAATAAATACCTTTTTTTAGTTTAACAATAATATTTATCAGAGAAATTTATTACAACAACAATCAATAAATAAATTTACTCAACATGGTGGTTTATCGTGATGAATAAATCAACAAAATAAATAGATATATACATTCACACAGAGCTTCAAAACTGGATCCTGGATTTGTTATCAAGTGCCGGTATGTTTTCAATAATACTTTAAATTTATTTCTCTTTCCACGCCATTGTCTTTTAATTGAAGACTCGTGTCCACGATTTTGAATATTTTTTAGCAATCGCTGTTGTTACAATTTTTTTTTTTTTTTTTTTTTTTATCATTCTTGTTATTATTTTAGCCGTTCATTTTAAAAAGTTGGTTAGAAATTTTTTCAATTAAAAACACGGCCGTAGGTGCCCAGAGAAAAACCAACCACCGAGTGAGAAAAAGTTAGCGAGAATTGAGTAAAAGTAGTAGTTCGTTGGAGTCGGCGGGGGTTTAGTTTTAATTACTGTGGCATCGTTACGCATGGGCTGGGTTAGTGTAAGAGAAAAAACGTTACATGAACAAATTTGTCTTTTTTTTTTTTTTTTTTTTTTTTTTTTTTTTTTCATTTCTGCGCTGTATTAATATTTAAATTACGCTCATGCATATATGTAACATTACGTTTATGCTTGGAGCTTTTCGCGTTTGTTCTAAATCGGAGATAACGTCGGGATTTTAATTTTTAAGTTTTTCGGACGGGGATGATTTCGATTTAAAAACTCAATCGCGAGAAAATACAAAGCAGATTGTTTCGTAAATCTTTCTTTAGCTGGAAAATCCCGCCGTGTTTCTCAACGATAAGATAACCTTTCTAATCCCAATAAAAAAGCTTCTCTCCTCGCCCACTTCTTTATCTACTGCGTTTTCATCCATCCAGTGGATTTTACACCATCAATTAGTTCACATCTCTAATCGATTTATTTAACTTCGCAGACACAGACATCTTACTCGAATCGTAACTTAATTAACGTCGGACATTTTTATCACCGGGATTTTAATTTGTCGCCGAATTTAAATTTATTATTGTTTACACGATCGAGTCCCAGCATGCCAATAAAATTACTCCTCGTATTTTCTCGCAGAAAAATAGTTTTTTGCGATAGAAAAAAAAAACACTCGGAAAAATCACAGCGTTTAGTTTCTACGGACAGAGACAGATGGCGCTGGAGTTGCGGCTTCTCGCAAGCTCTAGAGTCTAAACTCTAAAATACGTCGAGGTTCAGATTTACCGCGATTCGCTCGTGACAGGGAGCCAAGCGCTGGAAGAGAGTGTGTGTATTAAAGTAAATCACGCGTGGGTCATTATTCGTTATTTATACAAATATCCTTGGCAAGTTAATCCTGATAATCCCGGATAATTAATTATTAATTACCAGTCTGTTGTCTATCAGTGGAGAGATATATAGTTACAGTGGGGATGAGAATCCGGGTTTTGATATTTAGAGCATATTTAACAATCGACATTTTAGGCAGGTGATTAATGATACATTTTATTAGCAGCCTGTCGCAGCAACTCGTTCAAATTATATTAATATATAACTCGGTAATTCTGTTATTAATTTTCATTTGTTTTGTGAGTTTGTGTTCGCGAGAAATTTTATGTGATCAGTCATGTGCTGATCAACTAAATCATTAGCCTACGACGGATTATGTCTCAGTAATTTAATTTATTGTATTAATACCTGGATTTATTTTTGTTATTATATACTGAATTTGATTGTCAATCATAATTATTAGGGTGGGTCAAAAAAATCGAATAATTTATGTTTGACTTTATACTCTGAAAAATAGGTTCGTAGACACCTAAAAAGAATTCTCTCCAAGTATAAGCTCTTAATTATAACGGGAAGGTCCTCCGCTTTGCGGGTTTCTATTTTTTTCGAATAATCAGATAAAAAAATTTATATCTCGCTTCCAACTGCTTGGAAAAATATTCCGTGGCATAGATTTTGTGAGAAATTGAATGCTTTACAAAAAAGGTCTCTTATGACTTTTTCAAAAACTCAACCGATTAAAAGATATTCATAGTTGAAGTTTGGCTATTTTAAGGAAAATATTCGTTTTTATTATGAATTTTATAAGTCGATGAAAAAAATTATTTCGGATTGCGGAACTCATGATTTTGTAGGAAATTTACTGCTCTACAAAAATGGTCTCTTATGATTTTTTGATTAAGTGAAGCCGTTACGAGATATTCATCGTCAAACATTAACGAATATCAATATTTCCAGTTTTTGATCAATAATTCGATAAATTTTAATTTAAACTATGAGTTTCAGGAAAATTTACATTTTTTTTCATCGACTTATAAAATTCATAATAAAAACGAATATTTTCCTTAAAATAGCCAAACTTCAACTATGAATATCTTTTAATCGGTTGAGTTTTTGAAAAAGTCATAAGAGACCTTTTTTGTAAAGCATTCAATTTCTCACAAAATCTATGCCACGGAATATTTTTCCAAGCAGTTGGAAGCGAGATATAAATTTTTTTATCTGATTATTCGAAAAAAATAGAAACCCGCAAAGCGGAGGACCTTCCCGTTATAATTAAGAGCTTATACTTGGAGAGAATTCTTTTTAGGTGTCTACGAACCTATTTTTCAGAGTATAAAGTCAAACATAAATTATTCGATTTTTTTGACCCACCCTAATAATTATTTTATTTTGGCTCCTACTTAATTAAGATTTTTGGCTTAAATATTGCCAATACAAAAAAATTATAAGAAATATTTTTTATAGAAAATTTTTAAATAAAAAATTTAAACCAAAATCCCAATTTAAAATGATAGATAGAGTCCTTTACATAATAAAGATTGCGCAATTTGAGTAGAAATTTCCACCGCATCTCTGACAATTCAAAATAATTCCTTTTGTCAGAGCTTACACTAGGATTATATTAGTCATTCCTTCAACGAATTGCGAGGTATTCCTCCCAAGAGTCCATTCTCGGTCTCCTTGACACAAGGACATGCAGTATAATAAATTAATATATTAAATGGCAGCAACACTTGACAAACTTGTTAATGAGATAATAACCGCGTGATTACACGTTTAATTCAGTGTGCTTAAGATGCGTGCTCGAGATAAGACGTGACAAATATTCCTCATAATCGCAAGCTCAACCACGTGTGCGGTATAAGACTAATGCTGATTTTATTCCTTGTTTTAATGACTGTTCTCCAGTTCTTAAAGGGTTGATCAATAATTTATATCGGATTGAATAAAAAAGCAACATCACCTTAAGAATAATGTCTCTCATCATCATCAGCTCAAGTGGAGGTCGTTCGTTTTCTTGGAACCTATTTTAAAACATAAAGTATGGACGTGCTGCGCTTACTTTACTGGAGCTCGGGGATTCTTTCGTTAAAGATTACATCTTAAGGAAATAACGAGGTAGCCCGCGTTGCAGCCTGACTCAACTCTTAGAATAAGGAGGAGAAGCAGACATGAAGATGAGGACAAAGTCGAGGACGGAGAATATAATAGCTTAAGTTTTGCGTCTTCCCAGATGAATTTCCAGGTTAAACGATGTCATACATTGTGTCTTCTCTCTTTATCTTCATCTCATATTCTTTAACTCCACATTTCATCATCATCATCATCATCATAATCAGCATCTTAAAGTTGTCCGTCTTACGTCGACGTAACTTTAGATTATTTTTTTACTGGCAAGCAACGTCTTTTGTGATGCCTGCCCGAACTATGCCAGCAAAATAAAAAATTAAATCAGATAATAATAATAATAATAAATAGTGAATTACGAATTGGTGATGTATGCGCTCTTGTGTCATTAGCAGAGTCTATTTGCTCAATAACTAACCGAGACAAATCACCTGGTCGTCTAAAATATTCGCTTATCCGTCAGCAATTATTAAATATTCAAGTGGGAGCTGTCGGGTAAATCAAACAAGTCGTTAATACAACTCGAGAATCCTTGAGCGCTCGAATTAATCCAAACTCTCATAAAACAGATAAAATAAAGCTCCATTGATTATCAACCGAGGAGAGCGTTAATGGCCGACGGCATTATCGCGTCAATGGACGCGCGGGCTATATAAATATCTTTCTGGTATAAATTCCCTAATACTAATACTAATATCTGATTCTTACTGCCCCTCTACACTTACATACTCAAGCTGAGCAACATAATGCAACTGCAGCTAGGCCAATAGCAGTGACGCAAATGGCTAACCACTCCCCGAGAACACCACGATGTCTGTTTCCCTCCGTATGACTGATGGCCTTGACGAAACTCTTTTACATTATTCCAACTCTCGTCACGCTTGCTAAGTCTTGCCATGGATCTTTGTTGGCCGTGGAAAAATTTACTTTTATCATCTGCTTTTAATCTAAGGCTAATTTTTTTTATTTTGGGTTAAATATTGGAAATAAAAAAAATTTTTTTAAATATTTCCAATTTTTAAGCCGTAATTGAAGCTTCAAAATAATATTACATCAACCTGAATTGTAATTACCACCAACGCTGGAATTATCGAGTGCGGATCGAAGCAGAGCGATATAAAGTTACATTAGAATCTGATCCTCGGTTGAACTGAAACTCCAAGATAAAAGATAATTGATAGAAGATCCAAATGGAGATCGCGATGAAGGGACTGCAGGTGAGAGCTTGGAACAAGAACAAGAACCAAACTCTGTATCGTTTGACTCGGGTTTCACCTACGTAGAAACTAATCTAGGGTTAAGCCGTGCAAAATTAAGCCCCGACCGGTGGTCTCGGGTAAGTTCGGTCCCACAGCCGAGCAGACTGACACATACTCACCTAAGTCTAACTCCACTTAAATTAAAGCAATCTATCCTGATAGTTTAAGCTATCGCCATCTTCAACATAATTATTTATCCGAGTGTTAAAGTTTACGTTTCCTGGCGTACAAACACACTGCTATCTACCGGTGGGAATTATTTTGATTAAACCGATTAAATCCGTGTGTGGAATCCAGATATTGAATTACACCGACAAGTGTCACTATATTACCGGATCCTGAGTCTCTGGTTACTTGTATCTGTTTTTTTTTCTGCTCTTGCTTCTTAGCAAAAACGAGCCAGGATATAAAATCAAGCTGATATTTTAATTTCCGTTTAAATTCAGAAATTGTCTAAAAGTTATAATATAACTTTTTGCTGAAGCAATTGAGGCTTAAACCCATCAGCGTTAATTATTTTCTTAATCAACTGGAGACTATTTGGTAGATCTGGATTTTCCGAGCATTAATTCAGAGACGGGAGGTTAAGCCGGTAGTTTAACAAGTACCAACTACTCAGTGTGATATTTAACGGTTCATCTTTTACTTGGAGAAATGTATTCTCAGCTCGCTCTGGAATCTACCAGGTATGCTTAGCGAGGTTACCCTAGCTCTTGTAGAACTGAGACGAGAAAAACGAGCAAATTATCGAGCGGTCTTGAGACTTGAGACGACTGCCGCTAACCACCTCCACAAATACACGCTCCGGGGAGAATATAGAAAATAAAGCTAATGGGAGCCAGAAATAAAGGAGGAGAAGGCATCTGAGGCAAGAGGCAATGCCAATCGAACACCTGATTGGTATACTAAGACTACTCGGTAGACGGAACCCAAGACTGTTGACTTTGTACGCCGATCAAACAATCTCAGGAATTTCAGCTCTGCTCCAAGCTCCAAGCTTCGCTCTGTTCTGTTCTGTTGGCAGACCTTGCTTCAACAAAAGGCCATCATTTCCTTACAGCTTAATTTGAAAGTGGCCCGTGGTAACTTTAGCGAAGGCGTCATGTAACTTCACAGAGAGTTTTAGTCGAATTTATCGATTTTAAAAATTTTTTACAGTCTAGCGAAATTTCGATTCCGTTTGGCGCAACAGACATTTGTGGTGGTTAGCGAATGCAAAAAAGGAGTTGGAATGAGAGTCTGGCAAAAAGAGAAGAAAGAAGTGGTTGTGCTTAGGTACTCGAGTGTGCAGAACAGTGGTCGCGATAATTTAGCTGGTATTACCCGCGAGTCTGAGTTTTATTACCGGACAGAATTACATTGCTGCCAGAAGCAACGCTTACCGAGGAACACCCTAGTATAAAAAGCTCTGTTCTTCCTTCTTCCTTCTTGCTCTTATTCTGCACTCTATATTCAGGTTATAACTCCAACGACAAAACGCCTAAAAGAGATTCGCGGCTCACAATCCTTCTGAACTCGTAAATCCTCAGCCAGCAACCGGACAAATCGATTAATTCGGCTCTCAAGTTACTCATGTACCTCATGCTTTAGTATAATAATAATAATAATAATAATAATAATAATAATAATAATAATAATAATGATATTAAAGACGACGAGGATTAACACTTCCCGGTCGTAAGTCCGTCAGGTTAATACTTGGCTCAAAAATACATCATGGGTAATAAGGGCAATTGTTAAAGAAACCAAAAGTTCACTGAGAGGCTAATTCTCGTTAGACCATTCTTAACTTTATAAATGTTGTTGCGATGCTCCTATTCTGAGATATACTGGGCAGTTAGTAGAGTGTGGCTAAGAATCAAGACTGTGGATGAGGACACCTGCGTATGCCACTCTTTATACTCATTGAGTTAACTTGACAGCTGCGTCGCTCAATGGCAATTCACATTTGAGATTATTTTTTGGGGTAACTATTAATAGCGCAATTGTCTTCCGCGTTGTTATGTTGTTTAATTATCACTGGACTCGTCTATTCAAGGTATCTCGACATTAATTTATGGACAATTTCAAATTTGCTTCATATTTTTGGTATCTTCAATTTTATTTTAAATAAAACTTTCTTATCTATAGAATTTAAATTAAGAACTAGCAAAAGTTTGATTTCAGGGTTAAATATTCAAGATATGAAACCGTTTTTTATAGAAAATTTAATTCGCTATCGAAAGTATTCTTATCGATATAATAACAAACGTTAAACTCCAACATAAAAGATTCTTTAAAACTGTTGATTGAATAATTGTTCTAACCTCGTAAACCCGTTAATTAAACACTATGTATTTATAACCGGAGAGCAAGCGATGAGAGATAGATGGTAGATGGTAATATTTATATTTTGGTCTGAATATTAATGGAGTGCATAAATATGAACCTTGAGGGATCTGTAATCTGTTGGGTGTTCGGTGGTAGGAAAACGAAGCGATTGTCTCTAATCCCGTCGAAATTGACTGATTTCCGTACCGTATCAATTTCGCAGAGAGCTGAGAGCCGAGAATCGAAGATCCAGTGGGTCGGTGTCGCTTCTGGCTCCTACTCAATAGCGATCAGCCCACCGCTCACTGGAGCAGATACGGGATGTGTGAATCTGTGGATGTGTGAGAGAGATATCTAAATAGTACGAGTACGAGGTATAAATTGGATTGAACTTTATCATTATTCTGAATATTCATACTCAAGAAGACAATTATACTTCGGATTATCACGGAAATTATTTTTGTCGTATGGAGTTTAATTAAATTTACTCTTTTAATAAACCTTTTTATATTTTTTATCAATTTAATAAAAATTTTTATCCGGCGAGATTAATACACGTGTAATTTATTGAATTTTTTGTTCAAATTAATTAAATAAATACTGAATTTTAAAATTCTATTTGATACTAAAAATTCATTATTGAACCCATCAAAGCTTTTATTTTTTTTTTTTTTTTTTTTCCTCGAAAATTTAATGCCCCAGATAATTGCATCGATATATTTTCATGATAACTTCATTAGTTAAACCAGAATGTCATTTTTTCAATACAAAAATGATTTCCAATTACGGTTAAAAAAAAATAAAAAAATCTGTATGACGTAAATTGAAAAAACATCCTCGGTACGATATTGACACAGAAATATTTATCTTTTTTATTTGAACTCGTTACAACAAACTTCCAATTGTCGCCTTGTAAAATCCATCAGCATTTTCTCGGTACAAAACAGCGTATAAACACTACACGAGTGTATAAATAAACTCGAGGATAGTAAGCGGCATTTGGCGCCACGTAGCGGGAAAACTGACGGTAAAGGGCGCTCGGTACAGAACCTAATCCCGAGGAATTACGTGACTCGAATCGCAAACTCCTATTGTCTTTCTTATAACTTAACTTTCCAGGAAATACACCGTTTCTTAAGCTAACTAGTATTCTTATTCCGCTTAACTAACATTTGCGGGTTTCATTATTTTCGCAACACGCGGTTATTAATCAGACAACACATCCAGAGTCCCCCCGCCCCAGCTTAAGCCCACACTCTCAGAAAACAAATATGAAAATTTAAATTAAAATTTTTTACCTAAACTAAAAAGAGTAGCTGATAAGAAAAGCGACTGGCGGTTGATATTCTGCCAGGGAGTTAATTTTTCTTCATTCTGGACGTACGAGGTGTCGATAGAGATATATCTTCTGGGTAGCCAGCTCTCCAAGATGTCGGATTGGAGCAGGAGAAAGGAAAATAATAAATATCATGAGCCAGAAGTTGGCTTGAGACCAATCTATATCTATAAACCACTGGGAGAGTGTCAGTTGTACTACGTTGATAGGTTAAACTCTGATGGGCTTACTTCAAGACGTCACCCATCACTTCCGGGACTAACCGAACCCGCACCTGTCACATTACTCCCGGAAGCCGCCCGTTATACTTACTCACGTTGTCGTCTTGCGTTTGCGGATCAGTTTATTCGGATTTTATGGGTATTTATAGGAAGATTATCCGGAAAATAAACTCCCCAAAGGATCGGTTCATTTTTAACGAAAGAGTTTGAAAGTGTACGGCAATTCCAGTAATTAGCGAAATTTATAGATAGGGATGGCTTGGGACAGGGTTTGTGTCTTTATACCTCATAATTAAGTAATTCCGCCGTGGCACCTCTACCAGGCAAGAAATGGAGAGAGAGAGAGAGATTGATTGATTGATTGATTGATAGTTTATTAATGCCAAGGCACAAGCCAAATGGCAATTTTAAATACAATATGATTTACAAATACAATAATAATAGAAAAATTATATAAGTACATAAACTATAATAAAGATCTAATATAAAAATTTATATTAATTTTATCTGATTCAACTAGCATACTCACTAAATTATTCAATTTATAACAGCCGATAAAATAACAAAGTTGGAGAATTTAACACTTAGAATCTAACAGTAATTATCAGAGAACCTATCACTTTACAATAACAAAATTAATAATCCAAGTTCAACAAATGGTCAAAAATTTTATTTTTGAACACTTCAAGACTAGATGAGTTTACAATCTCTTCAGGCAGTTCTTCCCACAATCGTATTACACTCACTTGGAATGACCGCTCCATGAAGGTCGTAGCAAAATGCGGAAACGTGAAAAGAGAGTGTTTTTGGCTGCTAACCTATCTGAACGTCTGACTTCGGTCTCCTCAACAAAAGCATCTCGTAGGTACTTGGGTTTACCAACTTGAAGTAGCTTAAAGAAGTAACAACTCATGAAGTACATTCTACGATATTTCACAGTAAGCCATCCCAATTCTCGTTGATAAGGTGTTATATGCTCATCTTTTCTAAGATTGAAAATGAACCTAATTGAGCAATTTATTGCACGTTGAAGTTTTAAGTCATTTTCAGATGTTGAATCTACTAATACGATGGAACAGTAATCAAGAAGTGGTAAGATGGTGGATGATACTAACAATTTCCTGACGTCAGTTGAGAAAATGTTCTTCCGAACCTTGAGAGAATGCAAGGCTGAATTAACTTTGCTAACCACTAGCTTGACATGATGATTCCAACTTAGGTTCCTGCTGATGTATAATCCCAAGCACTTGGTAGTATCAACATATGGAATTATGACACCATCTATAATAATAGGTGGCAGATCAAAGTTACTCAGTTGTTTCAGCTTGCTATTTGAACCCAAGATCATTGCTTTGGTCTTGGACAAGTTTATCTCCAAGCCATGCTTCCTTGCCCAATCCGCAACTGATTGTGCATCAATGTTGACCTGTCTGACTGCCTCTTGTAGTTGATACATAAAGAAATGTAGATAAATATATTTGTCATCAGCAAACAGACCATGGTTACAATACACTAGCCATCTGACAACAGAATTCATGACAATTAAAAACAGGATTGGACCAAGCACAGAACCTTGAGGAACACCAGATGAAGTTCTAAGGAGCTGAATTGGAGTCCCAAGATTATTCAGTATTGACTGAGAGCGATTTGATAAGTAGGAGAAAAACCAGATAATTGTTTCCATTGAAAAACCAAGCTCAAATAACGCAATCAGTATGATCTTGGGGTCAACATAGTCAAAAGCCTTACTCAAATCAAATAAGACTATTATGGTAAGTTTATTCTTGTCCATCGCCTGCCTAATATCATCAGTGAGCCTCAGTAATGCTGATTGTGTGCTGTGATGTTTCCTAAATCCAGATTGAAAAGGGTCGAGTAACTCATTATCCTCCAGATAGGTTATCACTTGATTAGCAATGATTCTTTCAAACACTTTGGCCAGATGGGATAGATTTGCAACAGGTCGGGTATCTGATGGAGATCTAGGCGGTGAAGTTTTATTCAAAGGTATAATAAAAATAACTTTCCAAATGTCAGGGAATATTCCAGTATCAAGAGATCTATTAAATAATGCAGTAAGAAACAGTGAAATTTGTGGAAGGTGATCCCGTAACCATCTTAAATCCAATCCATCAGGACTTTTTCCTTTAGACTTTGAAAGAGTAATATGCAGTGCCTTAGTAACATCTACAATGTCAATCGTGGTCCACTTGAATAAACATTTGACTTGTCTTGAATAGTCCATCGGCAGTAAATCAACAAAATTTTTACTGCAAGGTGGATGCTTTCTTACTATGTTTGCATAATACTCATTCAATTCAAGAGCATCAAAAAGTTTAGCGGTGAAGAAGGGTTAGACTTAATTAGTCCAAGATGTTTAAGCTTACTCCAAATAGATGAACCATATGAAAGATTTGAAAGAATAGTTTTTAAGTATTCTTCACGAGCATGATTCAACTCAGCTTTTAAGTTTTTTCTCTTAATTCTAAAAAGAGCAAGCAGATTTAGGTCCTGAGTTCTCCTGGCTTTTTATAAATTTTATCACGTTCTTTGCACTTCACTTTTAATTCTTTTGTAAACCAGGGATTACTATGACGGACTATCTTCTTAGTGATTTCGGGTGCAAACAAATCCAGAGAAGATAGAACACCAGCTTTGAAGAAAATCAGCAACTCATTTGGATCCGTATTCTCTAGAACAGCATTATCAATTTTTAAAGTGTTCATCAAAGTTCTTGAAAGAGCTTGATGATCACAATTCTTTAGGTTTCTAAAGGTAATTTTCTTTGATGCTGGTTTTGAACAATTTAATTTATATTTACAAAATAAATAGTCATGGCCATCAATGAACGGAGAATCGGATTTAGCAAAAGAAACTAATTTACTATCACTGTCAAGCAGGATGACATCTAACCAAGAATCATAGTTATTTTTATGAAAAGTAGCTCCGTAAGGTACGCAGAACAGTGACGATTCAAGAATAAAATCTTTCAGGTGCCTTGCAGTGTAACTATCATCCAACAAATTACAATTTAAATCACCAGCTATGATTATATTGTTGAAATTTGGAGCGAATCTTGAAAAAATGTCAAAGAATTCGTTGAGAAATAGCCCTTTCGGTCTTCTGTAAATGCAGGATAATAAGAGATGAGATCCAGAGGATAAGGTGACATCGGCTATTAAATATTCTGGTTGATTTAAATAATCAGAAGTTGAAATTTGTAAAACCTTGACTATTAAGGACTCACGGACAAGACAGGCCACTCCACCTCCCTGGATGTAACAGCCAGTATCTGCATGTTTTAGGGTTCGATCTCTTCGAACAATATTGTAGCCATTCAGTGAAAAAATACTGTTATCATGAAAGGGTTTTAACCACGTTTCAACAAGGATAATAATGTCTGGTTGAGTATCATTAATCAAATTTAAGAATTGAGCAGTATGGCCAACAAGGCTATTTATATTTAGACTAAGTACATTTAGTGATAAAGATATATTTTTAGTTGAGCTATTAGTTGAATCAGTTGACTGTTAATCTAGTTTGGTGAGATCAGCTTCACAATTTATCATAAGTCTTACCGAATCTTCATTCTTTTTGCAAAGACTTGCCCATATCTAGCCCAAACAAACTTAAACCTCTTGACTTTGGCTTGTTCCTTAGTTTTTAGTAGCAATCTATGCGTTTCAGGAGACAAAAATTCGTTAACATAAACAGATCCCTGAAAAGCCATATCGACTCGAGTAGGAAAAACCTCTTTAACTAAGCGATTACCTGTTTTTCGTTTCTTATCAATAATGAAATTTCGCACTGGAGTCGACATCATAGAGACAATATAAGAGTGTAATAAAGGCTTATTTTGATTTCGTAGCTGCTTATTTTTGATTTCAACTTTACGGGAACTTAAGACACTATTAAGTAGATTTGGTAACTCTAGATTCTTAAAAACCGCAGCTGTAATGTCATCTGGTGTTAAATCCTTCGCCACTGCATCAGGAATACCTGAAATAACTAATTCCGTGGTATTACTTGACGTCTGTGAAGAGGTAGATGGAACAGGAGCTGACTTCTCAAGGGTACATAGTCTTTTATGGACAGAATCCATATCAGCTTTTCTAGTTTTAGTTAAATTTTTAAGGTCTGAACTAATTTGAGAAATGGACTCGGCATTTGTTTTAACATTAACTGCTAAATCTGCTAAATTAACCGCAGCAGCTTTTTGCGAGTCTTGAACTTCACATAATCTCGTATTTAAATCCTCAAGTTTTTGGTTACTTAAGAGTTCTGTGTGACAAAGTTTCTCCATTAAAAGTGTCAGTTTTTCATCAACCGATTTTTCGGACCAATTTAAGGGTAAGTTTGACATTGTCGGTGAGATGATAGATGGTAGAAAAACTGAATTATCACTTGGAGATAATGGAGAAGCTGGTGTTATCGGAGACTTTAAGGACGAGATTGATCCACGAGCTTTGAATGTGCGTTCAAGAGGAGAAGAGCTTGCTGACTTGAAGCTAGAAACTGAGGAGGCGTTGGAGCTAGTAGATTTTAGCGACACTGGTCTCTTTAATTTTGTATCGAGATTTTCTAGAAGATGGTTTAGTTGATTTCTGCAGCAATCTGATTTTTGCCTGTTTTTATATACTCGCGCGCACAACCTGGATGAAAGTGTTGCTCACAAGTGTTACAATTTACTGACGATCTAACAGGTCGCTTGCATTTAGCACATATATCAGACACCAATAGCATAACCAGAAGTTTAAAAGAGAAATATCCGTGAAATGACCAGACAATTCAACATCAAGTTACAGTTTGCTGGTTATAAACAAGGTAAAATAACTAATCACGATAGTGTCACTCATTCCTTCCCAGCACACACAGTCTAGAAAAGTCCAATTTATTTAATACACTTGATAGGTAAATATTCAGTCAGGAAAATTGTAAGTAGTAATTTACCACACAATTTACCATTCAGAGAAGTTGCAAATAGCAACTTACAAGGTAATTTACCAATCTTGAAAATTGTAAGTAGTAATTTACCAAACAATTTACGACTCGGAACAATTTCAGGCAGCAACTTACAAGGTAAATTTCCAATCAGAAAAATTGTGTGTAGCAGTCCACAAAGTAATTTACCAAGCAATTTACCATTCAGAGTAATTTTCACCAATATAATCCCTTGTATTATACACTTAATGTCCTATACCAGATTTGAAGCCAGAACAAATTGACATCCAGAATTTGATAAAAGTCAAGTCAACTTAGCCTCAGTAATCATAATGATGTCCCACAAAAAAAAACAAATTAGTGTTGACATCAATTTATGCCATCTACAGTCCACAAAACCACAAAAACACTGGGAAATCCAACCCTTTTAACACAGAAAGTTATGAAATAAGTCCTTAATTGTTAACAGGTTCAATTTATGAGAATTTTATAGTTCAGTTTGCAGATGTTTAAGTTATTTTATGATATATTAAACTGATATTTAAGTTATTTTGAACTGGTAAACTTCAAGTGGAGGTTGACATCAATTGATGCTAATTTGGCTAACAGCCCACTGCACACAAAAACCACTATCAAGTTAACCTCTTCAATGTTGAAAAATAAATATACAATTATTATGTGATCCACAAAAGGCAATTTAATACAATTTATATGTCAGTTTGTAGATCGCAATTTGTTGCTTGCAATAAATATGGAACAAAAAATGCCCGGGGGCAATTTACAGCAGAAAAATGTTTTAAAGACAGAGCGAAAAATTTGACGTGTTTATGTACTTACAGAGAGAGAGAGAGAGAGAGAGAGAGAGAGAGAGAGAGAGAGAGAGAGAGAGGAAAAAATAAGAAGCCAAGCATCAGGCTCTTTAAACTGCTTCCAATGGAGTTTATGCGCGGCTTGTAAAAGCACACTCGTATTTTATTCCGCGATCATAAGGAGGATAACGACCTTAGCTAGAGCAAAAAATAAAATATGCCCTCAACGGAAGAAACGTTAAAGTGAAGCTGAAATATGTCTTTTGTTCCTTTGAAAAAACCCATTTGTCAGCCTAGGCGCGGACTTTCAGCGCTTTATTATGCTTTTCATTTACAAATAATCGCTTGGCAATTACCGCGGTCAAACCTTTTCTTTGAAATTTTCGATCCAAGACTCTTAAAGGGTGGGAATGTCTTTAGAGGGTTGCTGTTATTAATTTCATACCATTGAAGGGACATTATCAACAAATAAAGTGATACAAAAGACAGATCCTTTGACTGAAGGATTTGTCGGAAATAATAGACGGATAATTTTGTTTAAACAAATGAAATTCTGAGAACTATTAATCGCTCGGAGACTCGGATCTTGGAAAATTAGCAAGGGAAATAATGAATAGAAGGAACCTCAGCTAAAGTTTGTTCAGAGAAATCGGTGCAGTATCGCTACAAGGTGCCGCGGTATTATAATACTAAGAGTCAGACTCAGACTAAGACTCAGTTTGGCTCTCAGGAGCCGGGAGTGTGTAGGCACGGATAATTAAATATTATAATGACGGTGAATCGTGATTGAATCTGGCTCCTCCGGCGTTTTCTGTAAAATCACTTGCGCTCACTCAGCCTCGCTTTGAATAATAATTGAGCGTCTTACCAAGTTTCTAACTTCAATTACACACACATCCTACCATTTAATTTTATTCTCATTATTCTATTCAATAATGCTGTACATACATTGTTAATTAAGCCGGATCGAAGTTATCAGCTGGTGACTCTCGAGCAGTTTGCTCCGTCAAACTCTCCTTGAGATTTGGTCTTGAAGGCTCGCTAAAAATAGACCACAAGGAAGACTCTTCATACTGTCGATAGCGGCAATAAACAAGGAAAATAAAGCTCGAGGTATATTGAAGATTAGCATGAGACACGCGGCTTAGCATGTTGGCTGGATCTACTCCAGAAGAGGTTGCATTAACTTCTCGAGGCTTTATTGGAGTCCAGGCTTATTACCCACTGGCCTGACGACCACCAGCTACTCAGTTACTCTTAAACTCTCGGTACATAATAATACAACGAGCATTTCAGTGTAGCGGGAAATGAGACCCGAGCAGAAGAGAGAGAGAGAGAGAGAAACAATTTCAGTCTGTTTTCTTCCTCTTCATTTCCCTGTATACTCGTGTTCGATCTAATGCATTCTTGTGATAAAGTTTATTGCTGTGCTACTCCGCTGCGTACGTCAAGGCTAGATCTATCATTTACCCGTAGTAGTTTGGTGCTCGTAAATTCAGCAACCCTCCTTCCCTTTCCCTTTCTGGTCTGACTTAAAATGTGAGTGTGAGGTTTGGTGAGACTCGAGCTAGGATACGGATGCAATATGAGCTCACCACTCAGCACTGCCAGCAACGTGAGAGCTTTTGTACACCCACTTGGTACACACATTTAAAACTCACTTCTCAACCTATTTACACTCTTACTCAACAATCCTCTGGTTTATTATTTTACTGCTAGTCTGGATTTACACATCTGACATCTAACTTGTTCTTCATTGTAATAATCATCCTAAACTTTTGCTAATTTAATTATCTTCATCTTTATCTTCATTAAATTAATTATTAAAAATTATTTTTATACTTCACTTTAAATATTAGCTGATTTTTGGCGACTGCTGGAGCTCCATCAATCTATCTCTCCTGACATCTGACAGCTAAAACTGTTGGTCCTTTCCCACCCACTCGCTCTTGATAAAACGTTTAATAAAGCTCCGTTGTTTTCGAGTTATCGAAAGCTTGGATTAAATTAATTTAATCCTAATTTTGCGTGGGAGTAAAAAATATATTTTTGTTAAAAATGTCGGGAGTGAAAAATAGCTCAGCAGTGTGAGTCGGGCAGCGGGCCAGGCTGTTAAAAAAATAATAATCCAGGGGAATGAGATGCAAATCAATGCCAGGAGATAGAGGCACGCCGGTGATCGACCCGAGAAATAAGTAAAAGGGCTACGGAAAATCGGAATGGTGGAGCTGGGGGGTACTTTTAGAATATAGAGTTGGTAGTAAGGTGCGACTGCATTATACCCTCTATCGCCGGTTTATGCAGCCATAAATAGCTTTTATACGCTCGGTAAAGTATTCCTGAAGCACGCTCGAGCTCCTGCTCCTTCTCCTCCTACTTATTCTTATTCTACTACAACTCATCCTGCTTTTCCTTATTCTTATTCTCTCTCCCTGGCTTCCCGCCTGTGCGCTATCTATTTTATTGCGCCCTCTCTCTTGCTCCCCCTTTGCGCTGCCCGAGGAACTGAACGGGACTCCAAGTTATTCGCTATCACCCACGTCATTCTTACTCAACTGTTTCAACACCGGCACCACCATAAGCTCCCACTCCGCTCGAGATTTTTCAATACGATCACCTCCGAGTTCTTAGTTCTTTATCACTTCTTCAAAACATCTTTATTTATTTTTAGTAGATTTTATAGAAATCTATCGCATTTATTTTCATGACGGAATTTTTGGAAAATTTTTACTCAGCTCGTCAAGCTAGTTCAACAAATATCATTATTTATCTAAATAATTTTAAATGAAAAAAAAAAAAATTTAACTTTTTTCTTAAAGCTTATTACATTTTTTTTTTTTTAATAAATTGGTTTAGGAATGACAGAAATTTAGCGCGACTTTGATCGAACAGGTCACAAAGTCGAAATCAAAATTACCCTAATCAGCTTAATTCCCGCTATAGAGACTATAATTAAACTCGGATAATTAAAATTAAAATTTACACTCGCGACTTTTAATTATTTTGTGTTTCAAAAAAGAAATTAATTAAATTTCGATCCTTGCTGTGATAATTTAAAACATCCCCGTTTTAAATTTATGTAAATATTACACGCGGAAATATATCCTCGGGTATTTAGCGCTGGGGCATGTGATATCAAATATAAATATTAATATTAATATTTGATTGCGGGAAAAAAAAAAAAAAAAAAAAAAAATCTCACAAATTCGCGAACTCATACCCAGCGTGATATTGAGTCGCGAGTCTTCAGCTTGGTTCGCTGGTCTTGTTGTTTTCGACTCGAGATTCCACTTTCCACATCCCTTCTCATTTTCTGCGGAGAACCCTCTGGCGACTCTCGTTTCCACTATTGTGTAAGTTTGAAATAAAAAAATTTACCAGTGTGAATTACGAGCCCGTTATTTCTGAAAACAATGAGAACTAAACTTTTTTTTTTCCTTTAGTTTGTAATTTTTAATAATGTATGAGATTATTTACCTTTAGAGTAACTTGTCTTTCTATTTCAAAGGATTACGCTCTGTATTATTGAGATTTCTTTTTTTAGAGAGGTTAGATCTAGGTGGATATTGAGTTACGGTAGCTTCTTACTGCTGTTTCAGCTCGAGTTGACCGTGAATTATCGTCCAGTTGCTATCTCAGAGGTTAATCTCTGAGATTTATAGCTGGAGCTGTGAATAAAGTGTAATTATAGACTTTTTCTTTGGTTTTAAAACTTTTGATAAAAAATACTGAATTCTGAATCAAATATTGGAGATATCAAAAAATTTATAAGGACTTTATCGACAGATAACTCAATTTTCTACAAAAAATGTATCTTGTATTTTTTCGTATTTTTGATATTTAACCCAGAAATTATGAAATTAAAATTGTATCATCCTGAAAAATGTTAAACTGGTGGAAAATAGTGTTTGACCTGAAATGAAAATCGAACTTCAATAGAAAACACTCTTTAGAGAAGCAATCGAGTCTAATATAGCAAATCTGTTGGAAATGAAATAGGCAATAAAGAACTAGGGAGGAAAAATACAACAAGAAACGGAAGGTACGTCACGGTTGGGTCATCACCGAACAAAGGCCTTGAAGTGACTCCGGATTCACGTAATTTAAAAACCCAGCCCATGGAAATGGCCGTGAAATCCATCCTGTCGAAAGGGAGTTAGTAACCTCTTGGTCGTCGGGTGATGTGATATAAATAAAGGATCGTTATAGTTAATGCGAAAAGATAAAACGGTTCCTAATAGATGAAGATGAAGATGAGAAAATGCCCGGATAGGAGAAATAAGGAGATAATTTTCACTCTAGATTTCGTTCGGCAGTGATCCACGACGTCTCGTAATTCTATCCTCGCTTTACGTTTTACTCGGCGATATCTTCTCGCATTTCTCCCCCTGCCTTTATTATACCAGTCTCTTTTCGCTTGCTCTTTGTCTAGCTTGTTGAAAGTTCCTCCGGATGGAGTCGAGCAAGAACTAGTAGAACCAAGTTCCGAGAGTAGACTGCCTCTTCTCTTGCCTCTGGTCATAATCAACAGGGATGATATTGCGTTTGTGTCTATACCAGTTGTTTAAATTGAGACCGAGAATAAGGGACCCAATGAGTTTTCTCCCGGAAAATAACAAACTACACTTCTTTTTTTACCTCCAAATAAAAAGGATTTATTAATTGCTAGTTTTACTATCATTTTATTCTTCAATTCTTTACCAAATCGATATCTCTAATCATTTGACCATAATTCACACTTAAAAATTTAATATAATTATTTATGGAGCCAGAATTTTTTAAAACAAATTTATAGAGTATAAAATTTCTGATATAAAAATCCAATAAACTACCAGATATATATCTATCGAAGCAGATGAATGAAACAGAATTTTATAGTTGCAATTAATGAGGGTAGGGAGAAGATTGAATCAAAGTATCCTTAGTGGTGTCAGTGTTACCAATCTAATCGTATCCGTTTCATTTATCTCAGAAAGGACTATCCCCTCGAAGCTTGAGGGTGAAGACCTGAGAAATAAGGGTGTCTCTCATGAGCAGAAGAAAACTTGGAGACCTAGCATACACTCACCGTAGGTGTAGCAACCCTTGTTGTTAAGTCTGGTGTCTAGTCCTCAGAACAGAGCCCAGAAAAGAGAAGAGAGCCCACTCGTAGTTGCTTTAATCTCGAGTCATCGAGAAAGCTGACAATGACGAATACGAGGGCTGAGACAATGCCTCGACAATCAAAGGGAGGATATATGGCTCCTGGAGTGGCAATTGTCACCGGCCTTTGACTCGAGATTAAATAGGCTACCGGATATCTTTCAATTTGCCGATTCACGCACGTGCCCAATCGGAGTTACATTCTGAGAGGTGTCGGATTTCTTCATTTCGACCGTTGTCAGCTGGAATGTTTCGAGTATTTGGAGCTATTGGCTCTGGATCAGTCCCAATAATGCAACTTGGTGTCTTGGGGGGTAAATATTTGTCTTGTATGATATAACGCTGGCTATCATTCATCGCAAGCAAATATTTATGGTCACTAAATTATCTGAGGCAACAGTGACCAAAAGCGAGGTAACTATAATTAAATTTCACACTTTTGTGTTGATAAAAAATTATTTTATTACATTAAAATTTTAATCTTAAATCAAAATAATTTTTTTATCGATATTTAAAGCTTTGGATGGACTTAAATAAAAAAATGTTTATTGAATCTAAAATGAAAAACCAATGATGAAATAGTCTGTAAAATAATCAACCATTAAAATAGAATAGTTAGAATAAAATGTGTCTGAAGTTTTGAGAGAGTTCGGGTAATAAAAATCTGGTCCATAAAAGTTTAAATCTAGTGGAAGAGAAGGAAAAAATAATTTGGCTTAATGCCGCGACAGGCAATTTAAAATTTTCTCCAGACTTAATAATAATGACAATTAGACGGTGCCTAGCTGAGAAGCTCCTATAAAGGAGCAAATAAATAATCAACAAATGGACAATTAACTTGTTTTACTTTTAGTGCTGTGTACAACAAAAATTTAATCTATATCGAGTTTTCTCTTCAACTCTAGTTCTGTTTGTCTTTTTAGATTTTTTAAAGGATATAAAAGTGTAGAAACACAAACACATGAGAATGAGGATGAGAAAATCGCGGTGGGTGCTCTGGCGAGAATCCAAATCAATTTAAAAGTTCCCATCGTTCGAGGCTCTGCCAGTCGATCGAGGCAACGCGTTACGAATACGTAAGTCATTATCGTGACGGTCTCGTCTATCCGAAGCTAGTCACTGGTACACCCTTATGAACCTCCTCACCCTTCACCCTTCCTCTGACTGCTTATACACAAAGCTACCGAGCAGTGTGCACTGTAATGACAACCGTGCCCGTGCCAGCTAGAGATGAGAGACACGGAAGAAATGGTAATTAAACTCAGACTTTATAATTTAACTGTTGGGAAAACGCGATCGAAAAATTTATCAATATTCATACTCCACATTTATCCAACTACGTGCATCACTTATTCTTTCTCCCCCCTTATCTCTCTCCCGTCAACTGTTAACTTTTAATTCCTTTTTTTTTAAACTTTTCTACCCTCATCATTCTGCACCATACCTGATACTTTTTTTTTAAAACTTTCTCTTTTTTACTAAAAAAATTTTTTTAACACACAAAATTGAATTTTTTTGATCGGAAATTAAATTTCCTACAATTTTTGACTCTTATAAAATTCTTCTAAACTCAATAATTCTGAAGATATAGCTTGTTTTGGAAATTTGAGCGCCAGTGATGCCTCTAGCATGCAAATAAAGCACGATTGATAAATTATAAAAATCAATTGATTGCAATAATTTTAACAAATTATAGGAAGTTAATAAAAAATTATAATAAAAATAGTTGGCAGCCATAACTATTTCTCGTAGCTTATACCAGGGAGTAAATAAAATAATTTAACGTGGAATAATTTTTTTAACACGACAAAGTGTGTTGAATAAATAAAAAAAACTAGTATTGAACGTTTGAATGGGCAATATTTCAATTTTGCCATGTTTCGTTCCCGTATAAATATTTTTATTATCATTATTATTATTGTTTTTTTTTTTTATTTTTTTATTTTTTATTTTTTTCCGCATAGAGTAGGTTGGACGTGAAGGTAGATGGAAAGGGGGCTGAGGCGGGGGAGAACAGAGAGGGTTAGACGAGCGGGACATAAAGCTCGTTTGTGTAGTACATTGTCCGGTAGACTGTGTGTCCGATATCGGTGCAACCAACGATAGCCTGGACGTCGAGATGCCGTTTAAGCGACAACGAGGCCGTCGGGGGTTGCTGTGCCGGCGGTTACGTTTACTCCCTTTATCCTCTCTCTCCCAGACATATATATGCACCCAGAGTATCCTCTATCCTCTCTCTATTTGTACATAACTTGATTCTCTGTTGTTTCGAACCGGCCACCGCAGAAAATATTGGCATGTGTGTGAGAATTAATTGCGTCTGCTTGAATTTCGGTTATCGATACTCTGCCGAATGTGAACAATTTAATTGAACATTATTGCTAAAGACTACCCATATATATATATATATATATATATATATATATATATATATATATATATATATATATATATCTATGTTTCGATGGATAAATAAATCTTTGTACACTCACCCGAGGTATAGATTATTGCGGTTAAAATTAGGCCACGAGACTCCAAAGGCATGGCAGCAGTAAGCCCATTTTTGGGTCGACTTTAATGCTCAGTCGTCAATGGGAAAAAATTTATTTTAATAATATATTTGGTTCAAAAATTTTTCAATAAAATTTCAATATTTAACTAAAAAATTGCATTTAAAAATTATCCAAAATACTTAATTTAGATTCTCAACAGTCCTCACATTGTTTAAGATTTACCGGTCTCTTAAAAGCAATGCCATAAAATTAGAGTAATAAAAAGAATGTTGAACCCGCATCTGCAGTAATGTCCAAAGCTGGCTCTTTCCCGTCCCTCTATCTTACCAATTACGTAGGATCAGACTAAATTTTCCGAGGACGGCATCGATATCCGTAACTGCTCGGTTTTATCGCGCAATCTTGGAGTTTCCAGTGCATTGAGAACTATCTCGGAGATCTGGATCTCACCTGACCCTGGACCTACAAGCCGTTCTCTTATCATCCTCCGGATAATCGCGGTACGGGTTACGGATCACCCTACGATGCACAATCCCGGATAAGGGATCATGCATGGTGCTCTCGCACCCCCCTTACGCTATAGCAAGCTCCGTTAGCTAATAAGATTGCAGCATCGCACTCCGAAGTCCGAAAATTCCTTGTTTGGCTGCCCCTGAAGCGACCGCCAACATTCGAGACAAAGGGGGCTGGTTAACGATAATGGTGGGGGATTCCGGGAATCGGATTAAGAAATCGAGGTGGATGTTGCATTTTTGATGGTCCTGGCGCCACTGTGCCACCGGCGAACCAGAAAAATAATAAGAACAGTGAGCGTGAGTAGTCTTTCTTCCATTAAATTTTTTGCTCTGTAATCGTCCGGGGTTTTCTATTGGATTGAATTATTAAATTCAATTTTTCGAGTTGCTACTAGCAAGAGATTTGAATTATTAAGCCGGCAAGGCTGCCTCAGCTATCCACACTATCAGATACCGAGGTCTTTTCGCTCCCACCCGTTCATTTATCATATTATATCCTCACTTTAAGTAATTCTTCTGCATTTTTTGCCCAGTTGACGATTTAATTCCAAAAATTTAGCATCAAAAAATTTGATGGGAAATTTAGTCCTTCCTGCTGTTGTTGGAAGTATCAGAAAAAATTGATATTTAAATTACTGGCTAGCAATAATGCTCGTATCTTGATACTTGTGGTTACTTGACCTCCATTAACCCTTTAACAGATGAATTTGATGTGTATCAATGACGTCAGAGTTTATTTAATCCTATCAACGTACAGTTGGATAACCAGCCGTAGACTTGCAGATTGCTGACTAAATTCATGATAATAATAATAACAATAAGAATGGAATATAATGGTAGAGAAGCTCAAGCTTAAGAAGGGAGCACTCAAGTGTGCTTGTCGATGCAGACATTTTTTTCCAAGTGGATAAAGACACTTAAACCCCCGAGAATTCGGCCCGAGGCGTCGTTCAGTGTCGAGAAATTCCGAGGAATAAATGTCCCATCTGCATCTGCAATACATAAATAAAATCCGCGGAACGTCAATCTCCTATTTTTAAAACCGCAATACACTTTGACATGAATCCGCTATTTTCAGTAAAACTCTGTGGATAGGTCAATTGTCAATCGTAATTCTGTTTTCGACACCGGGTATATTTATACCTTTTATTTATTTTAGAGATACTTATAGTCTAAAGATTAATGTTTGAATATAAAGTTTTGTGACCACTGGGAGCCAGGATCTGTCGGCCGTAAAACTTACAAAGTTTCACTCACTGAAAAGAATAAATAAAACTGTCCGCTTAAGGAGTTTAAATATGCAATAGAATTAAGCCTGATAAACTTTGTTACTCTCGTTGCTAATAACTTTTAGTCATTTGTTTTTAAATTTTACGGGAAAAATAAAAAAGGTATTTAAGTTTCTAATTAGTCGGTTAAAAATTTTTTTATGTCGAATTTTTAAATATCAATTAGAGTTTAACGATAAGATTGACATCAATACTTTTAATAGAAAATTTTATTTTCTATATAAATGATTTCTTATAATTTTTCTGTATCTTTAATATTTAAACTTGAAAATTAACGTTCCTATCAGAATATTATTGTTTATTAGAATAGCTCAAATAGAGTAATTTTTTTTTTTTGTTTTTTCGAGATTAATTGGTGCGTATTTGAGTGTCAAGTAAATAGTTTTAGTCGAAAATAATAAATCATGGTCGGGTGAAAGCCAGCCAGAGAGATAGAAGGTAATTAATAGGAGATTTGTAGGATAAATAGTTTGCGTTAGCGACATAAATACTTGACAAAGATCCACGGGCATTGATAATTAATAAAAGGCGATGATTAAACGGTGACCTCGGATATAAAATAGCGGAGAACGGACTTAGTTATATCTTCCTAGAGCGGAGGTAGAGACAGACAGCACAGAGTCCAAGAGTGAGATCTGATGTCACATGTAATGCGTTGTTAAAATGATATGATGAAAATGCATAAGCTCAAGATAATCTAACGGGGCTAATGGACCAGATTGCACCAACGACGTGCCAAATTTTTCTCGGGCAAATACGTCCCAAACACGACCGAAATAAATGTAATCACCATTCTTAATCCACTGATCCTCATTCTCTATTTATACTACTTCGAAATATTGCCAGATTATTTTATTCGGCAGGTTGATAAAATGAACGCCTGGCTAAAGGATATTATAAATATGGAATTATTCTGTCAGTTTATCGTGTTGAACGTCGGGGTGATCGAAGACTCGAGGGTCTTTGGCCTTGAATAGTATTATTCGGCGGTTGAGAACCGCGAGCTGCCGTGTGTTATAGATAGCAAACCTCGACTCACATTGCACAAGTGAGACTGACATGCTCGGGGTTAAGACCAAGCTTTAGTATCAGGTTTATCTTAAGGTTCACCAGAATAGTTTTGATGATGGTTAATTCGCTCTTTTGATCCTTTTCCCTTTCTGATCATCATTTCAAAAGTATGACCAGAACTAATGTATCCTGATATAAAAATAAACTACACTGACTTGTATTGAAACATGGAATTTTTGACAAGCACCAAAATCAATAGCACTAAAATCGCCTGGAGGATGTGACAAATGAAGTTTGGAAGCGGTCGATTAGCCATTTATGGAGGCTCTTTCATATGTGTAACCAGTGACCGGAAATTGGTTTGATAGAGGGCTTTCTCTATCCTGTAAGATGTGTACCAAGTCCCGAGGGCTTCATATCGGCTGTTGGTTGTTGGCTGACGTTGACGGCTGTCATACGAGCAATAATCACTCATTTCAGTAAACCTCTTACCCTGAAAACAGAGACGTTACCAAGTGATTTTGTATCGCCGATCAAGACTCTTGGTCATTTGGTTGTCATCTTTGAGGGATCGATCGAAGAAAGAGCCGAGAACGTTTTGACCATAAAAGTACCGAGAGGAACGAAGTCACCCAGTCTGGAGTCTTCAGTCCAGTTCGGCTGTTTCACGGTCGATTAGACAGAAAGGGTTCGTAGATTGGTTGCCGTTGGGAATCGGTCAGATTCTCCGAGGTTTTCTCTGGAATCCCGGACAAAGACGCTCAAAGTTTTAGTTGGTAGAACAAAGGAACAAAAGTTGTTAAGAATAGATAAAATACCGAGCGGCGAATAGGAACGAGTTGGGGGTTTAAAGGGGAGGAATATATGAAAGTTAAGTTGAAGAGGAAACGAAATCTAAAAAGCTCTCGATGAGTTTATACAGGGCAGAAAAAGCATCGACGGAGATAAAAGACAGGCTGACGGGGTGGTTGGCTTAGCTGTCGGTATTATCGTATGAGAATCTCTCATCGGATCCAATAGTTCGAGCGCGCGGATGTGGAATAAACCTCATCAGGGATTCAGTCCGCAATCCGCATTCGATGAATTAAAGATGTCGCTATAGTAACAAGAATGGATCCGCTGCACTACTAGAGTTCGCTCCTGATTTGTTACAGTCATCACGATTTGGAGTTTGATGCCCGTCAAAGTCTCCAAAATGGGACCTGAATTTTCCCATGGATTTCAAAATCATCCGATACTTTCTAATGTCGATTTTATTTGATAGGATTGCGCTTAAACTCCAGTACATGAAGTTAATTTAAATCTTCAGTAAAAAGTTCTCGAGCTGAGACAGAACTCCCCCCCTTTGCGTGCCAGTCTATTTCGGTCCACAAAACAGCGAGCATTAAAAAAGGAGCAGAATAACCAAACTGAGACGTGGCATTTTCTTTAACTAGTAACCCGTTCTCTCATTCTATATTCTCTCTTCCTCTTGGCATACGTAAATAGAATCCGCTTAAATAACCATGGAAAATTTTACACTCGAAATGATTAATTTTCCGCTATAAATACCTCCTAAAAATTCACCCGGCGTTTGCCGAATAAAACTAAATAAATAAATAAGTGTATGGATATTTTTTATGAAAAGCTCTGCTGACTAAGCCGAAATGTCACGTAAGCAGTCCACCTGTACTAAGTAAATGACGATGTCTCGAAGCCTACCTGGACACTCGCCAGACGCCCCCGTCAACCCTCGTATCGCAACTATTATGTGTACATAGCTCACATTGCTTTAGATTCAGCTACCACTCAAACTGAAAGAAGAGAGAGGTTAGGAGATCCGCGATAGTCCACAGTACATACCTCATAGTACATAGTCCATACTCGATGCATACGAACCCCAAACGTCGCCCCTCCACTCAGTACATGGGTGCCCGCAATGCAGCTATGGCCCACCATCCTAATGATGGCAACCACGCAGGTACGAATAGAATAACCTCTGCTACTACAACAACAACAACAACTACTACTACTACTACTACTACTACTACTACTACTACTACTACTACTACTACTACTACATTGCTAACTACAACTTAGTGTCGTCTATAAACTCCAGCGCAAGTCATTCCCAACTTGGATTTAACACCCTCTGATCCTCTATACTTTTATTCTGATGCATACATTATGATTGTTCATGCACATGCTTTTGCTTTCCTCAAAGGTTGATGGAAGTTCGCTGTCAAAATTCAACACTTTTCCCCATAGATTTAATCTATTTCAATACGAGCCGTAATTCTGGCTAAATATTGAAAATACGGAAAAATGATGAGTTATTTAAAAATGTCTAAAAAATAGAATTAGTGATATAAAATAAACATGATCCTTAATTCGTGTATTGTCTCGGTGCCAATCGCCAGAGTGCAATTGATAGTAGTAATTCAAATAGTCGGATTGCCTGGGTCCCTTAGTATTCGCATCTCTGGGCAATACTTTAACCCCTTGGCAAAAAAATTTATTATTCTCATTTCCTTAATTGTACGACACGGTCACGACTTATTTTCAGTCTAATAATTTCCACGTCGCTTGCATGCACTGACGCTTCCACGAGTGTGTTGTCGTCCCTTAAAGAGTCCTGGGGGATGGTTGGTGGGTGGTACGGGTGGATGGCTGTTGTTGGACCGATGCCCTGGCTGGATCTGTTGAACTGATAGTCCAGTGAATTTTTTTCGACACCGAGCTTGCTTCCGGGAGCGTGGGAATTTAACCAAGCTAAAATTACCACCCACACTTCCAGTTACACTTTTACACACATGTAAATGCACACGGTTGTTAAAGCTCGACCACCCTCGACGCTTTATAAATTACCACCGAGAGTAATTATTTTATTAGCGTGGACGAGTGACGCGACACGCGAGATACTGCATACCCGACATCTATGTACCCGGCATCAACATAAACACATTAATGCTGATATTGCTATTCCTATTCCCCGACCACCCTCCACTCCCCACCCCCACTACCACCTATAAACATATAAATACAAGTACTCTATCAGGGTATCCTAAGATTCACGCGATAACCTCGATCGCGTTACACGGTGTCCTGACTCATGTCCACGCATCGAAAAAGAACTCCACGTCAGTTCTAATAAAATTCGATTTTAGATAGCATACTACATGATAATAAACCACCGAGAATTTTATCTACATATTAATTTAAATAATAATTACTTCTACCGGTAGAAAAATTTTCTGATCACTCTGATATGTCCATGTATGACTCTATCAAATTATTTAATATTTATTGTTTTTTTTTTTTATACTATATATTATTAAGCGAATAAAAAAAATTTTGTCTCTAGGATAGTTATATAGCTTACATCAAGACCTTTCATTTAAGTACTTATATCATTAAAATATATCAAAATGGTCAGTTGTTAAAAAAGTACAGTACAATTTAACGAAAGACATTACTGATTTTTTTTACAATAAATTCACGAAAACTCCTAAATCAGAGAGCGATAAAACCCTTTTGCGGAGTTTTTAGGTCCAAGCCAAAAAAGATACCGTAAGGACTTAATTTTTGTAGAGAATTAAAGTCAAGTTGACTAACTACCGAGCAGATAGAGCTTAGTATGTACTGATATGTGTAGTTTATTGAAGCCGAAGAATATTGCAGCCTCCCCTGGTCCTTCAGCCCTCCCTGATGGTGGATGGGCGAGTAACTGCCGAGTATTACGAGCTCCTGGATAAAGCGGCATATAATTAGATAGGGTGCAAGATATATTTGGAGCGCAGCCATATTGGCTGAGGGCCAGCCGAGACTGCACCCCAGGTCTGCCTAAGAGGGCGGACTATTAACCGTCCGTACATAGTAGACGTGCGATTTTCCTCTTCTCCAGCAGAAATGAAGAGCAGGGACGGGGAATCACCTTCGGGCCAGGATTTGGCTCCTTATAGAGCATTACAGGGTTAAGCTAGATTGGTAACACTGTGTTATGTGTCAACTTCCTCGGCGTTATTTTATAAATGATTTCTCCGGAGCTCAGGTACGAATATTACCAACAAATTACCCTGGTTCTGGCGTGCCAAAAAACGTACGTCCAACTGACAAGAAGATCCGAGCCTTTTTAAGTGACGAGTTCGCGTGACCGAGAAATCAAAGTTTTAATTTAGTTTTAGTATTGTTACAAACTATCGGGAATTATTTAATAAGGTGGATGTGTTAGGGCAGGGATGGGGGTCACTATTTTTTTAAAATTGGCACGTAAATGTCTAATGAATTAAGTGAGAAAAAACTGAGTAGGAAAAATGAAGGAAGGTTGGATGGAATTAAGAAAATTGGGGAAGATTAGAGGGCTCGGAACGTCATCAGAAGCTCCTCGAACACGTTTTCACGAGCGACGGCAGCGCACAAATTAATAAACGACTTAACTAACGACTTTCGAGTTTGATTTCATAATAAATCTTAAATCACGGGGATCCTTTCCCTGGTTTAGCTTTTAATTTATAGGACTGTTGATGCTGAGCCTTAAATGCTGATAATTAATCATAGGGTTCGTTTGGTTTCTAGGCTTCGGTATTGATCGAAAATTGTTGAGCTTACGAGTGAAAAAATTTAATTATACTCCTGGTTTAGCTCGTTAGTTTTCATTTTTAAATTAAAAAAAAAAGGTGTGATATTAGAAAATTTTTACGAACAAGTTTCTTTTAAATTTTTTGTATCTTCAAGCCTTTACCCAGAAATAATATATAGATGTCTATGTCTGACCTGATATGATTCAATATAAAAACTGATTTCATCAGAAGATATTAAAAACTTTAGTGATAGTGGTACAAGAAGAGGACAGGAATTTGTTCGTAAAATATTGAAGATCGAAGTACTCTTTTGTGAAATATTTAAAACTGGAGAGGTTGATGTAAAATATATTTGACGATATAAAAATATTTGAAAGCCTGTTAGGTCTCATGCTCGAGTGGGAAAACCTATAAGGGGTCTGGAGATTGCCCAGCGAAGCAAATTCGAGGTTACTTTAGACCTGATTTCCTAGTTGGTAAAGTTCCTTCCTTGCTTCCTTCCCGTTGTCATCGGAACATATTGGCGATGATGCAGTCGCCGAATAAGAACGACCTGAGAAAACTACCAAGAGAAAGAGAACGAGAACGAGAAAAAGAAAAAGAAAGAGAGGAAGCAGATAAGAGTATAAAGTAAAGATGGAGACGGTGAGTTTCATTCAAATGAGATCTCGCCAGATAACAAAAAAGGTAAAAAGCTACCCTCGGAGGGTTGGGAGTGCTCGAGTGAGTGTTTTTCTATTCAGACGAGGGCTCGCATAAAGTTATATATACATTTCCTTATTCCGTGGATCTGCCGAGAGAATGGAACGTGCCGGAGCCGAGAGGAGGGCTCTATACTCCATACGAGCGTTCATTGAAACGAATGGCCCAGTCTGTCCTCCTCTTGGGCGCCAGAGCCCTCGAGCACGTCTTCTTACCTTCTGCCTTTTTCACCCCCTTCCTCCCTCAGAGCTATCTCACGGATCTGCCAAGATTACTTATAGCTCCTCCTCGCAACGCACCCAAACCTTAAGTATTATTTGAATAAACGGTGAGTTACCGCTTTCGGGTCCTCGATCGAACCGTTTCCGATATTAATAGCTTCGAGCATTCCTCAAATAAATACCGATGTCAATTCTCCAATTGCTTCTTATTCGACCGCCAGTTTTGCTATTTCTATTGCAGAAAAGGATTTAGGTCTTTCGAGAAAATTTTTCACCCAAATCTTTTATCAAATACGTTCATAAATATTTTTAATTTCTGGGTAAAGGATTCAAGATACGAAAAATTTATAAGATATTTTTTTTTTAGAAAATTTAATTTTCTATCAAAGTTGTTCTTATAATTTTTTTGATATATCTCATATTTATAACAATAGTTAAATTTTTTAAAAAAATTAGTAAAAAACTATATCAGTTGACAGTAAATTAATAGTAAATAAAGAAGAGTATTGTTGTATTAACAATGTAGCTTTAGAGGTAAAAATTTTTATTGGAAGGGGGTCTATTGTAAAAATATTCCATACAAAATTATATAAAACCGGTATTATAAATTTTTTTATGAATAGTGATACGAGAATAAATTTAAAAAATACATAAAGTATTATATAGAGTAACGATGAGTACAAAGTCTCCATAAATTTAATATTCATACCCACATGTATGCGCTTCACGAAAATAGAGTTAGCCGTAGTGAAAAAGATCAATTGTGTCCGCATATCTGTTGTCGTAAAGTGCATAAACGATGTCATATTATATTTCATTTTTATGGTTTTCAGAGAGCCTGAGGGAGTATTTCACCAAGTATGGAGACATCACAGAGGTTATGGTGATGAAGGATCCAACCACACGCCGATCAAGGTAACCTTTTAATCTAAAGATCCATCACTATTTTTATTAAAAAAAAAAAAAATAAAACAAAGCTGGGAGTAATAATAAACAGTACAAAACCAATCCGATCGATTGTCACATCTGCAATTCTATTAAACTTAGATTATTTTTCATCTACAATAACAATATATGATAGTACTTGATCGACATATTGCTAATAATAAATTCAATCGAATAATTAATTACCTACCATCGTATTACACGCTGAAGATTATTACATTACAATCTGGTTATTATTTACGATCCATTTTCAAATAAACCGATCCATTAGCTTTTGAATAAATTATTTTTAATTACCGCGTAGTCGTGTTATCAAATTATTTATTTTATTTAAATATTTTACGGATTTAATTCTATCCTTTAGACTTTTTTTTCACTTATATTGAGTAAAATATGATTACTATTAATGACTAATGATAATATCAGAGTAAATGAGACCCGATATGAGCTTTTAAAAATATATCAAACCACATAAAAAAATATCTCGACAGTAAAATTTAATCTCTCTTGATGCATAAACAATTGAAAGGTAACCTAGCCCGTAAATTTGACCATTGACACAGTACAGCACTAAAACCAAAAAAAAAAAAAAAAAAAAAAATTTACGAGCCATACTGCTCGAGTAGGAAAAAAATTAAGTTTAAACAGTATCGGCGTAGTTTGATAACGGGCGTAAAATGTTTTTATTGGTGTCGGTTCAAACGAGGTTGTATTCTCGATTAAACGAATTCAACGGCTCGTAAAGGCGACACTCGGATCTGGCAACTGGGAACTGGGAACTGGGAACCGGGAACTGGGCTCAACTGTAACAGGCTATCATATTAACGAGGGGAATGAGGGAATAAGCAAAGAGAACAAGGATTGCGATGGAGCAAGTGAGGGCGATTGCTCGGAACGAGTATTGCGATCCCAACAAACGTCAGTTGACGAATTTTTAAATTTTAAAACGCGCTGTAACTATTTCCGTTAATTTTACTTGTGATTCTGCGTACAGATGTCCTACCGTTGGAATGCTTCTATATACACAAAAATGTATGTATATATGTACATCTGTCTGTACACGCCGATTGCCGAGGTGGCAAAAGTTTCCACGCGGGTTCACTGATGCAGGATATGTTAGTCTATATGATTTGTACCTCACTTCCTCTTCATCTCTTTCGCTCTCCGGTGGCGTACGCTCCCGAATAAATTCCCGAATAAATTCAGCTGACGAGCAAATAAATGTATAGGAAAAAATAATCCGCGAGAGTTATACAACCGAGTTTGTCCAACGATTATACTAATATTTGTTATTTATATTTTACTCCATTTCTCATCTGTTTTTACTTCGCGCCTCTAAATTAAATTTTGTTTGAACACTGACTCCAAAAATTTATTGCTTTTTGAATTTTTTTACAATCTTGGCAAAAAAAAAAAAATATCAATTCTATACATAAACAAAGAAAAGCACAAGTTGTAGGTACCGAGGAGAGGAAGCAGTAGCAGAAATATTGAGTATGTTAGCAGTTAGTAACTAAAGTGTGCATGCTAACACTGTCCATCGCAATCAGCATTCTAGGATTCGCAAACTAGTTGAGCTCTGGGTTGTTCCATGTTCGCTGTTCAGCAACAACATCCACATCGAGAAGTAGAGACTCGAGTGGAGTTCGTGACGCGAACATCGGGTAGATTGCTGACCCGCGCATTAAGTTCTGAAAGCCTCGGCTTACAGAAACTCTTAAACTTCAATTCGTTCCGTCTCACGAGCATCAGCATTACATTGTTACCGGTAGGTTTGCTAATTAAACGTCTGTTCGATTCGCGATCCTAAATCCTCCCCCGCCCTTTAGAAGCGCAGAAGCTAGCAACCTACCAACCAGTCGATTAGTTGCCGTTTAATTTCCATTACTCGTTTTGTTAATTTTCAAAACAACCTTGACACACACACATCCTTCTCTTCTGCACTCTTCTGCACTAATTTGTTCCGCGTGTCAATCAAGACAAATTGCATCAGTGCTTTGGGATTATCTCGCAACAAGAGTTAAGCAACATACAACACACAACTACGATAAAAAATAATTCATTCTCATCAGTTAATTGCCGTTTTTAATTATTTTTAATGCCTGCAAGGACAAAGGACAGTTCTAACAACAACATACAGAGTTATTGTATTACACTGTTGGGTTTTTAACCGGATCTTTGACCCTGAACACGCGATATCCTTAAAAGGGTCTCTCGCTTTTCAAAATATTGTTGTCAAAGTCACCCTAAACTTGCTGGTTGTTTGAAATACTCTTTGACATTATTTATCCTTTTAAATTGGACTAATCTTCACTTCAGAGCGATAATTATGTCAGTTTTAACGATTTATGTGATACTAAAACTTTGAACTTGAAAATCTAGGTTAAATATTGAAAATAGAAAAAAATTATAAGAGATCTTTTTTATAAAGCATATAATTTCCTATTAAAAGTATTTTTATTATTTTTTCGTTATCTCTCACCGCTTGTAGCTAAAATTTAAATTGTTAAAATTAATTTAATCAATTCAAAGTATTAAGATAAATAATGAAAACTAAAAGCATATATTTAGAATTAATTAAACAGTGAAAATAATAATATAAGACAGATATTTACAAGGACTTAGTATGCATAGGGATGATAAGTAAGGATAGAGGGTGGCTTATTTCCGGACTGACCCTTGGGGTAGGTTGGAAAGTCTCTTGTTGGCTGACGCTGACGTGTGTGTGGATGTGCCGTCCGATAGCGAGTTAAAATAGCAGAAGAGGAAGAAATCAGACAAAGGTGGTCATGTGTGAGGAAAGAGAGAGGGAAAAGGGGTTAGTGAGTAATTTATAAAGAGTCCCAAGATTTAGCTTATTCCAACAGAGAGGGTAGCAATTAAAAAGTAATAATTGTATAAATAAATAAAAATACCGTCCATTGAATGAGATATAATTTTAGTGCGTGTTTGCATTATAAAGCGTAGCACGTACCTAGGGGTTGAAAGAAGAAAGAGGGGAAGAGTGCGATACAATTCACGGCTTAAACGGTTTAACTCGCGGACGCGTGGCGTTGGTTAATCGAAGAATAAATAAGGGGTTGTAACATTTACCTCTTTCCCTTTCTCTCGTTCCTTCCACCTACCTGCTACCTTCGGAGATAGCGTTTCCATACTCTTTTTTCTGCATAAAGTATATTGCGCCACACTCTTGTATTCGTGAGACGGATTAATGCGAGGACACCTGCTGTGCCCTGAAGGAATTAACGCGGGAATCGCGTGACCGAGCAGTCAGTTTACAAAGGGGCTAGGTAGAGGGAAAAAGAGAAAGGGTTGCTTCCGTGATTTCCGGTTTCGTATCAACCAACTTCTTCTTTTTTATAAAAAAATTCCGCGACGCCATTAGATAGTAATTAGCTAATGCTAACTGAAGTTTTTTTGTTAATTTTACAAAATCATCTTCTTTTACTTTAAATCAAAATTCATGGTTAAATATTGGAGATACGGAAAAAATAAAATTAACATTTTTTATAGAGAATGAAATTTTCTATCGATAATATTCTTATCATTTTTTCGATATCTCTGACCGTTTTCTTGATTGGATCATCCAAGTTAAATTACCATTAAAGGAAGTAATTAAATGAATATCTTGAAAAAGTAAATCCTTGAACTAAAAGAAGATGTAATTTGTGGAATCCGTAAGTTCCAGCTGAAAATAAAGTTAATTAGATATTTAATTAGTATATTAGTAGAGGCGAAATAAAATATTAGAATCTCAGGTTCGAAATCGGAGGAAATAAAAATAAAGATAGCTTTTCACGAGTCATGACAGCGGGAAAATTAAACCGCGGAGGCTTCTGCCAGAAATTAGGATAGTTTGTTCATTAGAGTTATTTTCCGATTGCGTCATCAGCCACAATTGAAGCCATCAGCCCGTACCAAACTAATGGGACTGGAAAAAGAGTCATAGCTCTCGAAAGATGCAAGAGGCAAGAAGTAAAGAGTCTGCAAAGTCTGGCCCGCGATCCGGAGGGTGGGTAACAAGAAGAAACTACCGTTTTTGGGATATTTGTCTTGATAACTTTCCCGAGGAAATGAGACGTCGATGAGGAAGGAGGACGAGATGGAGCCCACACCACTCCAGATGAGGATTCGGCCGCCTTTAATGAGGAATCATGAGATAGCAATCTGCTCCTGACCCAAATAATCACTTTTTAAATGAGAAAAATTCCAATTCCTTCAGAGGTTCCGCGTCTTTATTATAAATTATGATAACCGATAATGGAAAATGAGTTTCTTTATTCGCCTTATTGTTTGTTATACTCTATTATGCAAATAAGCTAAATTCATCAAGTTTGACTTATTTTTTATCTCTAATATTCAACCCAGAAATGACAAATGTTTTATTTTTGGTAAATTTAAAAAAGTTGATGAAATTAATTAAAAGAATAGGAAACGAAACAAATGAAGAATAAAAAAGAGTATATTGATCGAGAGCGACTGAGAATGATGCGTGCGAATGGCACGGTCATTAACTTTATATTACCAACAACATAAAGGAATGGTAGGTCAGGGACGAGAACCAGCTTTATAACCCGTAATTTGAGCTCTCCATTGGGGGTTTTATTTTAAAATTCAGTTAAATCGCGCTTCCCTAATTCTCCGATCGCGTGTCAACGCCTTTATTGTTATTAATGAAATACTTTTTGTGCTCTTTTTTCGAGATTTTATGAAATGATTCTGCTCTCAATCAGCCGGAGTTCACGGGTTTATACTTTCTGGCTATTCATTACAGATACTTCGTATTAATCAAAGCCACGCTCACATTCCAAAGATCGAGATTCATTAACGATAAAGAATTAATCCAGATCTTTAATTTTTTTAATTTTTACGCCACCAGCACCTGCTCAGTGATTTCATAATTTCGGAATTAAACAGAGATGTTAAACTTTAATTAAACTCCTTGAATTAACAGAGTTCTTTCAACTTTTCGAATTTACAAAGTTTATTAAAAAATGATATTGTTTTATTACTTACTGAAGACTGCTCCAGAGAAATTAAAAACCCTGATTTCTGGGTTAAATTTTCTACTAAAAGTATTATAATTATTTTTGCGGTACTTCTAGCATTTTAGCTGGAATTTAAATTTAAACAATCCATCTTAATTTGCCCGTCAGATTTTTTCAAAGCTAAAATTTCATAGAGTAATTTATCTAAAAATGATTCATTTTTTTCAAGAGTCTGACAGAAATATAACATCGGAATGCGAGAAAAAATGAAAAAGCAACACGTGCTACTCAATACCCGTGGAATATTTTTAGCCTATCACTGTCCTTGCCTCGTCAATCATCTCTCTGTAAGTTTATACTTATAACAACAATTGCAATGACCAATAAATTACATCTGAGACTGAAAATAACCGATTAATCCTTTCAACTCACCAGATATCATTGTAATAGTAGATTATATTATTTCTCAGTTTAACAAAGTTAGATAAGCTTCTTAAGATGTGTTATTTATAAGCAGACATCAATTAGTCACGAGATTCCGTAACGATAAAAATTGTTTGAGCTGAAACCGAGAAACAAAGTAAGACCCGTACCGGTTTTATGACAATTGCCAGAAGAGAATAGAACAGAATAGAACAACACGCAATTGAGTGTTGCGTGTCAAATAAAGGGTTAACGTTAACTGGTGGCAATAATTATAAACACGCAGTGTTGTTAGCTCTCGATGCGAATATTCCGATCCATAGAGTCTAAACTATACACAACTATTAGACATTATAGAACTAGTGTTGTCTGTTTAGGATCGCGGATCGGTAATTAGCTCAATCCAGGATCACTTGTCGTTCATGTTTGATATTTGATTAACAAACATCACTCTACCGGGTTCCCAACTACGAACGATTAATTGATTTATCTTCATTATCCATTATGTTTAGTGTTAGTCATATTTAATTATCTAATTATTGCATTAATATAATGTATACTCTATAGTATGTTGTACGCCATGTCGGATATTAATTATTGATAGTTAATTACTGCTATAATCACCGTAATTTCCACGTTTTGCTGACGCTTTCACTCTATTCTTTAATTATTCACTTTATTTATTATTAAATTTAATTAAACGGAAAATATATACTTGATGATTATTTATGAAACAAGCATATAGAGTGCTTTGTTGACTATGTTTATCATTATTAGAAAATATTTTGCCTTCTACTTAGCAACTATTACTAATTAACAATTATCACGCCCACTGTAAACTTTAGTCACGCCCCCTTAGCAACTGTTGCTAAGCAGCTTTAAAAACACTTGAAAAAAAATTAATTTTAGTCATCTTTAAACGCTTCTTGAACGAAAAATTCTATAAAAGACTTAGTAGGTCCATCTAAATACCGAGTGTCACCTTGTCTCGCATAATTAATCAGATTAGTTAACCCAGTTCGTGACAAAAAGTGTTTAATCTTCGCGACATTGTCATAAGCACAATTAGTGTTAGGCCGCAGATGATTCGGGCAATTGGTTTCCAATCTATCGGTGTCGTCATATTGAAGGTCGGTCATGCAGATTATTTCTTTAACATCCCCGATTATTTGCTGCAGTAGCTTTTTTTTCAGCGTGTTAGCAACGATAATGAACTTTGCATTTTTTAAATAATGTTTGAAAATATTCTTCTGTTCATTTACGAAAATACTGCCACTTTCCCAGGGAATCCCGTTGAATTTGTCGATTATGTAGGTGTAAAAGAGCTGCATATCGGTTTCTAATTCTTCCCAATTACAGCAGGGCAAAAATAGTCCTTTCTCATCGATTAACTGACCGGCAGAATCTACCGTCGGTGTCATAATTCCGAATTCTTTAGCTACAAATATTTCTGGGGTTGTAAAATACCCGTTGAAATCAATAATCACCGCCATTATTTCTTTCGCTCTAATAAATATGAAAAAATTAATTGAAATAAGTTTGTAATTATTGCAATTAGGTGAGTAATTCCGAGTGGTGACTAATTGATACTCAGTTGAGACGGTAATTATCTGATCACTTATCGGCATAAGATATTGAAGGATTAAAAAAATGATGCAGATTAGAATTGACCTGATTATTATAAATTGACATTGTCTGAGTTGATGAAAAATAGATTTTTTCCAGTAACCTGAAAGTAAATTAAAAACTATCAAGGTAACCATCGACTGAATGTAGGTGGGTAATAGAGTTGTCGCACATCTTGACCCCATCAAAACTCGGCGTAACTACCCTCGAGTCTGGCTGTAGACCGTAGATCGTTAGCATCTCCAGTGAGAGTATCGGAAGTACTTTTTCATTTTTCATTTTCCATCGGGGCGTTCGATTTTCGAGCAGCTACAGTATGAATAGAAAGAAACATCTGAACAAAATGTTGAACGAGTTCATTATTTTGGAAAGGCTCTCAGGGATGTAAATCACCTTGACTTATCACGAACAAAAGGTGGTATTGATTCTAGGAGCCGAGCTGCCCGCGGTTTTTCACGTAATTGTAAGCTCAATTGAGATAATGAAGGTACCAGTTTTCGAAATGATTGACAATGATCAGTGAGCAGTGGCTTAGAATAGTACTGAGCAAAGTAATTGTGTTATAGTATTGCGGAATGGTTGAATGACGTTATTGAACGGCTCGCTCAATCAACTAACCAAGTCGTCGGAACACAGATATCCAGCCGTATCTCTGTTAGCTACTGCTGGTGTACCACTATGAGTACAATGAGTAATCTCATTAGCTTATACCCGATTCTGATAATTACCGACTAATCAGAGAATTGCGATAATGCGTTAGTTGCGCCAAGCTTTAGCTTTTGCTGATGTTTGCTACCCCTTTTCATTCTGCCCACCCTTACCTCTCACCTAGTTTCTGTTCCACCGGAACTTGATTATCTCTTATTGATCCTCTAGCTATGAAAATACCTAATGCCTAACTCCATTACCGTTAATAAAATTCCAACCATTTAAACTTGGCAAATTCTCGGAAAAAATTCAAAACTTTAAGCAATAATTATTATTTTATTTACACACTTTTACCATTCCTCTTGTTATCTCGACGTTAATATTTTCCCAGGCGTTTTCAAAATATCTTTCGACAATTCTTATCCTTTAGCGACTTTTCTTAGTAAGCTTTTTCGCGCTTGAAGAAGCCAGAAGTCTTTCTCGCTTGGTGGTAAGAAATAATTGAAACGTCGCTCGGGCTTTGATTCATTTCCCGCGGCTTCGCTTCTCATTTTATGCAGAGACCCTGCTACATTCAACGTTTTCCATCCTACACCCACTGATACCATCTCCGTCTATTTCAATGCGAATGTGTGTGAGTGTTTGCAGTTTGTTGAGTCTTTTAAGGGATGTTTGAGTATAGATCTCGACTAGCGGGTACGCGAGCACAGATCACGCGATACCGAATCAGAGAAATGTCAGCTCACTATCTGATTGGATGAGACATCCTTCGACTCAATAGGAATCCATTTATCCGATTGGCTCTCGTCTCGCGATTCCGTCGCGTCAGCTCTGTCCCGCAGTATAACCTCTCTCTATCCTACCCAGATTTCATTCCGGAGGTCTAAACTCCGGGCTTCAACCTCCACGGTCCACTTTCCACTTTTCACTCGGACTCCAACACACCCCAATGACTTTTCAGAACAAACTTTTGTAAATATCTCATAAAATCTTCAATACATCAGCTTCTTTGCAACAAACTCAATTCTACCATCTCCAGATTAAATTTCAAACAATTTATACCTATCACTTTTTGTCAGATTCCGTTTGACACCGACGTCCAGAGTCTACTGTTACAGATAAAAATTAAATTCTCCACTTACAAATACATTTAAAGAGCTATTTTTCTCCTGACAAAATTAGCTCTTTTTTTTACCAATCAATAATTATTTTTCCATGCCCATCATACCCGCAATTTAGAAGGAATCTCAACGGATCTAAAGGGAGTCCTTTAGTCATTCCTGAGGCTATCACATAGCTGTTAGAAAATCAGTCGAGTAGTTTAAAAATGGCGGGCATCAACACCGAAAGATTCCCGTATGTCTAGCCTCATTCTGCTTTGAATCAAGCAGGATTGAGCATAAAGAGACGTCACATCAACGTCTGGGTGCTATTATTTAGAGCTGTACGTTAATATTTCCTTCGACATGGATGTTAAATTGGTTGTTCATCATCCAGGGTGGAGATACGCAGAGTAGCAGTTATATGTAGCATGTTCGTAGGGCGCTGGGTGTCCTAGATGTTCCGCTACGCGTCAGTTTTCCCAGTATGACATTATTTATGGTAACATCCGGTGGTGGTTGCTCTGTAGCCATTTCATCACTGATCATCATCACAACGCCTCTCTCACGTTCCTGACACTCGACGTCACTGCTCAGTATCTCTCAGCTTGCTGCCTTCTACAATTTACACAGTTCGCGATACAGAGCGGCGTGTATATATTTGTAGAGATAAAGATGTGGAGAGATACTCATACACTGGACGAATTTATTCCCGGCGAAACTTAACTCCACTTCATCACCTCGTTTGTGCTAACCCTTTGCTTTGACGCTCGGACTTGTCTAAGAATTTAAAAGTGGACTGAGTCGAAAGCTCGCTGAGAATAAAGCCGAGAACAAGAAAAAACGTCATTTTTCTTCAAAGGCAATCCAGAATTTAGATTTTTTTAAAAAAAGTACCTCGTAAAACCGGAACTCCCACACTTTTCTCTTTCTTTGTACTGGAAAATAAAATAAAGAGGGTCCTTGGTTTCCTCTTGTACACACTACAACAAGCAATTGTTTCCAGCGAACCTTTTTTCCAGGTTAATAATTTTCCAAGGAGCTACAGCTCCGAACCGAGATTAAATCCACCATGATCCAACATCGAGATTGCCATTTGCTTGTCAATAAAATTTAACAACGAACAAATCTCTCAGAGACTATTATAGCCACGATACTTTTCAACGGTTTATCAAATTAATTTTTTTTTTATTTGCGGGTTTAAAATTTCTAAATCAAACTATTTAAGAACGAGCTGAAATAAATTAGAAATAAATCTTTTATTTCTGCTTTAAATATTGAAGCTACAAAAAAATTACAAGAGACCTTTTTTGTAGAAAATTAATTCTCAATCGAAAGTATCGTTATCATTTTTTCGATATTACTATTATTTCAGCGAGAATTGAATTTTTAAAATTAAAAAAAAAAAAATGTTTTGAAGAATCCAGTATTTTTCCCTTACAGTAATAACAAAAAAGCTTGAAATATATTATTGAAAGGGTATCTTGTATTTATAAAACTCAGTAACAGAAAAAGTTAGCAAGAAAAAGGTGACACCATTTCCCGGTAACGAAATCGGCTTAAGTACTTTTTAGCCGGCGAAGTGCAGAAGAATTCTCTGGCTCCTTCCTCATAATCATGCCCTGTAAAAATAAAACAAAGTGAGTAAAGTTTCTCGCTGAAATAAAAGGATTAAGAAAGAAAAAGCTCACCGCAGTCTCATCGGATTCTTAAGACTCAAAAAATAGAGAATTTGAATAGTTTAGAGCGAGAAAACCCGTAAATCGTCGCGGGTCCTAATCCCCGGGGAATCGAATCACGAACCGTCGGATTTTATCGAATAGGAAAGGGAGCAAAAATAAACAGGAGGTCAAGACGTTAGAGACGTTTCGGTTGCAAGGTTGCAAATAAACGGTCACATGGATCAGAATATATGCAGCTTATATACATGCGAGTTCCCGGTGCATACTACACGGTTTTGGATATGGAATTATTGATCTACGATCGCCGGGGAGGATTTATTGCCTGGTATAATGCATTCGGAATGCGTTTAACGGGCGAAACCAACGGCCAGTTACGCCCGAGTGCATCCCGACTTTGTTTAGCTACCCGTCGCTACATCCAGGATAAATATAAGCGATAAGGAAATAAATAACTCTGACTGAACTAAGAAAGCTCTGTTGGGAAAAAAAACTTCTGATTTTGTTTTAGTAATTTTTAATTGAAATATTGGAGGTACAAAAAAATTACAAGAGACCTATTTTGTAGGAAATTAAATTCTCTATCAAAGTTATTCTTATCGTTTTATCGATATCTTTTATCATTTAGCCACAATGACAAATCAAAAATTAGAATTTTTTTAATTTTCACGATTAATTAAAAGTAATTTCAAAATAAAAAAAAACACTCCTGCTCATCGAGAAAATGGAGTCTTTATCTGCGTCCTTCGTTTTATCGAGACCGGAGCTAAAACGGGCGAGCGAGAGTAAAAAATAATAAAATAGAGATTGTTGATTTTTTTCCGAGTCAATAAGCTGTGATTTGAATAAACAGACCGGAATATCTAAGTGAGAAAGCTAAATACGAATAAATAAGAATATTAAACTGAGATTGTTTTTGCTCGGTCAAATACTCGGGCAAGTGTCGCCATCCGACGGCAAGCTCACTCACTTCACTGGGTTTCTTACTAGTAAAAGTCTCGAGGGAGTCGTTAAATAAAAATTGTCTTACTGTTTCGAATCTCGAGCGTTGAATGAGGATGATAACGTCCAATCACGCCTCAGATGTTATTTATTATTTATTATTTATTATTTTATTTATTTTTTTTTTCTATTCTAACGGAGCTTTTATAATCCCTCGGATTTTTACGAGCCCGTTATAAAACTCGTTATATCGGTTGTTGCGCCTGCAATTACCTTGAGTTTACGATCCCGAATTTATAATGGTATTTTTCGTTGGATATAATTATTAATTAGTAATTGGAAATTCTAAAATTTTAGTACTGAATTTACTTACTTTTTTTTTTTTTTTAAATAAATTTTAAGTACGACTCGGTCGAATATTTATAAAATATTCAGAGGTTGTAAAGTTGTTACTTTTATACAATTCGCTTACTGGAATTTTACATTCCAGGTTTAAATATTTTATTTTCAATATCATTCTCTATTTTTTTATACTTTAGTTGTATTTTTTTCCACTAAATTCGCAAGAAACTAAAATTGTTTTTATCGCAATTTTTTTTCCAAATTTTCAGATCGAAAAATTTATAAGAAACCTTTTTGGTAGAGAATAAAATTGTCCATTGGAGTTATTCTTGTAATTTTTTTGATATTTCTCACTATTTAGCTGCAATAAAATATTAAAACCTTTTAAATTCTGTTTGAAAAGGTCAAATTAAAAATTTTATTTCTGACAACATAAAACCTAGTAAACCTAATTAAAACTTGAGTGTTAATTCCTCTTACTCTTATTAACCACTAGAAGCCCGATTCCAATCCATTGATTGGTTCTAAAGATATCGTGACAATAGCACACACAGGAAATCGAATAAAAAACTCGGTAATGAAATAACTGAAATATTAATGAATTAATTAAGGTAATTTATTCCGCGAAATATCAAAATAAATGAACTATATACTGTATTAAATAGAAGGCTAATTAAAAAAAGTTTAATGAATATCAGAAATAACTATTGAAAATCGATACGACTGATTAAAATGAAATAATAACAATTAAAACGTGGCTATTGAATGTACATTTTGTCGACTAATGTAAACTTACTAACGACCCAGCGATGTGTAATGAAAAAATGCTGAGAAATAAAATAGCGAGACACAATGCCTCAAGAAAAGAAGCTCCTTGATGGAAGAGCACCAAATGGATCTTCTATCCGTGACTCTTTCCGGAAATGAACGAAATGGCTGCTAAGCGAAAAGGGTTCCTTTCTTTGATCGAGCTTCAAGCTGATGGGGGTTCATGCTGGTAGCCTAACAACCGCCCTTTCCACCCTCCTATTCCTCTCCAACAGAGAAGAGGAATTAAACATTTTTTCTTACGCTCTGAGAAAAATGCATAGTTGTCTGAACTAAGACGTCATAAGGATTAAATTACATTTTTTGTGAATTATTTTTATAATTAATGAAACTGTAGGTCAGGACTTTTCATAAATAATAAAATTTATAATTTGCAGACTATTGTAGAATCAAATTGTCGAATCGCAACCATCTAATTCCGGTATTTCAATTACAAAAGTAAATTTTGAGCAATATGTAAGTCTAAACACTCGTAAATTAACAATCGGGCGGTGGTTGTCCGGATGGACAAACTCGCATGAAACTTTAATGGTAAGCACACTGGTGCTCCTGCTACCACTTAACAATCCAGTATCTCTGCGTCCGCAATTCCGCTGTGGAGTAGCATCTGAAAACTGTTAGCAGTTGAGAAACAAAAAAGCGAATTGAGTGGTGAATAGAATTCTCGGGAATAAAAACGTTTGTATTAAAGATCACAGACTCGAGACTCGAGACTGGAGACTAGGAATTGAAGGGTGGGCTACATCAAACAGCTAGACAAAGATGCTGATGCAAGTCCTTAGGGTTGAATATTCATCGCGTTACATATGGATCAGCTGGAATTCCAACAAGACTTTAATATCAACTCTTGCGGTCGTTAAAACCGAATAGAACGTTTTTATTTGAATTCATTGGGAGATTTCGAAAAAATGTCGGCTTCAAATTATTAATACACCCTACTAGGGATCACCTCGGTCATCGTCAACCTCAATGACAGCTGATTCAGGTCTCGGTGGATTGATGGCTTCCGGAAGAGCCACTGATTCTACAAAGTAACCGGAAGAATCTTCGAAATGCTTTTTGATGGAATAAAAAAGACTGAGTCAGCGTTGTTGCCGTTTGTGGGTCCAGGTTTAATTGATCGTTTTTGTTGTCTGGATATTAAAAATGTGCGGATTGATAGGATGGTTCTGCAAAGTAGAAAAATAAATTCTTGGCTTTTTCGGAAAAGTAAGTGTTTAGAATGCAAATTCCTTTGAGGTCTAATGAGCTTTTTAGTATTCAGAGGGTAAATTAAAAATATTTGTAGGATTGATGGCCGGAGGTTAACACTCGGGTGTAAATATGCCTTTAATGTTTGAACAATGGTAGTTTCAACGCACGTTTCAGGTGTAGACAAAAAGTTTGATCTTGGTTTCGTTCATCTTCTTGACGTGAGAAGGGTGACTTTGATAAGGGAGCTCCTAACAAAGGGAGGATTAAGTGTTTTTTTTACGGGAAATGGATTACACAACCAACCCAGAATTTATCTTTTTTGTTTTATCTTTTCGTTTTTGTTTTTAACTATGAAGATTTGTCAATTCAATCCCAAAAAATTCAATGGCATCCCGTGGAAAAATTCAGGGAAGTAAGTTTTAAATAGTTTCAGCGAGTTCTCTTTTTATATTACCCGAAAAATTTCATTTGTTTGGCATTCTTTCGATTATCATCTGACAAAATTCACCCGGTTAAATTTTCGCTTACAACCAAGGAGTGTAGCCGAACTCGAAGAATGTGAAAAAACTAAAACAACTAAGAAAGAGATCAGTCGCTAGAAAATTGTCGTGATAGAAAAAAAATGCGTGAGTTGATAAAAAATAAATAAAATAAAATAGAAGGAGGTAAAACCTACAAAGGTGACGGGAGATAAAGGATCCAGAAGTTGGGTTAGATAAATGGACAGTGGAAAATTCGGACAAAGCTCGTCCTCGCATATTTGAAATACCTAGAAAACCATTTCTCGTTTTACTGTTACTGGTGAATGTATTTTTATTCTTTTATGTCTACGGGACTATTTTCCACCACGGGGAAAAAGCAACTACCGAACAACCGAACGGCTAGTGTACCTCTCAAGTCGATAAATGATCCGTCGACGTTCCCTCGAGGATATTTTAAATTACTCCCATTTTTTTATTTATTTTCTCTTGGAGCTTTTTCAACTCCAAAAGATATCATTATCCCTTTTAAGGATAAGAAATATTTTGCTGTGGGGTTAAATATTTTAGCTACATCAAGACACCGGATCTAGTAGCGACTAAATGCAGTAATTGTCGAAAAATTAACGAAATTCAGCTGAACACAAAATTAAAAAGTTATTACAGCTTTTGATAAAATTTTCGAGCTCGGGATGTTCAAAATGTTGACAACATTAACCAACCAATGCAAAAGCAGTTATACTGGTAGTTAGACCGTGGAAGTCCCTTCTGACGCAACGACAGCAGTTCCGGTTCACGCAGGAAGTAGAGAGAGTTTCTGGATAAACTTTTCGGGGAGACTCACAAACGCATAGTGAGCTTGAGGTTATTGTTGAGGGCCAGAAATGAAGCACAATACACATTACCTTATACTGTATGACGCATTAATAAATTACTCACCAAGTGAGAGGATAGAGAGTTTCCCATGAGTATCTGTAGTAGGATTTTCATTAGCTCACTCGAGTTCGGGCTTTCAAGGGATTGTGGGTTGAGACGATGGGAAAACTCCGAGGAATATGCAGGTACCCTTTTATGGAGCAAACTCAGGGAAATAGTAACGAGTTGATACCGGCTTAGGTTACATTTCCGAGCGACCCAGTTGTTTCCGGATTACGGTAAATAAACGGGGGAGGGCCTGGCGGGTACCTCGCTGATTAAATTTCGATATTTCTTTGTCTTTATGTTTAGCAATTTGGGTGTTTAATTTTAAACGCAGAAAGTTTTAAGCTCGGGTAATACTTCCGAAGAGTGAAATCAAGATTGATTGTATAAAAAAGTTTTTAAAAGAACTTTTTAAGTCGACACAGGACTTGGATAAGCAGAAGGGAAGTAACGAGCGTGTCTCGTTACTCAACGAGGACCCTAGAGAGTGAGAATAAGGTTTCAACTATTTCTCATCTAGTTAAACCAAATCTTTTTGTTTTACGCTTGCTTAAGCCATTGATTTTACCCCCTAAACTATTCTTGATTTAGTTTTTGTTTTTCCCAATTCAGAGACCGAGAAAGAGGAGAATTCAAACTAAATTCATACCTCTCTTCTATGAGAGAGTATTTTTTGCTGAATGAGTTAAGTCAAGGGCGTTGAACATCCCGGTTTTTGTATCAGAAAGATCTTCAAGATTGGGTAAAAATGTGCGAGTATATAAGAGCGTAGAAAAAACTAAAAAATTTATTTATTTCCCAGGTGATTGATGAACCGGCCCCCGATAAACGGTTTCGCGCTCGAGGGGTTCGCTGTCTCGCTCTGCTATCGCTTCTCCCTCGATATCCCGGTCCCAGGACTATTCACTCGATAACGTTATGAAATCCGATGAAAAAATACACATTTGCGGGTTCTAAATAAACAAATATTTAAACGTTGACCCAGTACTAAATGCCAGTCCACCGCTGCCAGTATAAATAAAATTAATATACTAAATTCAAAGCTCGGATTTAAAGGGAACAATAATAATAAAGCATAAATAGCGATAAAAGGAAGATATAAAAATAAAAATAAAACAAAGTATAAAGATGATGAAAAGCATTGGATATGAAGAGGGAATGGGAAGCACCAGATGGAAGGATTATCTCCAAGTTGGAATCGTCGAGTGCGGTAGATGGATCTAGGGTTGCTTTTAAGATATTGCCCTCTCCAACTTGACGGTAAGACGTCTCCACTCGGCGAGGGTGAAGCTGCTAGAGCTAGTGCTAGTGCTAGTACTGGTTCTGAATCCCCCTTCTTGCCCCTTCCTCGTCTAACCTTGCCTCTCTATACTCACCAGAACTCAGTGAGATATTATACACGGTGGATAAACGATCGAGCACTTGAAGGTCTTGAAAAACCCACCAGCAGTCGCACCACCTCTTGACTCGAGCCCATCATCGACGCCTCTGCTTCCGTTTCAATTTTAGCTAGAATATAGATATAACGTTGGTAGTTCTGGTGAGAAAAGAAATGGGCGATAAAATTTTTACCGAGAAGCGAACCACCGCCCAAAGATGCCAGGTCCAGACGATCGGATATCGAGTTTTATTACACGAGACTTGCAACCCCTCGAACCCAGTCTTTATCTCTCGGTTGGTTCGGATGCTCGGAATTATCTGGAGCCAGGGCCTCCTTTTGATCGGATAAATTCTCCAGGCGCTGGCTTTACTGACAGTTAAATAACACGGAAACAATTCTCGGTTGGCGGTCCACGGTCCAGGTTGTCATCCCTCAAGATGACAAAATACAGTGGTTGGCGTCTGGAGAATCCGTGATATTAGATTTAGATGTTGACTTGGGGCAGAGCTTGAAATTTCTATAAATCCTCAACGGTGGATTTGTCAAGCATCAGCATAAGCAAAACCAGACTCTCATCCACTCGAGACAGGGATTGACTCAGCAAGTGTAGAATACGAGGGTGGAATCAATTATTGTCATTCCGAAGCTCGCGATACTGACGGGTGCTTTCGTGATGTATTCCTCCGGCATCAACAATCCGTTACTCACACTCTCTTTTACTTCACACACTATTCTACGGGTAATTTGTCACTTGATAATGGCCAATCATTCCTGGTTTTGAACTAAAGATTCGTGTTTTATCCGTCTAGAAGGACAATGATCATGATCGTGTGTTTGGTGATGACTAATTGAACTGTAAACGATCTTGAGTGGAGTGATTTATGATAATAATAATTTTGGGTATCGGCCATCAATTGATGCACCGCACTTATTACAGCCCCGGGTACTCGATGTATATATTTAATAGGATGACCTGGGCTATAATCGTGGAGCAGAGATCGTATATCATCCGGCAGTTTTGTGCAAGCTGTTACGGAGGAAAATAAAAATTCATCGAGGGTAGTTGGCTTTTCCAAAAATTTATCCCCAAACCCTTTACCGTTTGCCTGCGAACCCTAGGTCGTTCAACGTGTACTAGAATGTACACTCTTTTTCGCTTGCTCGGCACTCCGGTTTTATTGCTATTTTTTATCATGTCGATACACCACTCCGATTGTCATAGCGTGCTGTCTATTTATTTGCAAGCATCGTCATTACTTTTTTATCCATCCGGGTGTAATTTATTGATTACATGTATCTACATGCTAGTTTTTCATTTTTGTTACATTCACAAATTAATGCTAATAATTAAACTCGGTATAAACTAAAATTGTTAATTATGCTGTAGATTATTATTATACACCATTCAATGTTATAATTAGATTGAGCGTTTGTAATTAACAATACCTCGGTAATAGTATACGCCTACGTATATACATGTATATATACATATTGTTACAGACCGGGGATGATTACTCCGAGTTTCGTACGCCACCAACATTCGTCCAGAGCCATGCTAATAATGATTGCCGTGATTAATAATCGCTACTCTCTCATTTTCAATGCACCATCATGCTTTCTAGCAACATCTTGCATCTAGATCCAGTTACACAGTTTTAGCTAAAAAATTTTCGTTCATTAGTGTGCTTTTTACTTCAATTTGACAATCTAGGTAGTGAAAACACTTGTAATTTTTTTGAAGAACCAAATTTGTAATTTCTGGGTTAAATATTGAACATACAAAAAAACTATAAGATACCTTTTTCGTAGCGGATTAAATTTTCTATCGAAAGTATTCTTATCATTTTTTCGATATCTCTCACCGTTTGGCCATAATAAATTTTCAAAAAAAAGTTAAACTATTCTCAACAGATCCTGCCCGTAAAAGTGTATTATGTTTATTAGGATGAGCGTAATCCTTATGATTTAGACCTTTATATATCTTTCTATTACTTTCCGAGAAGCACTCACTAACGGCATTCCAGTATCTGGCTCTGGAGGCATTATATAGTCTAGGTAGTTATGTATGCAGACATATAGTGCCAGTAATAGTACCGTGAATATTCAGAGGCGAGTCAAAGCCTAGTATAAGATGGAAGGTGGGAGGTGGGATAATATAGGGCGTAGTAAGACACCAGAGCGTATATTAACCCCCCAAAGACCCTAAAGGCCAAGTGTATATCCTTAAGCCGTTGATATGAGGACCAGCAACAATCCGTGGCGCGTGACGTGTGATATGGGACATAAATGCACCTGCGTTACGATCGGCTCAACTAAGCGTAACTGTTTAACGCCACCACAACATCGCCATTCCGTTTTATTGTCATACGGCTGTGTGACTGGAGCATTTAAAGTTTGGTGGGTATGGATCCATTTCAGGATCTCATCTGGGTCTCAGTTGGGAGAGTAAAAATAAATAGTAATAACATTTGGCAATTAGAGTAAGTGATAAATCAATTCGGCGCCAGAAATACCTCAGCTTCTGTCAGTTTAGTTAATCAGAAGTCGAATCGTGATAAACAGAAGCCAAATGTCAATGGAATCTAGGGCATCAGTCCATTAAAGGTTAATCCAATAGCGATCGATCGGGTAATTTAATCCAATCCGGTACTCGCGAACGGCAAACACCCCTTTTACGCTCAAGAGACCAAGAGGAGGGGAGCGAAAACTCTAAAAAAGCAGGCAATCAACCACCCCATTGCCATTCCCAGTTGGACAATCAGACCTGAACTGTAAATTCGTCCAGCTACGGCGAGGATAACAACTTGGGACGTGGAAATTGGTCTTGTAGATCCAACATCCGGGTGAATTCCAGCTACCTCGTATATTCTCGATAAGAGAGGCACGTGCGTTCCTACAGACGTCATGACACGTCGGGCGAACATAAATACCGAAAATTATCCTAGAGAATGTCGAGAATAACGAATAAAAGTGCTGGAGAATTGCAGACCGAGTTTTATAAATTTTACGGAATGAGCTAGGTGTCGGAGGGAAATGAGCTCCGGGAATGCCTTTGATATGGCTTGTTGTTTTTTGTACGGCTGTCGCGGGATCGATTACCTCTCGAGAAGGAGGTACTACGGTGATCAGACAGCTACCGTTACATGGATTTGTGGATGGTTTAATCTGGGGTTCTCGGCAACGCGAATCACGTTACATTTCTAGTAGAATTAAATTCTATAAAAAAAGTTTATAAAGTTCAGAGGAAGTAAAAAGATTTGTCAAGTTACCGGTGAATGATCCTGGAATTTCATGTATCTAGAGCCAGATGAATAAAGAACGAAAGCTAGAGACGCTTTCAGTGTGTTCGAGCTGACAATCCGAAAAAGGGAATTCGTTAGTGGTTAATGCTGTCACAAGGATTAGGATCTCTTTGAATCGGTTTTCTCTAACTGCTGCGTTCTCAAATTCCATTTACTGACGATTAAGATTTTAGATTTTGCTGGACTGGAATTAAAACTTTTCTTATTATAGTATGATATGAAAAGTTTAACTTGGAAAAATTATATTTGATTTTTAAATGTTTATTACAGTTAAATGGTGTGAGATATGAAAAAAAATGACCGAAATACTTTCGATAGAAAATTAAATTTTCTACAAAAAAGGTTTCTTACAACTTTTTTTTATTTTCAATAGTTATTCCAAAAATGTGAATTTTTTAAAAAAACATCGAGTGATTGATAGAACCCTCGGCAAGTTATGGTCTCTGGGGTAATTTTTTCCGTTCCAAAATGATTTAAATTGGTCGGGTCACCAAAATATATATGCATTCATTACCGTCGAATGGCTGCGGTGAAAATAAAAAGGCGGGTTGCTCAATTTAGTCACCGCGGGTACCGCGTAATTGTGACCATGCTCAGCGGACTCGTTTCCGAGAATTTAGTTTCGCGGCTAGACTCCAGCGGCATAACCAGTGGACTCTCTACCTCTGGCAGTCCCTATTCCAACTAAACCAGCCGACATCAGACCCCACTAAAAACTAAAACTGAAATTGAAAGAGGAGAGAAATAATGGAGCGCAGATCCACATAGTGAAGCATCCACATGCACTTGCGTAGGGATTACGTCCCACGTGCTCGCTCCCATGCATAGAGAGGGCTCATGTTTCCCTAATGCGGTCCGATAAATATTTAAACATAACGTAATCGCGAGGATTATGCTGAACCCTTCCATGCCTCTCCGATGAGCTTTTCGAATCTACGCCAGAGGAAACGGGAAAAGGTGGCGCCCAATGTCCTTCGCGGCTCGTAAAGTTCCGTCTTTCGTAATCCCTTGTTGCTACATCCTGGATGAAACTCGCTATCATGCCCATACGTTTTTATTTTCCTGACTCCCTCAAACTACCCCACACATAAATATACCAAGATATAGATTACCATCCGTCCTGGTACGCTGCGAGACTAAGGGATGATAGCTCGGTTAAAAAATTTCTAGGACAAGGATGAGCAAAACAACAACAATAACAATAACAACAACAACAACAACAACAACAACAACGACTACGACTACCACACAGAACTGGAGCAAAAAAACGGTGAACAGACAATCGCTACCGCGATCCCGAGACAATGCAAGTCGTTGGAAAATTATTTATAACTATTGCGAATTGTTTCGGATGATGTATTCTCTTTTTTTCACACCCTATTTATCTTGGGCACGGCTGCTGATAGGGTTTATTGCGACTCCTGGGATGGAATTAGTTACTTTTGTACGCTCTGTTTATTTAGACGTTAACCTAATGGATTTCTTGGCTATTTTTGGCATAACCAAACAGGTTACGCTATGATTAATCGCTTTTTTTATTCGGTTACTTTCCGAGGGCTCATTTAGTCAGACAAGAAAATTCTATCGGGATAAATGAGATCCACCAAAGAGAAGCTGGAGCTACGCAAAGTCATTAATATGCATTAGGCGAGTCGGGAATGCTCTGACGCTTATTGTCCGGCCAATTGGTCCAGGCAATTCTACTTTTCTCGGACAGACTTTCAAAATAAGTGTATTGATCTTTTAAATTAGGCTGTAATTAATATTTCAAAATGTAATATCATTTTTTATCGAGTCAGCATTTTTAGAACAAGCCAAAGCAATTTAATCTATAAAATATGGGCATATCAAGCCAATTGAGAAAATTCCTTGAGTCCTATGATCAATAGACGAGCTCTGAAAGCATCAAAAGGCAGTATATCATTCTTCGAAAGCTCGTTCTCACAGGGTATGTGAGAATAAGTGAATAACCATGCCGGTAATTTAATAATAAATTCCCAAAGTAAAATTCTGGTGGAGTTAACTTTAATACTATGATAATTCGTGACTTATCACCGAAACCCAGGATGGTAACGGGAAAAGTCTTATAGGGTGGTGGAACGTTATAAAGACACAAAGCTGGAAGCCCGGGTATTTCTGTTATATGCCCGAAGCAGTGAGCGAGATGGTCTCATGAGAACGAGAACTCGTCTGGCGTTGTATCGCTGATATAAAAAACGGCGATGAAAGGCGAGAGTACGATTCGAAGTAGGGTCTGAAGAAAGAGACTAGGAAAAGACGAAGGGGGCTTTAGGGGTGAAGGGGCCGGCTTTTCTTCCACTCACTTTTATTTCTTTTTAGTTCTTTCAGAGTCATAAGCAAGCAAGGCGGAAGAACCTCGAGGTTGCTTTGACCGTAGGTATTCATGAATGTAGCTGGCTCATGGATTAGCATGTGAAAGAACGCTCTCTGTCTTTTCCCATTCCGAGGCATATATTTTTCCGAACGACTTGAAGGGCCAGCCCGACCTAGATGAGAATTTAGAATTAAAATGCATCCTAACTAAATGGGGTATGTCTTCCAATCGTTGTTGGGTTCTTTCATTTTTAATCTCTTCCCTAGAGGATGCCTTGAGCGGGAATCAACTTTTAAATTTTATCTGACGATTATAATAAATATAAATGTTTTTTTTTTTTTTTTTTTAATCGATTAATTGCTATTTTTACATAAAAAAATTTCAATTAAAATTTTAGCGAGATTAATTTTCGTTTACTTACTCAGAGAAAGAGCGGGTGCATCATTACGCATTTCCACGAGTAAGTGAATTTTGATTACCAAGGTTTGAATAGATTTTCTTTATCACTGAAGCTCTATCTGAGCATGGTGTCGTATCCGAGCCAGACTGACTCTGGGTTCTTTGCCAAGGAGCCTTTTTAATGAAATTACGACATCGAAGGACGTTTGAGTTACGGGAAGTTGCTGACTCGCGTGAATTTCTCCGCGTCCACGATTTATGAGACACACACATGTATATATCTGTGTGGAAATATAGATGGATATTTACAAAGACGGTCCTTGATATTCATGAGGAAATTACCATGTGAAACCCGGAGTCTCTTGTCTTGAAACTCTTTTTCCCAGAGTTCTTGCCAGTCTACTCTGGTATATTTAAAGGGAATTCCAGTCGAGGTTACAGACAATTTACAGCACCTCATACTCCGGAGGAACCGAAAATCCGATCCTGGGTTTCTTATCGATGAGCTATAAATTTTTAAGTTAATGAAAAAAGTATAATTTGTGTCTAATAAAAATTCATAGCGACCGCACTGGAAAAAAAAAAAAAAAAAAAAAAAAAAACCACCAATCGAAGAAGAAGGGCTTGAGTATGATCTAATCTTCGGTGAAATAAGGATAAGAGTTGCCAATAAGTTTTAAGACAGTTTTATGAGTAATTTATCAAATATATGTTCAATTATTGGAAATGGTACACGTTTTTTAGATCAACTGATTTGCTTATCTTTAAATTGAATTTTTGAGTTAAATATTTGAAATATAAAAAAATTATAAAAGACCTTTTTTATAGAAAATTAAATTTTTCATCGAAAGTACTTCCGTTAATTTTTTTATCTCTCACAATTGAGCCGTAATTGACAGATTAAAAATCTAAAACTATTGTTATTTTTAAAATATCGGATTTCGATGATAAAATTTAAAATTTTATTAAATTGTTATCGCTAAAAAAATAAATAATTAATCGAAAAGCCTGGAGAAGAGAAAGTAAAGACCCTCAATTTGAATTTTATAAACAGTTTTATGCCCGAGTGTTAATTGAGTTGGGAAGTGGTTCGATTCGCGTTTAAATTAATTACCAAAAATGTAAAGGGTGAAAAGTGACTTTTAATCCCTTGAATTTATTTCCTAACTCAGCTACTGGTACCTGTTGATAAGTTTGTGAAAATAATTATACATTAATCCGTAAAATACATTCCGGGTTTAACCGAAAAATTAATGAACCTGGAGTAAACAAAATAAAGCCAGATTTTTTTTAAACCTCGATCGTTTCTTAAAAAAAATCAGTAAAGATCGACAGTGAGCAGGTCCCTGGAGTAAATAAAATTTTCCCCTCTGACTCTTCCCACATCTGTGTAGAAACGAAGCGCTTTGGTCAGTCAATTTTACGCTCTCCCAGTTACAAAAACCATTTACGCTTAAATGCATCCCGCGGTTCCCAGAGTCCTCTTTACTAGTCGCACGTCACAGCCCCCTTCCGGGCCGTGGTCCTCCGAGCATTTTTACCGAGCGAATTATTCATATGAAATCACTCGTCCTCGTTATCATTTTTGTCGCTTTTTAATCGGTTTATAATATTCAAGTCATGCGTGAATTCGGATATTAAATTCTGCTAATTTAATAAAAATAAAATATTAATATTTGTTGGTCCACCGTCCAGGATCATTAATGGATTCTGGATTATATTTATATATATATATATATATATATATATATATATATATATATATATATATATATATATATATATATATTATTTAAACAATAAATAGAACTACTCCTAGCCTTGGGACACGCACAACAATGTGATTAACATCCATCTTGTCTTGTTTTTCAGGTACGTACGAAAGTGTTGCCCGAGGCTTATGTACTCACTCTGATATATTCACCGTCTCGTCTCAAGTCGGTAAGAGTAGTTATAGAACTATTTCCATCCTTCCCTAACGATCTTCTATTTTCATCATTGTAAGTCTTTCTTATTTTTTATCCTAGTAAAAAAAGTTTTGGATACATTCTGATATGGCTTGATATCAAAAGAGCTTTTTAAAATCAATATTTCGAGTTAAATATTCAAAATATTGTTTAATTTTTTTCCAGATAATTAAAAAAAATTATACCAATTTCTTTAACATAAAAGAGCTTGAAATTAAAAAAAAAAAAGAAAAAAAAAAATTCCCCATTTTTTTCTGTTCCTTTGGCATTCCAGGGCTGATTTTCTAGTCGGAAGAAGAATTCATTTTTTATTCAAAATTTTACGTAACTTGTATGACAAAATTTATTCGAGCTCATGCATTCGGTAGATATTCAAACGACTAGTGGTCGGGGAAGCCCAAGCAAATAATATTTTGTAAATTCAATAGATCCTATAGACTTGAAAATGAAATACATGGGGTCGACTAGGCAGTAACATTTTATCATTTTCGGACGTAACGCGGTAATATTGTTGTAAAATTAGCAACCTTAAATCCAAAGTATGTTATTGGATCTGGCAACGTAAAAGGCACAAAGCGTTTACGAAATAGCAAAAACAAATAAAAGTCGAAAGTTGAGAAAGGAAAGGAAAGACATTTTAAAATAAAGACATTGTGTATTTCACCAATACAAAGGGAACAAGATTTTTCCTCCGAACCTGCCGTTTCTGGCAGCCTCACTTTTTCCGCTCGATCGGCGCTAAACGTGAACAAACGTACGCGTTTTTTACCCTCAGCAAATCCCAGACAATCGATAGGTCGCGCGGGTGCTTTCGTTGTATCTCTCAATTTCGGGTTAGCTTCATGAATACCGAATGCCGAGCACCCGAACGGCGAACAAGTCCTGGATGGAGAGAGAACCGTTCCGGGAACGCCTGGTACCAACTATTTCATGCTTTTATGTGCAGGACCATACGACATCTCGTTCCCCTTCACGCGATATAGGATTCTACTTCGATTACATTTATTCTTAGAAGCCCTAGGCACGATTCCTGAGAAATCGATGCCTTGATTGTCCTTGAATCAACAAACTCGAAGCAGGCTCGGAGGCGAGCTTATCTCCAGCGACAGAAATTAATAAGGATATTATGATAAATGGGTTGTTCTCTATCCCAAAATTTGAATAATTCACTGGCAAGGGTCTAGGTCAGATAGAACAAGGGGATGGAGGCTGTCTGGGTGAATTGTAATAAATAATATCCGCGCGGAAATGGTCCGTCGTAATCCCCATGTTGGTAGAAACTTCAATAGGATTCCCCGTGGATGGACGGTTAGGTTCCCGCGGATTAGGAGAACTTGAGCTGACCGAGCGAGTCGAGAGTTCCAGGGGAATCCCATGAATTTCCAATTATCAAGTTACACCGTTCAGTGTCGTTGGTGAGCTATCAGGAGGGATGAGAGTGAGGATGAGGATCAGCCTGTGTATCGTTGTCCAATCGATCCGGCCCCAGTCCCAGTCGGAGACATTTACACGGTGTATCGCACTTGTACCCAGTACATGTCCAATATTTTTCTTGATTGACGAGCCCCAACCCTCTCTATTTCCAATCGAGTCAATTGTTTTTATTCGCCCCCGACAAATTGTTTCAATTTACCAACCGATATATATGAAATATCGAGAGTGACGTTCAAGTGGAACACACACACGTTGATTATGAAGTGGTCAGCCGCACTAGATATTCCCCTCGACGATCCTTTTCAATTTTGTCAAATGGCCACCGCACGAAGGGAATACTACCGGCAAAAAATAACCCAACTGACTCTTTTTCTCTTACTTTAACTCTCTCAACAAATAGATATAAAGGAGCCAGCAAATACCGTAATTGTCCTCTACCAATCCTCATTTACTTTTATTAATCTCGATACTCCGAGAGTGCAAGTTGCACTAATTGAATGCAGTAACGTCTACCACCAAAGGTCCAATTCAGCCGACCAATCATTCAGGAGGAAGACCCATCAGCGGCAGAAGCTGAAAAACTGTGGTGAGCTGAAAAAAGAGATAAATGGCGGCCAAGCTATCCATCACCGGTCGAGTGTTATTGACACGGCTCTTGGCTTACCGAGAATTCTCGTCCCGATGATGATCCACTTATCACCGGGCTACCATGGTGGTCTTTTAGACTTGGATCTACGATCTGGGAATGTGGAAGCCTAAACTGGTATCCAGTGAGCCGTACGGAATCCACAGTTATCTCTTCTAGTGAGCGGTGCTGTTTACGAATTAAACGTTGAATTAGCATAACCAAAGCAGCTTTGATCAATCGTCACGGGCTGAGCTCGCCTGGTGGTACGCACCATTGCCCACGCGATCGCCACCGCGTAATTAGCATAATATAGTAATATCATAGCTGGTCATCGTTTGTGTCTGTGTTGGGTGTTGGTGGCTGAAACGGCGGGCAGCATGTACCGTGTTGGATATAGCCCCAGTCCCTTTGGGGAATGAGCGTCATTAAAATACATCCGAGGACCACCACCATGTGCAGAAGCACTACCAGTAACAACGTCCCTTCTCATTGTTTGACGTCACTTCCATCTACTATTCTAAAACTGACTCTCAAACTGGCTGTTAGTTGTTACCTTTCTGGTATAATTAACCTCCAGCAGCATCATCCACAGTTTCATTAACCGGTCAAACGAACCCGATCAGTCTACCTCTAGTTCCCGAAAGTTCTTCCGTTCGATTGACCCCGATAAGATATTTTTTCTTCTACAAACTATCCAATCACAGGTGGAAGCTTAGTAATTGGTTACCTAGAGCAGGACTTATTAATTAGTTGAATGAATGTATGAGCAGCCTGAGATTTACAATTGTCTGATGGTAAGTGGGTTATTATGGAGTGTGTGTTGATGCTGGTATTGAAGCTGCTGGTACAATTGCTGGAGCGAGTGTGGACACAGATACGCTGCATGGAAATTGCTTATGCATTAAGCAAATGCCAGACAGACATGAATGCCGGACTGGCACCTGCGAGAGCGAGATAGATGAGGAGGGTGAATTCCCGGAGGATCTGATGTGGCTTCCTGACATCCCCTGCGAAATACACCGCCTCTATCCCAGCTATTTTTCACTTTCAGCATAACATTCACTGGATGTTCAGGGGCTTTGCTGTGCAGAAGAGAACGATAGGACTAACCATTGCTACATCATATCCCTCGTTGCTCTTTTCTAGTTTTTTATCTTTCTATCTCTGTTTGTTTATGTTTCTCTGTGGGGCTTTGGAGGTCATCTATTCAAAAATTCTAATGCCCGGTTCTCCAATTAGTTCGTAAGGATTATAAAAGTTCTTAGGTAGAAGTTTGATGCGGTTTTATCGTGAGTTATTTGTGTAACAGAATAACCAGAGTTTTAGGAGTGGGAATGTAAAACCCACTCGGAAACCCTGGAGGTTATGGTGCAATAAAGTTTTACGAAAATTGGTACTTGGTGATTCCCCGGTTGTAAATCTGTCAGCTTATATATTTCAGGGTCTTAAGTGTCTTCCTTCTAACACATAAGTCATTTCGCCGGTTAGAATTTACGGTTATCAATCCATAGAATCTGATCAAAGTCAAACGCCTCCAGGGGTGGGAATAAAAAATTAATTGCAGCTCACCATTGATTTTCCACGGCAGTTAAACAAGTCCAATGATAGGATAGGTCTTTGTCTCTGGTGATACCGGTCTGGATGCGTCTGGATAACTCTTCCACGGCCAACCCTTCCAAAGGAACAAGAGAGATAAACTGAGAAATCAATTCAACAAGAGAGATTAAAGTCGCAGTAAATACTGCGTCAGCCCGTTTTTTTATTTTTCCTTTCCTTTCATTCTGTGAAGCACCGACGCAATCGAAAGGTGCCCGATAGGGTCTTAATTGAATCCTCCAGATAAGATGTTCCTAAACTTCTCGAAAGCGAATCTATCAAACAACATCGTCTGTCTTTTAAACTTTTATCGGAAACCCAATAAAGATATTACCTGGAATTAAACTCACCGAGGTGAATTTTTAAAAATTCCATTGTTAGCTTTGATGGGACACATCATTGATTGGACAGAATCCGAGGAGAGGAAGCTAAGGAAGGTTTTTAGTGGATATTGCATACCTTAGAAGGATATTAAATTCTGAGATTTATCTCCCCCCTCTGAGCTCCCAGCTCTTGGCATCTTCAGACCACCATTACTTCAACGGGGTTCTTGAGCGTCTCTATGCATACACTCAGACTACTCCAAGCCCTTATATATCTCGCTAACCCCCGAGGCTCATGTCGATTGAACTTACTCACTGGGAGCTCACCACGCATGAGGGTTCCAAGAAAATTAACTTCCCCGTTTCCTATTTCCTTATCTTCATTACTGACAAATTCAATTCTAATGTCGTTTAAATAAATATTAATGCATATTTCGAGTACTTTTTAATTTCTTTACTTTTCAAATTTACAACTGATTGGATATAAATCCAGCTGTAGAGCTAAAAAAAAAACTTTAGAATTAAAAATCAAGGCTGATGACTCGCTAGTTGGAAGTATTTTTGATAACCTACGAGATTTTAAGTACTCAGTGGCGGTTTAATAGGTTTAAAAATAAAGCAAAGCAATTTTAAAAATGATCCTCGCCGGTAGATGGAACGTGTTTGGAATAACCTTGGAATGGTTTTGAGGATGTAGGGTGTGGTTTTTCCAGTATTTTTTTTATGTACCCGGAACTACAACCCCCGTTTTCTCGGTGTCGGTGTATTTCCATGATCCCTCGCGTCATAAAAAGTCTTGAATCCCCATCGTCCCGAGGGAGTTTATTTTCTTTTTTTTTTTTTTTATCGTTTATAGCACCTTTGCACGTCGAAAAGGAGATTAAGCGTTTCCAGTGATAGAGAACTTTTCTTATTTTATATTCCTTGGGTTTAATATTCATGGATCTTCGATCTTCAATCCAAGCTCTGAGATTTGGGGTATAGTCCAGAAGACAGCTAATTAGTTCGGGGATGATTTTGTCAAGTGTTTGAGTTCTGGATTTTATTGAAAAACTGTAAATGAGGTTGTGTCGCCATTATGTCGGTATCGTGAGCTAATTAATTCTGGCGTATTATGAGTGTGCTTACAGATGTCTCGTCATCTACCCTCGTATTCATTCGACGTCACCCCTTGACGCACTCACTCGAGTATGGTTCCATTGTTATTACGTAATAAGAGATCCAATTACCGATATTATTCGTGGCGCATACCCAATGAAAATGTAATAAATACCCTGTTACAATAACGTGTATTCCGTTATACCTCGGGCTACGTCACTCCGAGGAGTATTTTCTCTCCTTTCCTCTCCTTCTTCCTCGATTTCTTTGTTTTCTCGGTAAATTTAATCTTCGGGACAATAAAATAGCATGTAAATGCAGCAGCATACTTTATGCCAAATCGATCACTAAAAATAGTCGGCCAATAAAAATATAAGTCATTTAAAATCCTCTAACACTGTCTTGACAACTTGATATTAATTTTTTATTGGGTTGTCTGAAAAATCATCGATTGCATGCGTTAATTAAGAACAGGACGAATGTTATATATAAGCAGTAAGGGAATAACTTGCAAGGGGAGTCGAGTATAGCAGTGAAAATGAGGATTACCGTTAAACACACTCGCATCGAGCGTCAGACACATTGAGCAGAACGGTGTCTTACTGCCAAGTCACGCCTCCTGGGCTCTCAACTTTTGGTAACCGGGAGATGCTATCCGTAGTGTCTCTGGTGGTGATACCGAGATGTGTCACGGTGTCCTTGTCCCCTTTCCTCGCACAAAGTTGGGCAGAGTCACCGAGTGTGTCGAATAAACGTTCGTGTGTCTGAGAAGCCGATATGTATTGAAGAGCGAGGATTGAGCAGCAGATCCTCGCCGTCAGAGAAATTGAAAATGCCGGGTGAAAATTCAATTAGAGAGCTTGAATCAAGTGACGACTGCTCGGACTGATAGGAACCTTACCCCTGCGATTACCGAAGAGTAGTGTAAGGACACAGTGAGTTCAGGAGCGGAAATGGGACCGCGTCTTCTGATTGGCCGAGCCGAGAGGAAATCGTCTCGAGATTGGTTATTATTACCGAGTTAACGCAGTTACCCAAGCGCCACAAATCGACTGGCGCGAGTGCAATCATCTTCGTTATCGACCTATCCCTTGGTATTTTCGTTTAGAATCAAGAGACTACTCATTCTGACACTCACTCACTCACTCACTCACTTTATCTCTGTCCTCTCTCTTTCTCACTCTACTCGATTAACTTTCGTCAAGGGCTGGCGACGTAACCTCCTTCCCCTTTCCCCTTTTCTCATAAATTCGTTATCCAATTTGCATCCATTTTCCAATATATTTTCACATAATCGTTTTTCTAACTTGGACACGTGTTCCAATACGACGGAATTACTAAATTATCGCCGGAATAATAAATTCAAGGGAATTAAAATAAAAAATTAAATTAACAGTGTGAAGGGGGATGGTTTAACCCGAGGCTGCCAGTACTGTGGTCGAGAACCTGCTGAGAGTAGATAAGAACCGACGTGGTAATCCTCCACGCAATATAAGTTAGCAAGGTAGACGTTACGTATTACGTTAACGTCGAGACGATGAGAGCTAAGTATACTGGATGGGTTATACCTTGTTAGACCCAAGAAAAAATTGAGATTACACCGACAACGATAATGTAACACGAAATTTTACGATGAATTATTTGTAAAAATAATAAGAAAAAATTTGATCTTGTTACATAATTTACGTGGATCTATTACTTGTTGAAATCGATCATGATAAAAGGTTATGGACCCAGTGGAGGCTGACAGATTAGAGACCCTCAGGATCCATCATCCGAAATGAGTTTATAACGAGGTAAATACGTAGGTCTCTAATTGAATTGAAATCCTGGGTAGAAATAAAGATATCTCATCATGAAATTAGTTTAACTCGCGGTAGTTGTCGTCGGGTATCTTTGAAAGGACATCTCGAGCGTCTTGACTGGCGGATCGAGTGCCCCGAGATCTCTCGAACCGAAAAGACTCCTATCTTATTTAATTCCGGGCTCCCTCGGGAACTCTTCGCGGAATAGCGAAAACTTTGGGCGCAACTTCTAGGATATAAGTTGCCTGCTTCCACGTCCTATTTTGCTCCATTTCCCGTCTCTTAATTACTTTGCTAATTCCCAACCAGCATCGTCTAAAATAACAACTCGGTAAAGGGATACTCGTCGTTTTCTCATCTTGCAATCTTGATTTCATCTTTCTTCTCCGTCTCTTTATTCTCTGTTAGCCTTTTTTTTGGCTTCTGAGTAAGAATAGATTGCACTGTCGTATTCGATAGGACGCTTGAAATGCAGGTACGTACATACGTCATAAATTCCCCTATCGAGGGATCGTAGCTTCTCTGGCTGGCGCTGCGTCGAGCAGTGATGCCGTTGTTAAACTTAAAGCCAATAAATCAAAGAAACTCGTATAAATTTGTTACTGTAGGTGAATCGGACGTTGGGCGCCAACCTCTTTCTTACATTCCACCCACTCATTCTCTCAGTTTTTGTTCTACTTTCACATACTCGGCTCCATCACCCAGTCTGCCTTTTTCTCTATTTCACCATCCCGAATTCCCGAGTCCCCCTTCTCCGTTTAAATAAGAAAAAAACCTACTCCAAACTGATATATAAAGACACACATATACATCAATATTTTTCCACTAGCTTGTACACATATCGTCGTAAAAAATTTACGCCCGTGAATTCTAAATTTATGTATTACCCTACACGATAACTTCTCTTTCAGAGCTTTTTATTATTATTCCATTCTGTTCGTTTAAATTTATTTTCCCGAGCTTTTTTCTCCACCTATAAAATTTATTAATTTAATATTTTATTCGACGAAATGCCCGATAAAAGTTGTTATTTTCTGAATTTTACAGGACACACGAAAACAGTTATTTTTCTCTATAAACGCCTATTTATAATGCACACCGCCAATCTATTGATCCGTTGAGACAAATGAGTGATAAAGAGACCCGTGTGGTTTAGAAACCCGCAAGCTCTTGTCAAGGGGGTTGGGTGAAAGGAAGGAGGAGTGTGACAACCCAAGTTTCCTGACGGTATTTCTGGCAATAACTGGCGACGAGCAGTGAAGGTAAGAGGAGGATAAAGAGGAAAGGGGAGCTTGTTGAATTGGTGGAAACAGAATCCAGCAGTGAATGCCGTCGGCCATTGTCCAATCAATGCACATTGAGGCGAAGGTTACAAGCGAGGAGTGTGCACACATCTGCACACATGTTCGCACACAGAGAGAGTACAACGGTATCTGGCAGCTAGCAATGCTTGATGCTGGTCCGGTGATTTAGGCGGATCACTAATTACCCTGAATGACCAGCCAGGATTCACTTAGGACCTTGGTGATCTTGGTTTGGGGAATTGTATCAGAGAGAACAGTAGTCTGGCCCTGAGTGCTTTCAGCTCGATACCTCCATCGCCGATCGATATTATCCAAGACAGCAAAGGATCAAAGGCCTTCCAGGATAATGCCACTGTTGACAATGATGAATCTTAGATCAGGAATCAGCGACAAAGGAGCTGTTGTGCGTGATAAAATTTTTCCGTACGAACAAAGGGAGTCTCATCGATCCTGATAACTTTATAATTAGAATACTCTTGCTGTTAATTACACTTGAGTGATTAATGGTGACGGATTGGGAGCTCTCTAATCAACGGCAATTGTCTCGAGAGTAAAATAAAAATCGGATCATCAACGCCTGATGCTGGAAGACGAATAATCTTAAGTGTTGAGCTACAATCACCCGCTCAATGCGTGCTCAGGCTCATTTAATAGCCCGGAAAATGACTAGCTGAATAGAGAGGATCGTTTATGTGGTCGGAAACGTCGATTGCGTGGCTCTGCCTCCGCCGATCGAGACACCAGCTCTATGAAATGATGATGATGATGAGGCTTCTAGCCACAAAGCTTGTGGCTGGCTCCTTGCTAATGTCTATTGACGCTCGCCTCAAGCCCTACGTGGGAGTCACTTTATATTATCAGGAGGAAATTCAACCACGTAATTGATGTTCCTCAATTGTAAGATTGTTATTTTAAAGACTGATTAATTGTTGAGGAGACTGTTTTTAGTTGATGAAATCTTAATAAACTAGCAAGTAGATCTAACATCTTGGCAATTGAATCCATTATCGAGCTGATGAATTCCAAGGATCGTAAAAACGGGCTTTTACTCCCAGATGACATTAACTTGTTGATCATTTGTATTCAGAGCATAAAACACCCCGATAACCTTCAAAGGTATAATTGCTTAGGTTTACGAGGGTATTTAATCGACGCTATAAAACTTGTCACCTGATCTTTACAATGGAACAGAAAATTTGTTGCTGTTTTATAGAATTTTTTATGGGTGTATCATTGATTTTTAGTTTTAATGAGAAAATTTTTGGGATTTAAATTCCGGCTATAATATCAGACTTATCGAAAAAAAATAGCAAAGATATATTTTGATCCAAAATTTGGCGAATTTATGGTCCTAAAAAGTCGAGATCGTCGAATAGAACAAATATTTTTTTGATACTTGGTGTGTTTAGTGTCCAAATAAAACAAAGTGACTCGAAAATATCCTGGAATATTATTCCACTTTATTTTATCAGGCATTTGTAGTGAGGATTACGACAGGGGAATAAAAAGCACCGCAGTATCGTTAACAAAATGCGTTGTGACGATAACCATAAAGGGAACTTTTCGCGAGGCATTGCGATGTGCGAACACGTGAGTTTAGTTGCCAAGAGAAGGTAAGACTGGAACATAAGAACAAGAAAAAGGACTCGGGAAACAATGACTATGATAAGGATGCGACGGTGAATGGGCAAGTAGATGACAATTCTCTTTACGGTGAATTAAACGACAAAGTACTCTTTGAAGGAATAAAAATAGCTAGGACACTAAGAACCCTGGGTCGGTATACGCCAGTTGCTGTTCAGGCCACTTATGCAACACTTTAAGTGGGCGTTATAGGCACAATGGAGCTGAAAGCTCGGGAACGAGGAGGCATAACGCCGGGAAATCGTCCAAAGGATCGTTCAGTGGAAGTTTTCAGTGGATAAAACTCATTCTCCTGACAAATCGCTCGTGGAATTCTTTTATTTTGGCGTTCCATTGGATTAGCGGCCGAAAGCCTAATGATCGCTGCTTTCAGTAACACTCATCTGTAAATGCTCGTGCTCATAACACACAACATTGCCGAAAGCGGTAGTGGGAAAGTAGGAAAAGCCTTGTTAAGGCGAAGGAGAATAGCGCCTGGTAAGAATGTAAATGCTTGGTCTTATCTTGCTCTCCTTCGCTTTCGTTTGAAGCTTTAGCTTCTTTCGAAAGGACTCTCGAGACTTTCTCTCCCTATCTGTAAAATCTCATTGGCTGCATTGGAGTAACGCGAGGGACGTTCCACAGTTAATGGCGTGAGAAATAAAATTCATAGTTCGTTGGATTCCATTGGCGGTAGTAAGTGGAGCGACAATAGAATCCTAAAAATACCGAAAAGAATAATAAAAACGTATATCTAAAGAAAAAAGTTTAATCTTAACGTCGATTGTGCCCGGCTTTTTTGCGGCTATGAGAATCAAAAGCCACGAGTGCTTTTGTCAAGATATAAAGTAGTACTCTTTGGGTACTACTACTGGTAAGTGAACAAAAAAATCCACTATTTTTACAACATTTCTCTCCATCTCCTATTTCAAATCAACATCTATTGTTAAGACAAATTTACCTTTTTTGTTACCCTCAAATTACCAGGTGTTTATTCTTATTTAGAATCTCCTTATGGTTTTAAATTCACGTCCGGAGATTATTTTATCTCAAGAGGATAAAATGGTATCTTTTACCATCTAGAAAAATTGACCTAGAAGCCGTGCAATCATTAAAATCAAGCTAGTATCAACAAATTGCTAACAATAAATCACTGTAAACAATGGGGCTTATAAAATCCGCGGGGTATTGCCCTGGTGGTAATTAAAAAACAATCCGATGGGCTGATAAGTGACCGAGGAAACGTACCTTCCAATCTTGATCGTTTGACTCTATTTCTTAGGAACAACCTTCTTCCAGCTTGCACGAGATTCTTGCTAGAGAAATAAACCCACTGACCACTTGGTTCCCGACGCTGATTGATGCTGTTCTTGCCCGTTACTTAACCCCTCCAGTAACGTAAGCTTTTCAGAAAATCCTTCTCCTTTGTTGACCAGCAAGCGAGCCCCGAATTAATAACAGAAAATAAAATAGGTGAACACGAAGAAGAATAAGGAGGTAAATAAAATGTAAATTGTTTCACTGGGGAATAAATTTAGTTTTAAAACTAGTGTTGGTTTATGGGCCCCTCTCAGGGGGTGATGATCGGTAAAGAGAGACAGCTAAGAGCTAGTTATTAATGGCTCAGTAGCACGCGATCTGCTCGAGCGGTCTTTTAAATTTCGGACTGGTCACGTTATCATCATGCTTCGTCGCAGATTCTTCCATTTATTTGTTGGATGATCATCTCATAAATATCGGAGGTAGTTTTAAAATGAAACAAAGAAGCTGAAGAAGCCAAGTGAACCGAAGGGTGACTTGGAATAGAAGAAGGTTGCAGCCCAGCAGCCAGCCATCACCAGCACTAACGCTGACATTTCCAGTAGCGTATCTTCTGGAGAATCCGAAAATTGCATTCCACCTGGAGCGCATGTCGTTCCTTTAAACTACGCTCTTTAGAATTTATTATCTTGTTTATTACCTCGAATTTACGTATCCCAGAAGCAAGCTACAAAATTTCGCTTTATTATCAAAAGCATATGTATACGTCCTCCCGTTTTTAATCTAGTTATTGTCGACGTCAGATATCCAAGATCTTCCGGGAGGAGGAGGAGGAGGAAGGATAGAATGAAAGTATTTGTATCCCATTCTTGTGATATATGTTGAGTCGCGTCAAGTGATTCCCTCCTCCAGCAGAAAGTCTACAGCAAAAACTCCTTTTTATATCTCCTTCTCATTCACCCCAGTAGCTTCATCCTCCAAATCCGAGTATGGATCCACAGGTTTTGCCGCGTGGCACTTTAAATTTCTTTCACGTCGGCCCCAGCTGAGTTTCCGGCGAGCAGCAGGTGCATTCTCTCAAGATTATCGAAGAATTTATAAATACGCTTCCGCTAATTCGATTAAAAATCCAATTAACAGCTCTATTAGTTTTAAAGTTCCTGGGGTTAGAAAAGCCAATCTTCCTTGTCAAATCACTTATTCCGAAGGTGGAGAGCTAGTAGTCTCTCAGGAATTCGATTGCGACTTGAGGAATCTAAAAAAGCTGGGTTATCAAGTCTTATTTTTCCTCTATTTTCTCTGACTTGGAGATATAGGAGAATTCGAGGGATTGTTTGGCTTCAAAAATTCAAAGCCAATGTTTGTCTCCCTCCAAGGAATTCTCAAGCATCAACAGGTGGAAGCCATCTTTGTTATTAATTCTATTATTTTATGAAATTATCCAGAGAAATATTCTACTTATGGAATAATTGACAGGATTACTAGTTCTTGATGAATTTTATACTAAATCTAGCTCTAATTTTGAGAATCTACTATCGCAAATAGCCATAAAAGTGAATTAAAACGAGGCAAATTATCCCTGATATCAATCTAAGCTGCATAATACCTTTAAACGTTCATTAAATCGTCATTAAACTTAATAAATGCCGGACTAACAGCTCTACAATCACCCTAATGATTCCGCAATGCCGTAGAATAGCAATCGGGTTTGGAATCACCGAAAAAGATAATCATCAAAACAGTCCGGTGGCGCTGAAAAAGTCAGTACGCACAACTATTTAGTTGAGAGTGTTAAATAAATAATATTGATGGTGAATCGAATACCCGGGATTGGGTATCCTCATTACATTTATTAATCCGGTATGTTTTTGTCGGTGAATTTTTCTCCGGATTATAAAGATACGCAATTACCCAGTGTGTGTATGGAAGATAAATTTTAATACTTGTTAAGTCGGTCTATCTTTGTCGTTCTGGCTCTTTTTATCTCGCAACGTCTCTCTAACGACCCAGCTGAATATTTATAAAGCCGTGACGCAAAAGCTGGGGAACGAAGGATAGGGAAAGAAACGAGGGGTAGGAAAGGGAGGGACCGGTTGGTCGACCTCAGGCCGCGAACGAAAGCCGCAAGCACGCTCCATAGAGTTTCATTGTAATTGTCTTGTTCTTCTCTTGACTTTCCTTGAAACGGGATCCCGTTGAATTGCATTATGCAAATCGCAATCTCGCTAAGTCACCGGATGTACGCAAGCGTTTCGCATTCGCCCGACACCAACCAGACGTTTAGACCAAAGTGTCCGACAAAATATTGTATTATATTTAGCAATAAAAGTATACAAGGTAAATAAAGTATAAACTGTGAGCAACAACCCGAGCCCTTAATTATTTAAAGGCAAATTTTTTGGGCTTACCGATCGAGGCCAAGTTAACGGCCATGAATATTCATCCAACCGTTTAGTCGACGGCTAACTTGATTAACAATGGAATTCTCCTACGTCCGACTATTCCGAGGCTTTCGATCTCTCTAGGCTAGAATTAACGGTAGAATATTTTAACTAGGACTTCCAAGGGCTATTCTATTCGATCGAGTCATTTGGATATCTAAATTTGCTTAATATTTTGAAAAATTGTCTATTTAGACTAGAATGATCACTTATAATTTTATATCATATTTTTTTTTTTTATACTATGACTCAAACTTTTTAGTTGTTTATCGAATAAAAATCAAATTTCAACCGCATAAAGTTGAACAAATACTCTTGATATCCGATTCACGATAACAACTTCTTAACTTCTAACCTGGTAAATTCAAAAAAATTCCTCGGTTTTTAATACCTTTCTAAAGAGTAAAATGACAACAGGAGAAGTAAAAAAGACATCGCTGTAAATTTTTTATTTACAAACTTGAGGTATAAAAAATTAATAATAAAAAGTACATAAGTAGCTTGACTACTTTTACGGCGAGAAGCTGAAAGAGAGTTCGCCTTTCAGTTACCATGGCAGCCAGAGTCTACCGAGGAAGAGGAAAGCGGATTATAAAGCGGTTGGTTAAAGAGCAGTTATATTACACAATGTATAATATATATCCACATCCACCCACATACATACATATAAGAATGGGATATATGCTTCGAGACAGAACTAGAATGGGAACGAAAATGAGTATTCCTAGGAAACCGCGTACCCTTGCGTAACTAGCTCCAATAGGGCCAGGGGGTGGGTACATAAGGCGGTATACGATCTGTGCAATGGCAGAAACTGTCGAGTTAAGTAACTGCCAGTACTTACTGTAACTTCCTAGCAATGAGACCGCTTACATAAATACACCACCTTATACCTTCTAGAAAATGGGGCTGAAGGGCGTCCTGAACGTTCTCCACTTTCCGTAGGACCGTGAACTCTACCTAACTCGGTCTCGTATAAAATTCCTCCATTTAATTCGTGTGAATTTATTTTACTCCGAGTGGTTGTTCCAAAAAAATATATTTGCTGATGAATAAAAAACCAAAAAAAAATATTGCAGGTTTGTTTATCCAACGAATTATCCGAAGCGAGGCAACTGAATTTACAATAAAAATTGTATCGAAGTTCCACAATGTTTTCTCCTCTTCTAGCAAGCTCAGTTTGAGATTTGAGTTTCGTTGCTGGTGAGAATCAACTGACAAAATGAAGCAAACAAATACACGCGTCAGCCATACGTGACACCCTTCCGTGACTGGAACCTCGACGAGGACAAGTGGGTGTTAAGGGGTGACAAAGGGGAACGTGCTCAAGTTGACAGGACGAAGTCTTGCCGGCCTTTTCGAGATTCAGAGGGAACAAAAAAATAACCCAACCACTCGAAATTGCAAGAGGGTCTCTTTCAAAGGCTGGAGGATGCACACCGCGGATCAATTAGGCCTCGGATTAAAAAAAAAAAAAAAAGGAATGTATGGCCATAAATATTGGTTATTAATTAAAACAACAGGTACTCAAGCGCAATAAATTAATGGCTGTCGATGGTAGGACGTCGCGGAACAATAGCAGTAGTAGTTATCCTCTGTGTGATGTCACAAGCTACTCGAACGTATCCGTTTAATTCATTAACATGTTTGTTACTATAGGTGGCTGTTAGTTTACGCGAGCAAGTCGTTCCCGACTTGGGTGTCAGCCTTCAAATCCCCACCCAGTATATCTGTATAGCAGCCATTGCTGCTGGAATTAACACACGACAATGTTCACTTTCATCACACCTACACATTCGCCCTTACGAGTATCACCATCACACCCTGTCACTATTATTCTGGCATTCAATGTTAATAAATAGATATTGTCCACACCTCTCTATCCATTCCGGCTGTTCGAGCATTAAACTACAAGCTAACTAATTTAACAAAATTACATTCATATGCCCCACTAAAACATTTACTCAACAACGGACTCGCCCACCTCCTCACGCTCGTCTTCATCTATCCCCGACATGGCTGGAATCGAATGAAATCTATCTGTACTATTCAGTAGTTATCAAGAAAATTCACGTAGGGATTCCACATGAGAACTGAATTCCAATTTGAAAATTTACACAGATTTCCAATTTTCTATTTTATAAAACTATATGTAATTACATTAATTTTTTTGTGGATTTTCTACATGAAATTTTTAGTGAAAATTCACATTTTGAAGGTTTAAGTGAAAAGTAACCTCACATGCGGGTCACGTCGTGTAAGTAGCACGTTTTCGATATTTTTTTGACAATGTAGATATCACAAAATAGCGCGTGACCACGCGTAGCGGCACTTAGTGATAGCAGTCGGTCTCTTTCGCTAGCGCTGCAGGAGAACTCACTCGTTTATTTAGTTTCCTTTTGAAATTTTGTTATTTCGTTTATAAAAATTCATCGCGTATACCACGAGGCGGTTTTTACCCGAATGCAACAACAGAATCGCAGTAAACGAACGTCCGCTGAATCGGCAGTCGTCCAATCAACATTAAAAATACCAAACATGACGAGCTGGCAACTACAAAAAATACACCCGACTATCATCACAAGTTTTCAGTTTTTTTCTACCTATCAATCTGGATTGGGTTTCCCTGCAATTCAAGATGCAAATAGCCAACGAGGTGACAAAGGGGAAGATTTTAAATGCGTCACTGGAGACTTTTTTTTGGGTCAAGTTTGGGGAGTTGGCGCTTTGGGTCTGAATTTTGGCTGAATAGTCAGAGATATTAGAAAAATAATAATTAAATTTTCATTTTAAAAGATATTGAAATGTTTGAATAGCTCCAACCTGTAGCCCAAAATTTGCGTGTAAATAATTTGAATAGCAGAATCCTGTTTGTGAAAATCCTTTCCTACAAAGTGGATCGTTTTCTTCACTTATCCGGTTATCCAGGTTGTAATCCAGCATGGAATGAATCAGTTGACTAACGGAGCATCCGGTGAAATATATGAAACGCTTACAATGATGCTCCGTGTAAGAGTTACGGAGAAAAATCCTCGCGGTTTCCCGGAAACTCCTTTCCACTCAGGAGCTAACTCTGCCAATTTCTCCATACGATCAATCCATCAAAAATTCAATCCACTGGTGAAAATAAAACTGTGGTGGATTTAAAAATAAATAAAGTTAGTCCTTAAGCGGGAAAATTCTCCTCCGGAGTTAATAAAAAAATATAAATGTAATACAAAAAGGAATGTAAATAAAAAGAGTACAAGTTTGAGTACGAGTACAAGCACAAGGGTAGTAGATATTGCTGCGTTCGGATCTTGCAGCATGTGTGCCCCATAAATAACATGTAAATATTTTCAATAACTGCCTCGGCATGAAAAATGCAAACCGCTTTACGTCCGGCTCGACCGACATTCTCCCTTCTTCCTCTCGCGACTCACCCACAACTCGATCTATTATATACGTGTTGTATCGGCGTCTTGTTTTGCTCTCCTTCGTGCTGGAGACTTATCCCCCTTTACCCACTAGAGCTTCACCCCGGGAATATAAACACGTACGCAAATTTATGACTGGCTCAATATTTGTCCAACACAAGTCCGGCTGAGACAACTTTAATTTCACCCGGAATTTTACAGATTTTGAACTTTTCTACATAATGCTCTTTTGTCTAAATTTACGTCTGATAATTTTTAAAAATTAATTATGGTTTAATATTTGTTTAACATAAAATGTTTGATTTGTTACAGGGGCTTTGGATTCATCACATTCGCAGATCCTTCAAGCGTAGACAAAGTATTAGCGCAAGGGAACCACGAATTGGACGGCAAAAAGGTGAGCAAATGAATAAATTTAGTAATTAGCATACCTTATGCTCTATAATTAATTGCACCGGATAATATTTCCCGAATAACTAATGCCGGGGGTGAAAAACGGCAATGGGTGTGCCAAAAAACGGACTGAGATCCGGATCGAGAATTTAGTGGTTCTCGAATCCAGTCTCCAGTTGACTACTGGAAAGTACAATAGCCAAGATATATAATAAGACATGGTAGGTGGCGCCCAACGCTCTTGCGGGACCGATAAATTTTGGTTAATTCGCACCGCCTAATTTCAGCGATAATTACAATGATTGTAAGTGAGTATTTTTAGACTTTTTTCTCCAGTCTGGAAATATTTCTCTAATGATTGTTTGAAGGAAGCGAAAGGACGGAAATTCCCGGACTGGATCCCGGAAAATTGTCAAAGTTCTTTGGGATGTCTCAGCCCGCATAACAGATCTTAGACGCGAAAAGCCCGTTTTGATGGTGAGGCTCCTGGTTAGCGGTAGGCGTCTAAAGGAGAAGAAGAATGAGGGTTTAACCCCTTTGACGGGTTTCTTTTCTTACAGAAAAGGGACTGGAAGGAAAATAAGAGCAAAGTCTCGGAAACGGAAGTAGAAATATACACTGGCGCCCGTAGGGATAGAAAAATCCACAGCGAATCAGCGCAAAGCGATATTTTATTCGATCGATTCTTACCACCCTTATTTTAACATCCTTCGGGGCGGCATCGATTATTTAACTCATCGCTAAGATTTATTTCAAAGATTTCTTTAGGTTAGAATTTTTGTTCCGAGAAAATCATCGGCTAATGTCCTGGTCAGGCTCTTCCGGTTCCGGGTTAGTAACTAAATCTTTTAATGGCCGACTAAACAGTCTTTGTGTGTTTTTTGAACCATTAGAGACATTGTGGGGTTACAAATATGGAGTTTTTGGCTCAATAGTGGGAAATGTTGAAAAAATGACAAAAATTTTTTTTGTAGAAAATTAAATTATCTCCAAAAAATGTCTCTTATGATTTTATCATATTCTTGGTATTTAACCCAGAAACTTAAATAATTTAATATGAATCGAATTTGTGACGAAACGTAAAATCGTTAAATATTATTTTTCTACTTAAGATGCAACTAGTACGTTTAATATTCCCAGGTCGAGTAAAAATTCAGCATACGCTTAAAATATTATCTCTTTACATATTTATGAGCTAGGTACATCCAGCGACGGATTATTATATGTAAAAAGGGAAAAATTAATCTACACAGTATAAAAAAAAAAAAAAAAAAAAAAAAAAAAAAGCAAACACTGAAAGATAAGCAATGAATTACTCGGTCTTTGAAAGTTCTTTATCGACTGAATGAAATGATACAACGTGACTCGTATATTCGGGTGGTATTATTTAGCGGATAAAAGAACCCTCGGTCCCTCCTGGAAAATAAAGCAAAAAATAACCCAGCTTGAGAATAAAAGAGACAACTACTGAAATTTAACCAAATAAAGTAAATGACCTTAAGTTTAAAAACATTATTCACGAGGATTGATGGGTGGTAATATTTTTTTTCCTCCATGAATAGAACAGTAATGGTTATTTCTTTAGCGAGCTGACCAACAACTGTTAAATATGTTGAGTATAAATTTTTTTAGTTAATATTATCGTCGGTATTAAAAGAAGAAATGGATTGCCAGCCAGGACTAAGGTCTAGGATGAACACCCCTGAGCCGACCGTGATCATAAAATTTATCTATGATGTAGATGTAGCTGGGGGCTTCTGGCAGGCCTCCACCGACCGCGTATACATCATGCTAATTATTTATAACCTCATGCGGCGAACGCAGTGGCGCATTCATCATCCAGAGTTGACAAAATCCTTCATGATTTTCGGGAAAATAAAAAAAGCTGCTTTATTTTTTTCCCATTCTTGAGAAATAAAAATGATTAGCCGTAAAAATAGCGGAAGATCCACCAGAATGGGATAAAATTAAAGGAATAATTGAAACAGAGTAATGAGGATGGAATCCAATTTAATGCAAGCACCAGCTTTATTCGGAGCTTTTAGAGTGATCCTCTGAAACTTGGATCTTAACGTTACGTCGGAGACTTGGCGGCAAGTTCTCCTGGATACTTCTTAAGTAGCTAGGATTACGACGGAACTTTCGTTTCTCCCATGTACTCACCGAGAGCAAAACTTCTATACATCTACATCTTTATATATAAAAACAAACCGACTATAGGCTATAGACAAACCAAGCATCGCTTTAATCTTAAACCTCTTTGTGTATTTTTATTTTATTCGAGAGCTTATTTTTACGGTACGCTTCTTTTATCGATCATAGAATTTATTTACCCACTAGAATTATACTTTATTATTGTTATTGTTATTTAATACACTTTTGCAAAGACCAAAATCTAACACTGTTCTTCACAGAATCAGGAACGAGTCAAAAATTGTAATTTCCGCCTTAAATATCGAGCCTACGAAAAAATTATAAGAATCTTTTTTTGTAGAAAATTTAATTATCTATCGAAGTTATTCTTATCATTTTTTGATATCTCCACAATTTAATTTGTAATTGTAATTTTAATAAACTCAGAATAAATAATCCCCCATATTAAATTCTAACGACAAGAAGTAATAATTCACGTCCCAAAAAACAATGCTTTTGTAGTGATAAAGGAAAGTAAACAGAGAAACAATGACAAAACAATTAGGTAACTCATAACTGCCTGACACAGGCATTCTCCTCTGAAGTTCTCTATCTGCTTCCTCTCAAACTCCGGAGAACAGAGTCCGGATCGAGAATTCTGTCCTCTGGACATCGGTGACTTTCGTAGGGTAGGAGTTGCGTCAAAGTGTCACAGGCAACGAGCTCCACCAGACCGAGGCGAAATTGTATCCGACTAGGGAGCGTGTACTCGGCATCTGGGCTCCATGCATCCCAACTTTTTTTTAATTAATATTAATATTAATAATAACAACCTTCAAAGGGGTGAGACCGTCGCAAGGAGCTGTCTTTTCGCAAATACCGGTAAATAATAAACAATAATGACTCAAGCAATAGCGGTGATTTACTTAGTGTGTTCGAAAGACAAGTGCGGGCAATCAGGTGACAATGGACGGCAAATGCAACCCAATCACGCTCAAGACTGAACGTGACTATCTGACAGACGGACTTGGATTATTGCTTATGAATTATTAAACCAATGCGCGGGTATAAACTCTCCTTTTACTCCTTTATTTCGTTTTATTTAACTTTCCTCAGTATTTTTATCTCCGACCCCATCCTTGGACCACCCCTCACCCTCCTCAATTCTCTAAACTTTTTTTCCTTTTTGTTTCGGGCTTATGAATTGCCGTCGCTAAAAAACTTTCGCTATTCATCATTTTTTTACGGAAAAATTGTTTATCATTATCCTGATGAGGAGATACTATCTTTCGGGCAATTGCGTCCAAAACAAACTCTCTGGGAATAATCATTGTACATTTAGCTTTTTCTCGGCTTTCAACGGCCAGGCTAATTTAAATTACCGTTAATTTTTTTTTTTTTAGGCATAAAGTTCTTTAAATTACCTTTTTTTGGGCTTTTCAAACATGAGATGATTTTAAACATCTGTAACTTTTGAACCAATTGGAATTTTTGAACGGGCTAAAATTTGGCGTAAAGATTAGACATTTTTGTTACAACTTTTGTTCTAAAAATATTTTTCCAAAGTGATTTAATTCCAAGATAATTAATTTTAAATTTTATATTGATGATGTTTTAAGTTAGATTTAAATTTGATTATTTTTAAAGTTAAATCAATAATTAAAGAGGTTATTACGTCACTCTAGATAATGTAATAAATTTTTTATAACACTGACAAATTGTTCATAATTTTAATAATCAATCTATAATTTCGACTTAAAAGTAAAAAAATAACCAACTGAACTAAATTTTTTTTCCAAGTTGACAGAAAATCATTACCAAAAATAAAGTTATGTAAGAAATAATAAATTAATTTAATTTTCCGAGTGTCATTAATTGGAGGTTAACTCATATCTTGTCTATAAAAAAGGGAAAAATAATATTCATAAAAAGTAGAATCCATATTGACGAGAGATTATAAAGATACACACATAGGTTCTTTTTACGTCGACATATTAAGCTATCGAAGAAGTACCGGCATTAACGATTAGCGATTATCGTATATACGAGGTACACGTTGGTAGTCAATAGTCAGTAGACAGTATATTTATAGGAATAACAGTAACAAACAGATATACAGATATACAAATATACAGATAAATGTCGATAGATTTTACTGAGGATTTTTTAATAATTCCGGCTGTCAAAAATCTTTCGACAACGTCAACGGCATTCGGCGCCCGCCCGATATCATCCGACTCACACACACAACCTTTCCACCAGCTGACACCGATCAACTCTTTATGAACTTTCTCCCGTTCTCTTTCTCTATAAACAATCTTTATTTGATAATAAGAAAAAACTCTACTAACTCTTTAACTTGGTTTTATTAAAATTCTTAGTATTAGTTTTCAAATTTTATTATCTCGGAATCTAATGAATTTAAAAAAAAAAATTTAAACAAAAGTTGTAGCGAAAAGTCCCCTCTTTGATCCAAATTTTAGTCCGTTCAAAAATTTCATTTAGTTCAAAAGTTATGGGCTTTTAAAGTGTTGCCAAAAATTGCTCATCATAATTAATAAAGAAATTCTCATAATAAATTTTCAAATTTTAATATCTCAGAACCTGATGACTTTAAAAAAAAAATTTTGGGACAAAAGTTGTAGCGAAAAGTTTCATCATTCAGTAAAATTTTAGCCAGTTCAAAAATATTAATTAATTCGGAAGTTATGGACATTTTAGATTAGTGAAAAGATTTGGAATATCAAAAACAATAGCGTACAAAAAATCGAAGCTCAATTTTAATCACTAGATGTCGCGAAGCTCATGTGAGAAGGAATTAGGAACAAAAAAGAGTAGAAGTATAGGAAGAAATAGAAATAAAAATACAAATAAAATGTACAACGCCAGGGGCATTTATGGACTGGAGATCTGTATTACGCAGCTGGCGCGAATATTAAAAGCAATCGATCAATCTTGTGTAATAACTGACCGGTGCCTTGGTGGGGGGAAGGCCAATGGATTCGATAAATTCTCACCGGAGGTATTTAATGCTCTACCTTGCCGACGAATACCGTGACAGATGACGGACATTTTTCACCACTTCCCGAGTTTGGACATCTGTATCGTCTATAATATCCTTCAGAGGAGAACCCTAGGATGATTTTAGAGCTCCGCGAATGTGAAGTATGAAAAATCCATCTGAAGAATTATCTCAAGCCCATTTTACCCCAGTCTGTAGAAGATACATTTTTCATTACACTCTTGTTTCTTTTTGATATCGCTAAAGATTTTTCTCAACTCTTTATTGTCGCACCCTTTCTCGACTATTATGCCGAACAAAAAAAGATAAATTTTTGTTGTTCTCTGCACTCTCGGCTCTCAACTCTCAGCTGCTTTGTGATACTTTCTCTCTCTTTTTCTCTCTCCGTCGGCTTTGTCGTAGGTGCGTTTTTCACAGCGACGATATTTCACTCGCGTGCTTTCATTTTGTCGCCCTGTCGCACTGTCGTGGACCCGTCTCACCCTCGCTACCACCCTCACCCTCATCACGCACCCCCTTATCCTCATCACGTCTTCCTCGTCTCTCGTCTGCTTCTCAACTGCACTCTAAAGTATACAAAGTGTTTCGTGGTATTTTAAGTAGACATTTGCTGTATTTTTTATTCACAATCTTATAATTAATACCTAAAGAATACTAAATAACTTTTTATTTTTTTAATTTCCAAAACAGGAACAGAGAAAACTCAACACATCTATACATTAAATATTGCTATAAGCTATAACGAATTTTCGATTACCTTGGCACGGCATAAATTTACCGAAATATATAAACAGTGAATCAATTTCAGTCTGTATTTGCCTTGAATTTATATCGAATTAACCCTATTTGCGGTAGACAAAGCTCCCGAGGGTAGTAACTAGAAACTGTCGAAAATTTAATAACAATAACAATAAACCCACTGGTCTGTGTTTAAATCAAACAGTTAATGTTTTACTATCTGAGACACGTGCAAATGCGAAATTATCAACCCTTAGAGTTCTCACCCACCAACTTTCATCCCCTGGTCTGCTTTCCATTCCGTGAATAAGACTGCAGTGATACGTCGAGCAACACAACCACTTCTACTACTACTACTACTACTACTACTACTACTACTACTACGGTAGTCCTCAGTTGTACCCCGGGGATGAGTGTCACCCCGAGTCGTAAACATAAAATTTTTACAACTCACACCGTAGGTCCCATTTAGCATCACCAATGCGCCGACAGTCTTGTACTCTTAACTTTTTATCTCCCGACCCCGCTTCAAGCAAGTCAGGTTCTTTATTTTTTTTTTTCCCGATCTCCGGATGGCGAATCTGAGAGAGATTAATAACTCATTACTCTAGCATTTTTAACGCACATGTTCAGATTTACGATGAATAATAAAGATTTTAGGAATTGGGTGGATTGGAACAGGATTTGCATCAAGGCTAGGCTTGTGTTTGTGTTATTTTTGGTCTTAAACGCTTGAGGGGTGAGTGCTAGTGCTGTAACATGACTAGTTTCGTGCTACATTAGGATTACTGCTAAGAGTTTATCAAGATTAACCTTTATACTGCTTCAAAACTAGGTTTGATGAGCTTTAAAGCCGGTTCTGATGCTTTTACATGTTGGGCAGCAAGGATTTTGGGTTTTGGATCAACGGGATCAGGATTTGCATCAAGGCCAGGATGAAGTTGGTTATTTTTTTTGCTCCCAATGCCTTCAGAAGAGAGTCTTGATGCTGGTGTTCCTTGGATTCAAGTCTAGACCAGCATGACTAGATCATTAACAGCCCGAAGAGACAGAAACTTATAAGAAAATGAGTATCGCTTGTTTGGTAGCCGGGGGAGTTTAGTTGGAGTTTTTAAAAAAACTAAACAGAGAGGTAAGAAAAAGGCAGGAGCGTAAAAAATAAAGGAAAAGATGACAGCAAAATGCCGAGGGAGAAGAAGGTGAAAAAAGGTAGTAGAAGCGGAGATACGTCAGTCAAAAGTTTCCTCACTACCGGAAACCTTTCAGCTTCCATTGAGCGCTCGGCAAAGCTATTCGATACTTCTCGAACTAGCAACCTCGGGCAAGGGAGTTGAAGAGTGAAGGCGAAGGCGAGGGCTTGAGGGCGACAAGGACAGATATAGCGAGACAGGATGACGAGGAAGTAAGGGAATACGAGTGGAAGTAGAGTGGGTGGATAAGGAGCGTGTTGGTGTTGATGTTGGTGACGGAGTTGAGTGCATGTGTGGATTCAACCAGGGGTGAGAAAATCTCCCACTTGTAGCTCCCCGATATTTACTCCGATCTCCCCAGCCAGCCAGCCAGCCAGCCAGCCCGACTCAGAGACCGGAGTTAAATCTTGAGTGATGCTCAGACGTCTCCGTCTTCTTTTTCCGTACCGAAATGTCGATGAGTGAAGGGGTGAAGGGTGCGAGAAGGGTAGAAAATTCAAAGACTCAGCTCAACTCTCCCGGAATCAGACTAGGCTCTCTGAAATTCCCGAGGTCTAATTTATCACCCGGTATTTTCCTTTTCTCCAACCAGAAGTAGACTAGAGTTTAGTTTTTTTCACAGCAACCCACTTGATAAATTTTTTCTACCAGCAACTATGTTGTTCCGTAGATCGATGATCGAATTAGCCAAGCCAGGAGTGCCGAGAGTTTATAAACTGTAATGGAGAGCAAGAAAGCGATATCATCTTGAAAGTGCCAGAAAAGTGTAATCGATAAGAGCCGGGTAAAAACCACGAATAGCTTAAGCCCACCGATGCTCCCTTCTCTCCCTTAAGCCCTCCAGTAGTCCTGCTTGTGCTCCTACTCCCCCAGTCTTGGGTGAAGGAACTGTTTGTCTCAGTCATTTTATCGGTTATACACTGAGTAGTTTTTGCTATTTTCAGGATTGAATTCCCATTGTTTTCAACCGGTGCCCGATCATCGCTCGAGATATCCCTTAAACTGGTTATGCCAGGCTGCTGTTTTCGTGGTTTACCTTTCCCACTCCTATTCTCAAATAACGAGAAGGCATTTTCTTTTATTTTTCCTCCAGCCCTAATATTTTCCAGCTAATATTGCCATACTAGCTTACCGAGAAAAACGCTCAGCTATTTTTATCATCGCTCAATCGAGTCTTTAAAAACAATTTCGCTGTATATTACCTAAAACATCACCCCGAGGGGTTTATGGCTCCCTCATTACGCTCGATAACCTACGATAGGATTAAATGTCGGTTCTAGGACGCCGGAATTCCCTCACTCTCTTTCATTTCAATAAAAGTATGAAATTATAGAAACACAACACACAGGAGGGAAGGGTTAAGCAAATTGTACTTGTCGACTCGACATCTGACGGAGGGATAGGGAACGTCAGCTCGCCATGGGGGATTATGCCAACGTTTAAAGAGGCTCAAACCACCCGGAGAGTTATAAGTATGGCGAATAACAAGTTGTCCTTGTCATTACTGCCACGAAACGTTGGAAGAATTTCTCTGAGAAAGGTTAAGAGCTCAGGAATTGGTTCTCTACCTCCAGGTGAACAATACAACAAGGTGATGTTTACACCCATCAGCCATAAACAGAAGAAAAGTTGTCGGAAAGAGCAAAGAGACGATTAGTTAATTTTTAGGACGGTGTTTAGGAGGAGAATCGATTTAGTGGGTGTGGCGGTAGGAATAGCCGAGTAAACACGTGATTTCACCAGGTGGGGGAGGGGGAGGGAGACCCAGGATGAACGACCGACACGGAACCAGAAAGATTACCATAAATCATCCTCTGAGATCGGGTAAATGGAAGGCCCAAGTATTGGCAATCCGATGTTGCCGACAGGTACGAACTGCCGTGGTGAGCTACCTCCTGTATTTGGTAACTATTGATGAGCTGGAGTTTGTAGCTACCCTTCGCTGAGGGATATTAGATCTGAGGCACCACAATAAACAAATTACTTGTTTATCAGCATTGCGCAGTAATCGATTGAATTCTTGGCCTGGATCGACTGAATCAGCCAACAATCCCGAGGAAGATATTTTAAAAGGCGTATTAAGGAACTGGTAGGAAAAGAAAAGACCATCAGAACTTGGAATTGTGGAGTTATAGAGAAGAATTAAATGGCTTTTAGTTTTTATTTGAGGCTTTTTTGCTTTTCCAACCGAGAAAAAGGGCGGTTGCATTAAGACCGCAAATGTATAAAGAAAAAAACGTGATGGAAAAGCAAGAGTTCTAGTTAGAGCCCTGTTGCATTCAGCATTCCACTCTCCATCGTTTTATTCCTTTAAAGGTTGCTCTCGGTACCATTGTAAGAATATTTAAATTCCCGTAGTCGTATTACACAACTGTTGAGCGATCAATACCCTCCTGGCTGACAACACGGCTAAATATATTTATATGTTTTATGTTTTATGTTTCAGATTGACCCGAAAGTCGCATTCCCTAGGAGGACACATCCAAAGGTAAGCAACAATTACTATTTAACCTATTGATCACAATTATCACTATGACTATTATGTATTGTACTCGGTAGCAAGAGAATGAATAGAAGTGTGATTTGATTTTGAGGACAAAAGAATTATGCACAAGTAAGCCTCGTTAACGGAATTTGGTATTCGGTACGCGCAAATTCCGGTTCCCCGTCAGCGACGTCATGTCAAAATTCATAGTCTGTTTGTACCAGTAGCGATATACAGCCGAACAGTATGCAACCAATATACCAGCAGTACGTGAGATTTTGCTCTCGGTTGACACCGTTCAAAAATTCAAACCAGTCACCCACTTTCCGGCGCTATACCTACCCTCCAGGCGCATTTTCAGGAAAATGGTCAATGATTAAGCCCAATTAGCTTTAATTTACTTCGCTATTAATGCTGGACACGTGAGTTATCCAGTAATTCGTGGTATTGTTAAACAAATCGGTGACAGTGGGCGCCAAATCGAGTGAAAACAAACGATGTAGAGAAAGGGAAGTGTATCGAATGGACCTTGGAGGTCTCTGGAGAGGAAAAACAAAGGTGGGTAACGGGGTCGCGGGGCCCGGAGGGAATTGTAAAGATGAAGTAGTACAGCAAACACCCTCGGGACGCAGCAGCTCGTTACGCGACGCCCTTCTCTTCTTCTTCTTCTTCTTCTGCTTCTTCTTCTTCCCATTTCTTTCCATCTCTATTCACCGCATGAACTCACACCAGCTCGCATGCTCTGAATAATGTCGAGCTGGAGAGTGGAACGTATCAAGCTGCTCAGTAACAAGTGGGTATGTAGTGGGTGGATGAGACTATACATAACCTACCCCCACCTTCCCTTTGGCTCTTTTTCTTCATTCTTCTGGGTTAAGGACTTTCGAATTATTATTCGACGTCCTTTAATTTTTATCGTGTAAATTTATGTCTCTGGTAAATTTTCTATGTGAATTTAAAAAAAAAAAAGTTTTGTGATTTCATCGGAGACTCACGGTGATAAATTGCAAACGCAAATATCCCAATGGACGATGCATGAAAGGATGAAGCTGAGTCGCGTGCAAATCGTGAAGGGGATGTTGAGACGAAATGTCTAGTAGAGGCGAATGGTACACATCCACCGGGCCAGAAAAAGGTTCGAAAGCGCGAGAACCTACCGTCTAGCTCTCTCACTCAAGCTCAGGTCTAGTATTACTTTTTAAAACACGACTCTCAGGGGCTGCTAGCAACTCTCGACTCTCGTGCTCCACCGTTTCGTTCTATTTAAACTTTTTTTTTTTTATTTTTTTTTATCTCCGGTATATAGTTGCGCCCTTGTAAGCCATTTTATGAAAATTGTACGGCCCACCCCAGCGAAATATGTTACCCTTATATTTTAACTTTTCCGACCCAGCAGTGCTCTCTCCCTCTCTCTCTTCCTCGCTCTGTCCGGTGTCTGTTATTTTATCCAGCGAGCTCATACGCACTAACAACTCTCCGGTTCGTCATTATAGCTCATTAAAAATCTAATTCTCAGGATAATTTTCATTGTCGAGCCAGCAACTAACATAACGTACGATGGTTCAGCTAGAGAATTTGGGGTAAAGCTGTAACTCTAAATAGAGCAAACGTCAGAAGCAATTTTGAGTTTATCCCGTGGCTATAAATACTCGGAGTGTGCACGAAATCCCATGCATTTTATATACCCAGGTCAGTCTAGTGAGCACTCGTGTGATGTGTACCAACGTGTTTGTTAGGTCATCGTCAGAGGTCTTCTCTTTTTGTTGATGGCTTCCAGCATTTAGAACGTTAAGAGAACTTGTGAAAAATATAGAGGTTAAATAAGATAGAAAAGCACGTGGGTGGTTGTTTGCACGGGGTAAGTGCCGTCCAGTGTTCGAATTGTTGAAAGGGATGGCTATCGGGTAAAAAGCTCCGCCGCAAAGTATACCAACTAAGATTTTCCGGTGAAAAAGAACTCGAGAGTCAAACAGTAACGCTATATTCCCTGGAAAAATACTCGACAGACAGAAAGTCAACTGGCATCAGTGTGTCCGTTCCCTGGAGACCGCTCGTGACCAGAAGTCACTCGAGCGTGAAACAGATCATTGACTCTTTTCCCTCGAGATGAGCAGCATCAGGTGCCTTCCTTCCAACTGGGGTTTCATCTTGTTTTTTCCTCCGAATCAATGAGCTCATCACTCTCCAGACAGAAGGGTTGTCGGGTGATCAATACACCGGTGTAATGAATAAGCCGAACTAGTCGATTCGCCTAATGGGCTGTAGTGGGAGGAGTACGCACAAATGTGACCCCTAAATGTTATCAGTGGCTCACTCGATTAAGCCTCATCCAGTGGCTCCAGTCTTAACAAAGCTTCAATAACCCGGTTAATATCCAGCTCGAGGGACCAGCGGTAAATCTATTGGCCCCTTCCTGCCCTGATTCCGCTAACATTAAAATTGTATCAGATTCAAATGATGAGTTGTTCTTGAGAGACATCTTCCTCTTCTTGGACTTGTTCTCGTCTTGTGCTTTTAGCCCGGTGGTGTGACTTGGAGAAGTTGATGGAGGTGTAAGAAGATCCAGTGATAGAATGACGTGAGAGGTTGGAGCGGTAATAGCGTGTCTCGGAGACAGTAGTTTAGCTCTTGGATAGAGGATGCTGGATGGTGGATGGTGGAAGAGCCGTTCACGTAGAGACGGAAGCCTCAGATATGTTGTTGCATTGAGATAAGCTAAGCTCTCTCACGTGATGGAGCAACCCGTAAACTCACCCGGTGGTTCCGCGTCGCCCGCCATCATGCCACCCAAATGGCTCCTAGATAATGTATAGGTATACGTGATATGCCGCACTGTGGCCTGCTGTCATCCATGTGTATATATAACTCTCACCACGACAACCCGAAGGCGTCACTTCCTAGGTCTATATATGTATATATAGCTATATATATATATATATATATATATATATATATATATATATATATATATATATATATATATATATATATATATATATAGAACAAGATTCAATACTAATTTTAACCCTGTTTGCTCTAAATCCACGGTATTGATTGACACTTTTTCTCATTCCAGCATCTCCATATACACCAGTGCACTTTAGAATATTTCGTTTTAAATATTTAACCCGACATTTGTTCGGAATCGAGGATTTTGTTCGGGAGTTGGATGATTAAATGGAAAAAAAAAAAACAACCAACTAATTTTCATTAGCCCTTTAGATAAAACTAAAACAATGAAATATCATTTTGTTTTGGTTCATTTCCGTCTCGGAGTTTTATTTTCCTCGACGAGACGTATCTCAAAAGCTTTTCATCTTTGGCATACGAGCTTTTTATCATGGCATTGAGTCCACTGATGGTACGCGAGTGAGCGAGGGGAACAACCAAAGAACCCACTGGATAAAAGAGAGCCTCAAATAGGGGCAGATATTACCGGAGTGCTGGCTGGCTGGGTCGATTTATAGTGTGCACTACCTACCGTGGAAATGGTGATGGTGTCACGTGCGTGAGCTGAGAAGCATGTGTGTGTCGACGCGTGTCTCAGCTAGCAGGCATCGCGATGAATGGACATGCTAATTGCGCGTTTAATATTTCAGCGCTTGGCACATTCAAGGAGCGCCCTTGCGATTTAGTCATACATCCTCATAGACTGTACATAGAAGACTGTAAACTCCGAGAGAATGAATAAAGAAGCGGAATTTCTTATTCCTGTTTTTGCTTTGACGATCCACGGCAAGATTGGACTTGATCTGCTCAACACTCGGAAGCGTCGGCCCAGAGGGAACAAGAATAGATCCGAGGAGATAGATTAACGCAGTGTATCAACCGGCGATATCCACCCTCGCTACCCTTATCTTATATTTTATTTCGGGTAGTAGTACGCCACCGGTTATTTTATCCTTTGCAAAAAAGGCTCCCAAGGAAGCTGCTGCAGCGCTCAGTGATAAGGGAACCTAAAAGAAATAAAAGTTTTTCAAAAAAACGGAACACCCTAATGCCACAAAGCACCATTTTACCTTCAGTCTATCATCCCAGCAACCTTACGCTACCTCTATTCTTCTTCTCGAGTTTTCTTACAACGAGAGCTTAACTAACGACAAAAGCTGCCTAAGATCTCAATCCCAAATTGACAATAAAAAATGTCCAATTAACTCTTGGAGCTCCACCCCGAATCAGGAAGGACTTTTTCTGGCAATCGAAAAAGTTTAATCCAACCCGATTGCTTTTCCACTCGTTATTTCCAAGAATTCGCACCTTCTAGACATCACTATTGAAGCTTTTTTATTGCCATTGCCTGGTCTTTGTTTCTCAGTAAATAGATGCGCGAAATTCGTCGAAAATTCGAATTTCGGATTAGATCTGTCTCTGTCTATGTCTATGGAGAAAGCAACCGGGCAGATATTATATGTATAATACCGTATAAAGGGTAAGTTTGTTAGAGGCTTCCGGGCATCGGTAGTATCACGAATTCCGCGTATAGAAGCTTGCGGTTTAGTAACCGCAGTTTCTGTTATGCGTACATCTATCCTAGCAGAAGCTCGCTGGCTTTTGTTGCTTTATTTAAACTCCACATGTACCTATATGATCACTCAAACATTTCCTTTTGGTTTAAGCACCAAAACCTCTGTTGTTGTAACTCCTATTTCATCATTTCAACTAATAAAATAGTGAATACTATTTGGATTATTCTTCATTACAAAATTATAAAACCGTAATCCTGTACGGCAAAGAGAATGAATATTAAAAGTTGTTAATTATAAAGATACTCTGAAAGTATCTTCGGATACTTATTCGAAAAAATCCAATATCGAGAACGTGACTCGATACCATAAATTAGATTTCACGTGAACAGTAGTAACTCCTCGATTAAATCGTACAGTGTACACCCACCCCCTTTAGGATAATCGAGGGCGCAAGCCCAACAAGAGCCACGATCAGCGACGAGGAAATGGAGATGAAAATCGAGTGGTATAAACTTCTATCCACTGGCAAGGGCCCTTCCTTACTTTCCTAATCAGTAATTAGGATCAGTTGGTCCTTAGACGCACCACTGGTTTATAAATATAAGTCTAAGGGGTGTATAATGAATTCGGTGATTCGGTGGCGATTAAAAACACTCGATACGGCCTTGGTAGTTCCATTTCCCTCAAATGGGTTATTTCTAATCGTCTATTGCCTCGTTTACAGAATCTCCAAAGCACGTGTCCTGGATACAGAGTACAGACTACAGACTACTCTGGGATATCTTTAATTCCGACTACTCTGCTCTGGTTTTGATGTGTTCTGTGATTCCGAGGGACATCAAACGCAGTTACACACGCCCTCAGAATTTCCAATGGACACTCAATAGTCTCAAATCTGATGCAATCGGTTTATTCCGATATCCCAAATCGACAGACCAGAGCATAGAGCACATAACATTTCTCCAACAGCTTATTTAATTTCTCCTTTTTCTTTCATTGCAGCTGGCCATTTGATTTGTTCCGTATGCTTCTCGTAAAGATTTCACTTTAAATTCCCGGGGTTTGTTCTCACACACACACTCACCCCACACTCGGCTATATTCCAGTTGGTAACGGTCTAAGGTTTGTACCTAGTCCGTGACCTAGGGCAGCTGGAACACGTGTTCTGGCTCACGAGGCCAAGCACCAGAGAAAAAACTCCATATAATGCCGGCAATAATTTAACCCGGGAATAAATTCTCAAATAATAATTTTCTCCAGTCTGCTACCGTAGCTAACTGCCCACGATTTATCATTCTCACATTCGCGCTTCGCTCTCCACGCCCACTAGCTCCTGGTGTTCCTGGTTCATGCACTAACAGTCACTTATAATTCGTAGTTTTCTTGATGATTTTTGATGTTGAACGTCAATCAGCATCAGGGATTTGAAGTGAAAAGGGAAATTTATGTTTTCAAATAAATTCACAGTGGAAGGGGAAGTAGGGGATAAAACTTTCGAAGGGTATGAAACTGTTTTAGATACAACCTACTCCAGAAAGAAAAAAGTTATGCTTTACTTATGTACGAACAGTCGAACACGTACCGAAAGTTTGGGAATAGGTTACAAGCTATTGATACTTTTATTCGGGATGTTGTCAATTGGGTAACTCAAATCCTTGTTTTGTATCTAAGCTTTAAAATGAAATAATTATATTTTCTTTGTCATAAAAATTTTATTTAGAGGATTAAAGAATGGTCAGAGTTTATCCATTATGAAAGACAAAGTGTATAAATCTTTAAAAATAGTTGAAAAAATATTGCCTCCACTGAGAAGAGAAAAGAAAGTTTCAGTCAAAGGGAAGTTGATCGCTTTTCATTATTAAATTGCACTCTTATCCGTTTGTCCTTTCGCCCACGGTTCGACGCACCCTCAGTCCCGGTGGTGGGACTTTAAAAACATAAAAAAGGACGGAACTTCAAAGGACAAGGATCCTCGGGGAGGGTGCTGCGTTACCCTTTTCTCTACCAGAAGGTTTTAGCTTCTTCTTCCATCTTTATCTCTCTCGGTCTTACATTTTTCCCAAGTATTACGTATTCATTTGCCATTTCATGTACTAGTAGGTTGCTGCACGGTGTATGGAGGCATGTATGGAAGATGAAGCGTCTCTCGGGGGCCAGACTCCACGAAATAAGATTCCGATTTTCACGGAATTAATTGGGATTGAATTTCCCGGGGGTGAAAAGTCCACATCCACTGGGATTGTTACTACGAATTTGCTTAGACTCTGGAATAACTTTTGAAAAAAATGGTTCGGTTAAAGTCAGGACTATCGCAGTAGAGTAAAAATAAACAAATAGAAGCAGAAAAGCAGGAGTGAAAATAAGGAATAAGGTAAAATTGGGAAATGAAATAAAGAAGAGCTTTAAAAGTTGGATGATCTGTGTAATTCGCTCAGGAACGTGAGGATATGGAGGCGTAATAGAATGTGTATCTAATAACTGAAGCTTTGGGCATAACCGCCGGATGAAAATAAATATAAAAAGTTAAAAACCAAAGTGTAGGATCCTGGAGAATCGTTGAGAAGAGTGCATAAGAGTGGAAATGCGTTGGAGAACGTTTTCAACGAGAACTTCCGTAGTTGGCATACCAAATTTCTATCCCGACGCCGTTTCACCGGCTTATAACGCTATTCCCACTCGACTTCGATCTCACTCCTTACGTTCCCCCTTGTCAGCTCTTTCCCGCGCAAGGATAAGTGTTTTCCCAGAGTATTTTTGGGTATTTCGTTGCCTTCTTAAACGTATTCTCACGTCAGATGAGCTTTTTTCAAAGTGTTAACTTCCAACCGTGAGAATTAGCCTGAAGCGTCCAACGGAGGTTTACTTACCCAACACTTGTTTATCTTGGTGGTATTAGCTAGTAAGAACCACCAAAAGTACAAGAATAACATAAAAATAAAGTTTATTCGGGTGGTGTAGTAACAACTCTAGGTTTCCTCGAATTTGGTCTAGTCTGGGTTCTAGATTTGTCCATGGTAGTCGTCGTAGCTCGGGGGTGAATTTTGTCTGTGGCAAACCGCAATTACTGGGTGCATGGATCGTCCAGTTAAACTACTCACGACAAGAACATTCGGTGCGAAACGTCAGGTGTCTATCCAAGAAGACATGGACACGTGGTCTGACCTCCATTCTCCATTCTCCATTTGGTTTACAATCCTTGGAACGGACTCTTGTTCATTGCCAGCAGATGTACTTACTTTTATTTCGGATAGGAGTATCCTGACGTTTGGATGCACTGATCAGAGTTCTCAAATCCAGGTGGTGAGCACCACAAATGATTTTAATTCTATCCATCGAAGCACTTGACCCGGGGAAGCCAACGAGGCGTTCCCAATCAGCACCGGATTATCGTTGCTCGATGAAAATCCCCGGTTCGGCGAGCTCTCTTTTTTTATCGCCCATTGACTTCCGGTCGAAGGAACCGCTTCTCACGGCTGACTGCCTTTCAGAAATCGCGATCTGTCAGCCCCAGTAGGGGAGAATAAAGAGGATAGTTTGTGGTAGTGAGTGTTCGTTACGTTCCTGTCGATTGTGGTGCGTTGCATCGATTAACTCCCCCAGAACATACATGTTCATCAGATTGTGATGTTTATGAAAAAGGCAACAAACAACCAGCTAAAAATAACATGATACTCACGATCAGGTCATCCTCCCGTAAAGATACCAAATTAAGCCCCTAGATTCATTGTCGGAGTGATGAAGATGATTGCCAGAGTGTGATGATGATAAGATGACAAAACTGGTAAAATAGTGATGGTGATGCTGCTGGTAGTGATAGATTTTCCGAATAACACAACCTCGGAGTTGGATGGAGTGCTAGCTCGATGCGTAGATGTAATAATAGTTAATGCAGATATTTGGTATACATCATACGTCAGCGTTATGGCAATCTAAGTTGGGATGTTTAGTCAGACAGCAGGATAGGGCGGACCCGCGCCGACTCTGATAGCTGGCTGAGTCAACACCGTAGTGTTTGCCACGAAGCTGTTGGAGCCGCAACCCTGGAAAGGTTCAAGAGGAAACCCTGGTAGAATATGCCAACTGAGCGAGGATAAGGATGAGGATGAGTTTGGATGGAAGATGGAAGATGGAAGATCGGAGATGAGAGAAGAAACGACTATTCAGAGAGTGAAATAGGTTTAAACGCAAGCGAAACGGAAGTGGCTTGTGTGCCTTCTGCCGTGGACTATTTGGTGGGAGATATTGCTTGGAAATGCGGAGCCACTCCGTCGACAGTTACCGACATTTACTTAGAATGCCAGACGATACTACCGGGTGCAGCAGTTGATCCTGAAGGGTGATGGCGATGCTGGTCCTTTTCTCTCAGCAGTGAGTAAATCTCGCCGGAAGCAACTCGTTACTCACCCTTTTAAGAATCACCACTGGCTCAAGATGTTAAACAGTTGTCAAGTCCATCCCTACGAATTTCTTGATGTCTGTAAAGATTAACTAGTTGAGGGTCGACGAAACTGAGGATACAACCCTTCCTTAAACTCCATAAAATTGAATTACAATAAGCCAAGTTAAGTTGGATGATCCAAGCATTGTATTCTCTTGATGCTACTCAGCTGTCATCTTTCTCTTTCACTTTCTCTTCATCGCCATCATCATCATCATCATCTTCTTCTTCTTCTTCTTCTTCTTCCTCATCCTACTCATCTTTCGCAACTGGAGTCCTTTATTCTCAGCCGGTATTTGACTACAGCAAGTTTCCTCTCATCCTCACTAGTCAGGCTAGCTGTTTCATAAGTTAGGAACAACCGCGTGGGGACTGTTGGTGGTGGCTGGCCCGGTGTCTAGGTATTCTTACCGCTTTTGTTAATCCCTCTGGGGGTTGAATTAATTGCCGCGTTTTTGACATTCATTCAGTGAGCTGTACCCATGGAGCTGTACCTTGTTTATGCTGACGGCAGACTTTAACGATTAAACTCATAACTACCTGACGGATTTCAACCGTGGATTTAAACTATAATAAAAATAATACTTAACAGTGAATTTGCTGGTTGTACAACAACTCAACCTTACTGCTATTAATTCTTGCTCTGGTCTTTGCTCTGGAAAGCTCACATGTAAAGATGACCGCAAGTTTACCAACAGATTGCCAGTGCATAATCGCCCGGAAAAGCTTATAACTTTGTCCGAGTTCCCAGTTGAGTACCAAGAAAGCTGAGACAAAGCTTTTGTGCCTTTGGAATCGCAAACCGCTTTTCTTCGTGCCTGCGCAACCATCTGCTTTAACCCCTCCCCCGTTACCGTTCTATGTTATACCACTGGCTGGTAAAACTATTGAATATGCATAGGTTATATTAAATTGGGCCGCCGGCTGCTCCAGACCGAGCTTGTGGCGGACCAATTACACGCCGGATATACTCCGCTACAGACTCTAGACTATAGACTAGTTTTTAGTCATCACCAAAGACTCCAAGAACTTGTCTGTCGTTAAAAAATTATTCAAGTGGTCATTCCAAAAAAAATTGGATCTGCGGAAAATGGCTTTAGATTTTCGGACTTTAATTAATCGTCAGTGGTAAAAGATAAAAATAGTTTCTAAAGTTTTTTTTTGTATCTTCAATTTTTAAACCAGAAAATCCAGTTTTAATTCCAACTCATAAAAAGCTTTGAAAAATATTCTTTCAGTCATGAATTTTCGGCCTTCCAGCACCTTGACAGCCATTAAAGAGTCCTCCAGCCCCGATTGGCGATATCGGAGAATCAGCGAAATGATAAAATAAAAATCCAGCATATACTGAGACCGGATTTAGCTCGCTCTGATAGAGAAGTCGTTGTTGAATCTCATTAAGAAACGCTCTGCGAAATGTTTTTCCTCCGATTATTCACTAGCTTGAATTGCGGAATTAAAAAAAGCACCACGCTAAGAGAAAATAAATGGAATGAAGAAAGAAAGGAGGATAAAAAAGTGAATTATGATAAAGAAATAGATGATTGATTGCAATTTCATCGTAAAAAGTCCTGGCTTAGCTGTATACCCTACAAATACAGACGTCAGTTTGCCAAAGTTATACACTTTTCAGCCTCGGAGACTCAACTACCCTACCCTAACCCTTCCCACTCAGCTCAACAATTCGAACACGACCCAACAGATGCGCGTCTCATCGCAGCGACGTTTACATAATCTTGGCATTACTCGACTCAACTCAACTCAATTCAGTCCTCCCCCAGTCTGAAGCTTTCTTCTCGTTGCCACCCCTAGCTCCTCCACCCTAGGCCTTGTACAATCATTTTGGCTCACGAATCTCTTACAGTGCACCAAAAAATCTAAACTGCGGAACTGCCAGTGAGGATTCCGGGGATTACCGGTTCATTTTGGAAGCCTCTAAAATATACACCGAGATTGAATTAGCAGAGTCCCAGGTTCAATTTTTTAAGTCTCTAAAAGTCATCCAACAACTTTTTAACAATTACAAACCCGTTAGTTTTGATCCTTGTTGTTGATTTGATTACTTTTATCATTCCAACTGCACCGGATCAACCTCGGCTCATCAGAGTTGTTAGCTAAAAGTATTTTCTTTAATAATCTATCAGGCGGAACTGAAGCTGGAGGCTCACAGCTCAGTGAGTGAAATCCTCATCGGGATTCCAATCCAACAATCAATTAAATGACGTTCCAGTGAAGCGTCTTCCCATGAGCTTGTCAGGATGATCTCAGCCGCATTAGGTTGATGAGCTCAGTAGCCACCGACCTTAGCCATCATCCGATCTGGATACCGCCTCTTGACTGTTCTCTGCTCGGGTTGTAAGCTCTCGAGAGACTAGCCAACGTTTCTCGTTCCACGTCGCTCGTCTCTGCTCCGACTCAGTCTCAGTCTCCGAGATGGATACCGATACACACCGAGTACTTACAGGTGTAACGAGTCACCCCCAGGAGATTCCGACCAAGGATCGCTCTGAATGTCAGCTCCCACAACCAGCTAATTCGTCCCACTTCCAATTCAATCCCCTTTTTTCTGTCCCGTCCCCTTTGTAGCTATTTTAGAAGAACACCAGTGACTTTTCAGCTAAAAGTACCGGGACTATTTGTCGTTGGAAATGGCCGCATTAATTTTGAGGTTTACCGGCAATAGGAGCTTTAAGTACCGTAGTAACATCATCGCACCAGTCCCAAACAAATATATCTGTCTCCTGCTAAACTCTTTCTCTGTCTTATTGCCCAAGCAACGGTTAGACTAACACAGCCTTACTTTACTGCTTCGCAGTTACCTGCTATCTAGTCCAATTCACCCCTTCTCACCGAAATACCGAATACGGAGCAACTATTAGCGAACCGACATTCATCCCGTTTAACTCGAGTTAGCGCTTGGTCAGGTTTAACCGACTACCACCAGACGAGACGTTAACAAAATGATCTGCTTACTCAATCTGTCTTGCGTTAAACTCCTCCATCTTTCATTTGATTCGCACTGGTTAAACCATTTTGCACTATTTAAACCAATTAGATAAGTTACTTTGCTTTACTCTGCTCTACATAATGAATTTTGCTTCAATGATGACTCCTCTGTTGGATGATGATCATAAAAGAGGTTTAACCATCGAACAATCTCGGCGGATTTTATCAGAAAATCGCAAATCCAACCACCAGGTTGCATGAAGAACGGAAAATATTTATGACCGGAGCAGATGTGGGCCGCAGCATACATAAGGATAAACTTATAAGCGTGGAATTTAAAAATAAGGGAAAACCACGTGGACCAAGAGCTGGATTTAATACAAAGTTAATCCGGTGGTTGGTCTTCCACAAACCGTTTTATTACCAACCAGTACAAACATATTAACTTTAATACCGATTTGTTTGAGAATAAGATACAGTTAATTTTACATTTTACATTTTACATTCTCTATTCTCCATTCTTCATTTCCAGTTTATAAATAAAACGGCACGTACTCGCTCCATATAAATTTAATAAATGCCCTTCGTTACTTCCCAACACAAAATATTTAAATTGAACGTCAGTACTATTAGACAATTTCCGGTGGATCCAGTCTCACATTTATCTCCTCGCCGTTAGTGTAACGATAAAATAAATGAAATTTTTCGTTGCAGGTGAGTGTCTCGAGGATTCAATTTAAAATTCTCTATCTCCTTATCAGACCGTGAATATTGAGCCCAAATAAATTATCAGAAGTTTAATTATGTCATTTACTAGAGGGACATCTGTCACTGATGCCCCGATACTGTCCGCGATTAATTTTCCAAGCATCTACCCGAATTTTCACGATGCGATTGCTATCTCCGAAATGTCACTCGGCCAGCGCTATATTTAAATACAAGAATCGTTTCTCCGTAACCAAGTTCAACCCTTTATTGATCGTCAAATGACGTACTACTTTAATAAGTTAATTTATAAAGTTCACTAACGTCAGTTATTAAAATTGGAATTGCTATCTGACTTTAATTAATGTCTTACTCCTCTTTTGGGCTTTAAATTTTTAACGCTGATTAATAAATCAACCTTTTTAATTTGTTCCAAATTAGGTACGTAACTTTTCCAAGACATCTTCTGTGACCTACTAAAATTTCGTTGCAATCCTACGAAATTATTTTAGTTTTAAGTAGCTCCATAATTATCACCAAACTCTACCATTTTATGGTTTCAAAATTAATTTTTACCATCTCCAAGGTACCTTTGATGGCTTGTTAAAATTTGATTACATTAATTCAAATCGCTCCTATAAAATGAATCAGTTTTTAAATAACTGCGAATGATTATCAACAAGAGTTTTGATTCTGGCAATTAAACCAAGCTTCAGATGAGTTTAAAAATTGGTTCATACTTGCAAAAACTTGTTCGGAATCCTGAAAGTCTCCACCAACGTAGATCCCAGTTGACAGGTGGATTCTCCAAGATATGCAACACCGGAATGTATTAAAATATTTGTAGCATCCCGGAGTTTCGGAGCGTAATACACCGGGTTTCACGTCACGTCCTAATAATTTATTAAAGTTACGTACCTCGGAGTTTCCACCGAAATTCTTATACGCGACCAAGCACCGGGACCGAGTAATATCAGGAGCGATAACTCGCGCGTGTCGTCTCGCGTTTTCAAACCCGGCTTACACTTTAGCTCAGTCCTTCTTTTTGCCACACATTCAGCGACAGTCACCTTGCTCCGGTCTTAGTTTCCCTGTCTCCATTTAAGTCCGTCTAAGATTACAAGGCATTATTGTGTAAGCCTATTTTTCTCGAGTGTAACTCACCGGGATTCGTTTACATCCCGACCCGCATGAAATCGAATAGCTTCCTGTTGTTGAGTGTCCGGTCTTTACAACACCGCGTGATGTCATCGCATCAACAATAATTTTAAAAAACCAGCAGAATGGGGTTGAGATTGTAATTGTTCGGCTCTAGTCACGATCGACGTCTCGGATCCTCAGGTGACCTAGTTGAGGTTCCCTACTGCTGGCTGTCCTCTTGACACATCTAGGCGAACAAAATTAGGGGAAAAAATTCAGGACGAGTGCCGAGCATTTTTCACTTGTAGCCGGTCTCTCATTATCACGGAACTAAGGCTTCTAACGACTTTTATACGGCAGCCTCTTCACCTTCGACCTTTACAGCCACTTCCAGCAACTCGGTCAAGTTAATCTAACGATATTGTCTTCAGCTTTTCATAAACTCACTCTGCATATTTCGCTAATTAACTGAAAATATTGCGGCTATTTTTATCAGAAAAAAAAAAAAAAAAAAGAATCAGTTCAACTTTATTATTCGCTCGAAAAAATCACAACTCGGCAAATAATCCGGGTGGAATAATTTAAATTCGGACATATTTGTGTCCGAAATAGGAGTATTCATAGTCTAATATCCATGATATTGAAAAGTCTGTTGAAAATGTCCAAGTAGGTCAGTGCAGACTCGAAGTACTGTCAACAAAGCGCTTTAAAGAAAGCCTGAATTCTTCTCCTTGAGAATATATGTGTAAGTTAGTGTGCGAGGGAGGGAGTAGCAAAAATTCATGCTGATACTTTGCGAAGGAGAGAGAGAGAGAGAGAGAGAGAGAGAGAGAGAGAGAGAGAGAGAGAGAGAGAGAGAGAGAGAGAGAGAGAGAGAGAGAGAGAGAGAGAGAGAGAGAGAGAGAGAGAGAGAGAGAGAGAGAGAGAGAGAGAGAGAGAGAGAGAGAGAGAGAGAGAGAGAGAGAGAGAGAGAGAGAGAGAGAGAGAGAGAGAGAGAGAGAGAGAGAGAGAGAGTAAGGACTTCCATTTACTATACTACAGACTGGTAAGACTGGTCTCTGACACTCTTGGAAACTAACTCGAAGAATGTTTTGCTCCTTTGGCGAAAACACGGCGTTCTTGCAGCTTCTGAGACTGAGTATAAGTATGAGTATGAGGGACGGTGTTGCACTCTCAGTGAGGTAAATACGTCAACGGAAGTCCGTCCAAAGAGAGCCTGCAGCTACCAGCTCTCTCAGAAACTTTCTTTGGATAGAGCTTTCTTCGTCAACTTGTACTTACTGAGCAAGATAAATAGCGAGAAACATCGAGTCATTATAATATTTAAGCTCTTTTTTTTTTTTTTATTTCTATTCAAGTAGAGTTTTTGATTAATCGGGTAGGAGTAGATTTAATTTAAAGTCATTTTAGATTAATATCCCTTCAAAAATGTTTATATGGTCTTATTTAAATTTAATATGATAATATTTGAATTAAATAACATCATATAAGTCAGATATGGATGAACATATGAGTCATATATGATCACGTATGAGCGATTTGTTAAGACAGTTTTAGAAAAAAGAAGCAAACTATGGCATTCTCATTCAGAAGATACTCTAAAGTGTATTGAAGAAATTTTAACTTGGTAACGCCACCTGTTGGCACGTACCACCGAATTATCCCCGAGCGAATCTGGGAGTTTGAATTACCAGCAAGTTTGCCAACGGAATCTCCTAGCAACTTCTTTGAATTAAACAAAGATAAATACTCTTTCATATACATATAATAATAATAAATTATATTCGAAGGAAAGTTATTTCACCACCGATTATAACACCCATTTATCCAAAAGTTGGTAAGACACCGAACACCTACGGAATGTAACATTAGTAATGCGTGCCTAATTTCGGGTTCCGAACAAAGTATTTCCTAATTATTCGCACTACGCATCACTAATTCAAAAGTTTGTATTCCCCGTGCTCGATGTCCTCCCGGTAACAACTTCCGGAACTAAACCAACTTATACATACCTCATATTGTAGCTTCAGCCCACGAGAAACATCAATTTCCCCGTTAATTACGTCCCTGAGAATGTAACATATCGACTTTGCTCCCTTTAAGACGAATTACCTACCGCCCTTTGAGACGGACTTTCTCATTTTCTCGGCTATTAATTTCAAAACTCCGAGTCTCTTCATTATCGGTAATACTCGACCCCAACTAATTTCGGGAATCGATGATTGCCACTCCTTACAAAAATTCAAAGTCACAGACATCAAATTTCCTTAGATCAGTTTCGTGATTCAGCGCTCTTGGGAACTTTCCACAATACTTTTAATTTCCTGTTGAAAATTAAAATACCTAGCCCTCTATTGATAAAAGTAAGCTCTCTGTCTATCATGTATTTCTTAAATATCGAAATCACATTCATCGATTTTTTTTTATTTGCGTTATCGTAATTACCAACTTCAATTCAAAGTCAATTGCAAAAAATGGCATTTAAACTTTCCTCTTTTATAAATTTTGAGGGAGTAAGTTTACAAAAAAATTGTAAGAGAATTTTTTTTTAGAAAATTTAATTTCCTATCAAAAGTATTCTTTTAATTTTTTTAACTATCATGATTATTTCTTGTTTTTCTTGTGGTAAATCCAAAAATAAAATAAATGTTTTTATATTGACAAAGAATCAATTTGTTAAATATAAATTAAAATAAAATCGTTAATTTCCTGGTACAAATTAAAACCCAGTAACTCGATAAGCAATCTTGTAGAAGGAATAAAGCGACACAAGTACAGAATAAGGGTAGCGTCCCCTCGCAATAGAAATGCCCATAAAAACATACTCTTTTTCAACTTGTCTCGAGTTCCCAACTCATCCCAGCTCCCCATTCTCGGTATAAATGAAAAGGACTTGAACAGAACGTAAGAATGTGGAAAAGTGGATGGTTGGAATAAATCTTTCTCCCTCTTTATTCGGATGCGTTATTAACAAGTAGGAACGTTTTTTGGGTGTGCTGTTATAAAATTGAATTTGCCGTACTATTCCGACACAAAAGGTGTAATGCCGGAATCCAACAAAACACCTTCCGAGGATAATTCTCGCCTTAATACTTGGCATTTTAACGTGCCGAGTGGGAGAAGATAATGTAATGACATACTCGTTAGAGTGCTGTTACAAATTATTGTTATTGTTGCCATTATTGTTGTTATTATTCGGAGTGGCTTTTGACAAAGGATGAATGAGAGACAAAGAGATCGTTAGTACAAATAGAACAATAACTCTAAGTAAACTCAGTTCCTCTGGAAGATTTAATATGCCAAAATCTAATACTGTGCGCCAATGTCTTTTATCGCAATTTGAGTTTGTTCTTCTGCAGATAGTAAGTAGGAAGTTTAATTGGGAAAAAAAGGGAAATTTTGAATTTTCCGAAGATAAGCTGCTAAAGGATAGTTTAAAGTACAAGAATTTTTAAGGTTGATGTACATACCATGCATAACGCTGATAGACCAGGTCCCAATCTGTGGGTCAACACTTGTAGGAGCAAAAAAGAGTTTATTTCTTACCACAAGCTTATTTCCTGGATCTAGCAAGTGAATCTCGAAAAAACTGACATGAGAATGGATTTCAATGCATGCATTACATCTCAACTATTTTTATGAAGCATAGCCGGCATAAATATATATAGTTTTATTAAATTACTATCCGAAAAATACATTAGATTGATAGATGAATACAAATTTATAACGTGGTTGAACTTTTGAGCTCACAATTTCTATCCTATCGATCTTGCAGCCTCCCGTCACACCCTCGCCCTACATGCAAGACACACACATCCCTGGATAGAAGATCTGTAGATAGACATAAACACACACTGGTAGGAAACATCAGAGTTTGAAACGAGATGCACTTCTCAGTCGTTTCGTGCTCGACTGGTCAGCCTTTCGACTCTCGAACTTCGAATTCCCTCGATATATAGATATACACAAATGGAGCGCGACGGGGTGTAGTATTGGCAGGCTGCCAGATCATACCGTCGTTGCTCAATGAAATCTTTTCTACATTGAGTTAGCCTCCTCTCTGTTTCCATGTTTTTTTTCTCGAGTTTTTTTCCTCCGCGGGGGTTCTTTCGCGCTGAGCGGGTAGTTCGCACCTGGCGAACCGCCAGTAGAGACGCAAGGTGCCTTAAACCCTTAACTGTAGCTGGAAGCAGTAACGGGCCAGTTTGGTCAGCCGGTTGAGTGACTGTATCTTCTGGTAATCGACTCGAGGTGGTTGACAGCTGCCGAATGCCCTCTAGATAACGATACACGTGCGCTGTCTCCGGCAGAAGTCAACTGACCATAATCTTTAGTTTGAAAAGGTCAATTTGGAATAACTGAAAAAAATACTACGACCGCTGATAACTTCTGGAGGATTCGATTTAGGAGAAAATTAAAAGAGACATTTTTTATGAAAAAATAAATTTTCTATCAAAAGTATTCTTGTTATTTTTTTGATATCTGTCGTTATTTAGACGAAATCATTTTTTAAAACTAACTTTTTTTGTAGAAAATTAAATTATCCATCAAAAATATTTTTATCATTTTTTCAATATTTTCATTATTATAAGAGTTATTCAACAATATCTCCAACATAATTTGAAATTCCAATCATCAGTATTTGTTATAATAATAATGAAAAAAAAAAAAAAAAACAATAATAATAATATAATAAATTAACAAACGAACCCGCTTACCACGTTGAGGCGTAACAAGTAGGCACCCTCAAAAGCTCATCCGGTATGAGAATATCTCTCTCTTCCTCAGAAGCTCTGTTAGGATTTAGATCGTAGCATCCTAGCATCCTTGTTTATAACCTCCTCTTCATTCAATCGTCAAGCGGTGGGTACGCGACAGCATTAAGTATTCCCGTTGGGTCGGTCTGCCTGGCGCGGCAACTTGCCGGTCGATTCCGCCTGGAGCAGCTCGCGGAGTGACTCCCACCCACGCATTCTCAACTCCCACTCCTCCCACGCTCCCCTTCTCAGTGCTCCCAAGCCTTAAGCTCGGAGAAGCTCCAGTGGGGAGCGTGATTCTGCGCGTGACTAGTCAAAGATTGGCGTGGGGGGTACACGCGCCTCATATCCTTCCCTTTCTCGTGACTTCAGCCTCCCACTCACCGAGTACAACGCTCCCCTCTCTCGAGAGCAACTGCCCGGGCAGCCACGGCCGCCCCATTCCGTTCTCGGCGCCACAACGTGTAGCATTACCACCGGAACGCAGCAAACCACCTGCCTCACTGGCATTTTACGTTTGCGTGCCGTCTCTCTCACTCCTACCCTCTCTCACGCGACGGTAACCCGCGGTATACATTATATAACACACTCATATATCTATAGATACATATATAACATATAAACACGTACCAGAGTTGATGTGGTCCTTGAACGGCAACAATTATTTAAGTTCCGCGTGTTTTCTTCGGTGATTTCTGGATTTATCAGTCATCAATCATCAGTAATTGATCATTGATCGAGTAATAAGTGAGTGTAGTAATAAGTAATCCAGTGAAGTTTCACCTGGAAGTCACCGATCACTATCTTCAGGTCAGACAACCTCATATCCAATCAATCATTAGCATCTTGGATTAGTTCAGTGTAATTAGGAGTCTACGGGTCAGCTGATCAGACCCGTTGTTCCGAGTGGAACCTACTTGACCCAAGGTACCAGCTAAGTGTACAAGACGGCGGTCACTACGTACATCACGCCGCTTATCACCTCTGAAAAGGTACGCGTGTGCTGTGTTTTTATTCGTGACGTGTTATTTAAAGTATATTTACCATATGCTGGAGCTTCCTCGAGTCTTATCAGCTGGAATATTAATCGAGTATGTTTATTGCTCGCTTTCCAGGCTGATTCGAGTCGAGAAAGGTGCTAGAAATTTAAAATTACATGGTTGTTATACTCAATTTTTACGAGCAAGTGTTTTTATGACTTTTGGGAGTGATTTGATCGGGAAAAAGTCGAAAATTTTGACCTTTCCGAAGATAGGCTGTTTGTAAATAGTGTAAAATCCAAAAATTTCCAAGGCTGCTGGTAATATCATGCTTAACGGTGATAGGCCAGGTGCTAATCCGTGGTTCAACACTTTTAAGAATGATATAATTCAGAAAACTTGGAAATTTTTGCATTTTTGCAGCTTCAAACTTTGGAAATGATATTCATTAGATTCCTGGAGGGAAAATTTTGACTTTTTCTTGTCAGATAATTCTCAATTGTCGGCATAAATGCCAAAGAATTGATCCAACACTTATAGGATTGATGGAATTGGCAAAGAAACAGAATTTATCTTAACTATTGTGAAAATTGTATGATTTTCTGATTTTTGCGGATTAAATAATGTCTGTTAGTGATGAACCAAGCACAAAATTTACTACAGACCTGAGTAAATTCAGAAAATCAAATGATTATAGGCGCTAATCGCGTTATTGATACAGCAGGTTCACCCTTATCTGGATTACTGTTTTATAGGATTTAAAAACCCAAAAGTAAATAAAGAAAAAAAAATAAAAAAGGTGTATTCTGACGGTGAGTTTTGACAAAAGACCCTCTGGCTTTGTTGTCGCCGTCTCGTTAAGCCGAGACTCATTTCGTCTCGCGACGTCGTTGCGCTTCTACGCCCCGTGAGTGGGCTCGAAAAAAAAAAAAAAAAAACGTACAGGAGAAAAGAGTGGATCGCTCGTTAACCATGGCGACGAGGGTTTTTCTACCCCGTCTTTATATTTTCCACGTCCCTCGATTGTCATTATTTCTCTTGCCCCTCTCCCTTATTCCTATTCCTTTCCTATTCCTCGGGCTTTATTTTCCGTTATTATCACTAGCTCACTGGTTCCTTTTTTCCCAATAGTTCTTAAGTTATGAAAACTGGGCAAGTATTGCTCTCTTCTGTTATCTTGGAGAGAACCCGAACGCCTTAGAAGCTATTGTTTCCGGCATTTGTCTGTCCGGTCGACCCTCCTTATTCTCTGCTAAATATCACCGTCTAGATAACTTTTATGCCTCCATTCATCACTAGTTCCCTAGCTAACAATTGCACGTACCGATATTCGATATCTAGGTCGTGGTCTGTTACAACCACGGTATTCGGGGCAGAATCCTCTGGTTCGAAACTGGGTCGGATGCTGGGAGCACGTATTTATCCCTGAAGATTGTTAAGAGTCAATCAATCCATCAAAAACACCTAGGAGCTCTTTAAACACCAAAAACATCATTTACAATGGATTTCTTTCCATCAAATTTTCGGTATTAGTATAAGCTATAGCTCCAACCTGAGTGCAAAGTAACGTCCATTGATTAGCATAAATATTGATGAGAATGACATGAATAGTGATAGTTACACTAGTCCGTCCATCCACCAAAATCAATAGCGAGTGATATCAGATTTATGGTGTATGCAAATAAATCTGAGTCAGCTGGATTTTTGGATAGGAATTGCTGGCCGGTGGGATCCAGCCTGGAGATAATGGACCAAGTAATAAACCACAGAATGTAGAGCTGGGCGATGAGTCAAAGCCAGCCCGGAATGCACTCGAGGATCAGTTCGGAGTGGAGAAAAAAAAGGATGAGGCTGCGGTGGTAGACCGCGGAATTCTCGATTGGAGTAATCAAGCCAGAATAAAGTGCGAGTCGCTGTTAAAAACCCTCTTGATAAGGAGGCGAGAACTTATCGGCCAGAGTTACATGGAAAAAGGATCGATGAGAGGGAGAAAAAAGTCACGGGTGACAGACTCTGCTCATCCGTTCAATGGAAAATCAAGTTTACGTAATTCTGGGATCGGGAAAAGTCTGGTTAGGGCATCCAGGAATTAGAATCAGCCCTTACGGTTCGATTCCAATCCTGTTTACATCGAAACGCTTTTAAATCCGTCGGTTGTCTCGGACCGAGGGTGGGCGATACACGCGACTGACACCCCTCGTCCCCACGGGTGACAAACGACCGAAATGTGGAAGTAGGTTAACTCCTTTCGGGTAAGCGAGCTAGCTAGCCCCCTCCCTCGGATTCTTCCGAAAGTTTTAATGCACTCGGCTCGAGAAATCTTTAAGATCGACGAAACAATGTTTCAATATTTAACTATTTAGCAGCGGAGAGTCGCCAGTTAGAGAAAGAAATCTTTAGAAGCGACACCTGCTCGTTAATTTAAAAGGAAAACTTCCAGGCGACCTGATTATATCATCCAAGAATGAGTTTACTTACCTGTTGAGTTGGACTGGTGAGAAGAATCGATGCTAATCGACCTTCATTAGCGCCTGGGAGTCACCAACCTCCATGATATCTGTGTCAGCTATAGATTTACTTGTTGGACTATCGGGTTGGTTGGGTATTTATAACCAGGGAACCCACGGCAACGGTATACCAACGACAGTTGTGGATTTTTATCAGCGCCAGGCATTCGCTCCTCGATATACTCAGGCATTATTTCCACCCTTCGGTTTAAACATAAACCTATCGCTCTCGAATTCAGTGTAAAGCCTATTTAGAACTTTGTTCTCACGAAATTTACCTCGGTGTAAACCGAACCAAAGTGCATGATTAATTCCACTGTGCGCTTTTTACTGGATTCATTTCGGGGAATTAAAAATTCACGGAAAGCTGATTTCATTACAGACGGAATACAAAAATTTGTAAATCACTACGGAATTGTTGATCAGTTGGTTTTCAATTTATTATTTTTATAAAGTGTTATACATGATCATGTGTGATGTAAATTTACCTATGATGTCATACATGATTCTACTTATGCAAAGTAGGTCCACATATGACGTCATGCAGACAACAGATGATTTTCTACACTAGAAAGCGATTTTATTCTTAATGCTTGACTGTAATATTGAAAAAAAAAAAAAAAAAAAAAAAAAAGTAATCTCTAAAATGAATTTTTAGTGGATAAAAAAAGAATTATTATGACAGGACAAAAATTTATCCACGATGCAAAAGTGAGGATTAAAAATGCATATAGAGAAGTTTTTAATTTGAAACATCGGTGTTACTTTAATTACTTAAAAAACCCCGACTTTCAACTAGCAGGCCTCCCCTCGCCGGCATTCATAATCCGTAGGTTTAAAACAATCATTTTACAGCGACATTTGAGATTAAAAAATTTACTACAGAGGAACAAAAAAAATATAAATTCACGGGAGCGGTGAAAATATTTATATAAAAAATATATATCTTCCACCACCGAGAGGCAGAAAAATATAAATATAAATATAAAATACAACAAAAGTCGAGTGAATGTCACTCAGACGTAACGATCGCACGCGACGTCAACAAAGATTACCCTCGCTTTAGGGTTGTAGGGTTGGAAATCAGAAACCGCCCCAAGCGCAGCTCCTCGCTCGTCGCAGGTGTTTGCTTGGTGACACTGCCTCAGAAGGGAGTCTCTCAATCTCGTGACATCCAGACTTGTTGAGAAATCCAAGAAGGGTTACTTCTTCCAGGAGGGAATCGCTGTTGTGTAATTCTCGGCCACGAATCACTTTGGAATTAATTAATCCATCCACCCTTTCATTTCTCTATCCGCGGGTTTATACAAAAGTTTTGATTTTTCGAATTCTGTCATTCATTCGAACGAATGAGATCGTATTACTTGCTAGAATAATTAATAATAGCTAATTCGCGATTGTAAAAACATAAAAGTTGATGCTAAAGCCCCTCGAGAGCTGAATCAAGACAATAGAATACATTCAGCGTGAATGGCAAAACCGGTATTCCACTACCAGCCACTCACTTCACCTCAAATCTTCTCGCGTTGCATTCAACGCATCCATCTGCCGCTGGAACATAATACCTGTGATCTCGACCGCACACACACTCATTTTATTAACCTCTAACGAGAATAATTAAGCAACAGGACATTATTTTTATTTAAAATCTAACTCTGCTTTTTTAATCCTCTACTTTAGGAACGATTTTGAATTAAAATTAAGATTGTGATTTCTGGATTAAATATTGAAGATACAAAAAAATTGTAAAAACCCTTTTTTTTAGGAAAATTAATTTTTTATCTAAAGTATTCTTATTATTTTTTTGATATCTCTCACCGTTAAGTCATAAAAAATTTTTTTCTAAAAATAGAGAAAAATCATCAACAGAAGACAACCTGGATGATCAAAGCTCCTCCTCTAAACCACAATCCGTAATTAAAAAATAAATCTAAGCCGATTTCCCCCCAGGACACTTTACAAGTTAAGTTGTCGGGTGATAAATAGTCCCGGAATACTCTGGGAGGAATACTGGGGCTTACGCTATGAACTAGAAAGAGAGAGAAAGCTGGATGCCAACGAGAAAGGGTTTATCAGAGCGATAGTCCAGGCTGGTGAGCTTGCTATCGCACTGACCAGTCCACCCCTTTAAATCGCAACATGTGAGGTTCTAGCAACTACCCGGTCCTCTCTTCCCTCTTCCTCCGAAGCAGGACCCGAGAAAATCCGCAGAGCCACACGTCTGCATTATACAGGGAAGACTGGACCCCAAAAACCCATTATTTATGGAATCGCGGCCACAACTCACACCCAGCTCGATCCCAACCCGGAAACTACCCGAACGAGCTTTTGATTTATTTTTGCAAAAGATTCTCCTGCGGATTCCAAAAATCACCGAGAGCATAACCTTCTAAACTAGATGCATTTTTGTGACCGATTGAACGACAGCTTGAATTTTTAGCGGGGTGAAAATTCGTGCCAAGACAATATAAGGGCTTTAGAGTTTACAATCTATGACAAGACATTTTTATGAAGCTTGAATAAGTAACTGTAATAACGTATGACTTTTAAATGGAATATCGAGTGGGCATTAAGTATAGACGGCGATATCTCTAGCTATGGTAAATTACAGCAGGTATATTCATGCTTCTAGGGGAGGCAATTGGTTTAAAATTTAAACGTCTACTGGTCGATAAATCAAAGCCAGTGTATAAGGGTTTCCACGCTCACGACATTGATTTTTAAGGAACTTACGGATTCGAGGTGTTTTATCATTCCTGGGTGATGGATTTTTTTAAAAAATGGTTGAAAAGCATGATTTTACATCCGTTATTAAAAATTATCTATGACATTATATGTGATCAAAAGCCATATATAATAAAACATGATCATATGTGATGTCAAGCATGACACCCTATGATTTTCCAAACTAAAAACGTTTTTCCTCTTGGGCTTAACTGTAATACCTAAAAAAAGTAGTATCGGTTCGGTAGTTTGGCAAATGTACAACTTGAGATGAAAAACAATTAATCAAAATATCCCGACAGGATTTTAGCATTTTCCAGGCGTTACAACTTTCTCTGGTCACCACCCTTGGGACTAGCAAAACTTTCGGTGAACTTTGGAAAAGTTTGTTTTTCAACAAATCCCACAGCCGAATTTTGTTACAGATCACTCTCCTTTTTCTGGATCATTTTTCATTGGAACCGAGAAATCTTAAGAAGCGAAAATCGAAACAGTACATGAAACCACTTGATAACTGAGTCATCAAGGACTCTCGAAGTAAGAGGTCACTAAATACTCGACAAAGGACATCTAACGACTCATTGTCCGATTCTTCAGGAGGAAGGTGGAGGACAATGCCTGTAATTGGCACTCCTTGAAAGCTACCGAATCGAACTTGTTGCTGTCCACCAGTTGCGATAATTCCCGAGCAGAACTGAGTTGAGGAAAAAGCCAGTTGGAAAAGAGTGGGTGGTAAACCCTATGGAATAGTAATGGAAACTCGGGCGAGAGTTCTACTTATTATACCTCGGCATTATGTAAATACCGGAAGGCTATTACAATTTTACAACTTACTAGCAGTAGCTTTATAGTTTCATCGCCAGAGGCTCATGATACTCAACTCGACTCGACTCCTTCCCCACATAAAATTCTTACTGGTCTTTTTTCATACCCGGAGCCCGAACCTCTTCAGCTTTTTATTCCCGGCGAAACTATTTTAATTTTCAAAACCCTACACTGCGTCTGGCTCTGTCGCAAGACACATATTTCAGAGATTTCATTCTTTACCCATCCACCAACTGGTCCCGCCTTAGATCCGAGGTTAATATCCACCGCATTTTGCATCCCACTCACAAAAGAATAACATTTTTTCATTCTGTCGCCCACATTTTTATTGTCTCGTATAATAATATAATAAAATAAAATTTTAACTATTAAGGATTCTTTTTGAGTTATTCCGTTTAATCAAATCGTTCCGAGTATTTCTTTTCAGTAGCGTAGCACAGATTTTTGATGGGTCATAATATTTAATTCCATAAACAGCTCACAGATGGTGCTGTATTAAATTTATATAAATAATCAATCAATCAGCCCAAAAATTCTTTGACTGTCGATTACGCCCAAACTGTAAAAGATATCGGAAAAATTACAAGAATACTTTCGATAGAAAATTAAATTTTCTACAAAGAAGATATCCTATAATTTTTTTGTATCTTGCATATTTGACCTAGAAATTTAGATTTTAATTTCAGCTCATTGCGGCAGGTCCCTAAAAAACTTAAATTCATGAACGTTAGCGTCAGACCTTTGGTTTAAAAAATAATCAATAGCTTGAAACGAAGTCTGTGAGAGCTCCCGTAGGTCGCAACTCATCAGTAAAATTGCCGAGCTTTCAAAAGGCTCTTTTGATTCCTCAATGACTGTAACTGGGATTAAACATCCAACAATTCCGATTTTCTTTAGCTTTTATTTATTATTATCATTCTCCTTTTAATCACATAAAGTGTAGTAGTTTTACAAGTAATTATTTTTAATAAATGTCAGCAAGATTTTCCTTTCATATTTACTAGGGCAAAAGGTCAAAAGTCCTCAAAATGAGAAATGGTTAAGAAATATTCTCGAGCTCTTTATTTCTCTGATACGAGTTTCAGCTTTCGACTGTTAAAACTCTTATGTGAACTTCTTTCTTCGTTATTTTTTTTTTTCAAATCCCAAAGGTTTATTTAGGGTATCTGAGTCTATCGAGCAGTAGGTGACGCCTGACGAGCAAGTACACCTAGTAATGTCGTTGGTGCGTCCCCAGACTTTTATTCTCAGAGCTTTTCATCCTCAATGATACACACTGCGTGCAGTTTTCCTACAAAAAATTTCTCTACCGTTAATGAGACTTTTCATAGAAATATATGAATAATATACATATTTAAGCAAGTCATATTTTATCTTATCAATTTTTGAAGGGGAGGTTTTTTCATATCACGCGGATTAATTACGCTCGATTAAACACCCTCGGTTATTAATCGACTGGAGTTGATTTTTAGATAACCGAATTTTGTTGAGAATTTCAATTTATAATTTTTTAAAAATTAAATAAGAACAAACCTAATAAAAAAAAATGTTTTTGTTTCAGATGGTGACAAGGACAAAGAAGATATTCGTCGGCGGATTGTCAGCGCCTACGACGCTGGAGGACGTCAAAAATTACTTCGAACAGTTCGGCCCGGTGAGTGTTAACAAAAACATTGATAAATAATAATTACCAAACAAGTAGCCTATAAATATTTAATGTGAATAAATATTATAATCAACGGGGATGAAGCGTGGATGAGGATAATGATCGTCAATCAGACATGTCGATATAACGAAATCCGTGGGTATATCTATATCTATATCTAAATCTATACCGCGAGAAGTGGCGGTTTTATGTGAGCACGCATCAGCGAGTCTCGTGTTTCGGTTCTCGCTATCATCGTCATGATCACGCTTGAGAGTGTCACCATAGTCATTAAAGCCTCCCCTCGCATCAGCATCAGCATCCACGCGTCACAGTTCGTCGTTCGCCGTTCGGTAAATTCGAATCAGTAATTTCGCCACGTGCACCAGTAATCAGTAACGTCAATCCCCACCCAAAGTCATTGTCTGCTAAGCAATAGTTTCAGCCACACATATATTTCGCCGACTGCTAAACAGACCATAGACTATGCTCAAGGGGAAGGAGAGGGGGATATTCCAATTACACAGATTTATATCACTCGTTGATCAATTTGGGATTCACGATATTCCAATTATTTGCATCAAAGCACAATGCATCAACCTATATGGCTTACGATAAACTTTCAAGGGCGTCTTTCTCTACCGGCAACTTTCGGCATTCAATATTCCGGGGATGAAATATCTCAGCTAGTTTCGAGTTTCTAATCCAATGCATCGTTATCGATTGTTCAAACTTTGCATTTGGACGGTACCGAGGCTAAGAGTTGGTCAATCTTTGGTTTCTCTGATACTGCAAATATTGTTTTTCAAATAAAGGTACGATAAATTTTAAGAATTATTTATTATATAATATTAATTTATAGAGTAAATATTAGAGATACGGAAAAATAATAAGAAACCTTTTTTGTAGAAAATTTAATTTTCTATCGAAAGTATTTATATCATTTTTTGGATATTTTCAACCGTTTAGGCGCAAAACGATAACCTTTGAGTATCTTAGAATAGTGATTAGTTAAAGTAACTTAAACTTCCTTCGCCTAGCTGAAGGATGACCCACATCGAAAGATACAATCTATCGCTGGCTTCTCCACCCCAACATCAATAGATCTCCCGGTGAGCAGCACATATATGGTTTATAAACGCCTACGTTGGATATAAATACGCGCGAATGAAGATAACAGAGACGCGTATTGTGTGGGATTAATTTATTTGGTCGGGAAAAACGCGCTCAGGTGAGCTATATCTTGCATATCTACATCCACACAATAGATATAGAACAAAGACAATTGATAAATGTTGAGGCGCATGGATGTAGATGGGGTTGATGTAGATGCTGCAACGTTTGCCATTGATTCATATCTCGAGTGTTCTTGAATACGGACATGAAATCGAGATTAAATTACTTGCCATTGTATTAAATACCCGAGTGACACAATAAGCAGCGCAACTGCGAATCGATTAACCACCTTGTTTATTCACTGTTTTATTATCGGTATTAATGATTCAGAGGAAAAAAAATCCAGCGGGGAAACAGGTCGAGGGGTCACCGAGTACTTGAAGAGCTTAATTATACCTTTCATCTCGGTGATAGGGGCCGAGTCCGGGTTGAGGAGTGGGAGACGGAGGAACAGCTCTAAGTATGAGGATCAAGAAAACTCGGGTGAATGGCGAATATCCCCCTCTCTTGCCGCGGGGTCCAAGTGCCGGTACTTAAGGTACCCGGCTACGAAATTAAGAAATTAAGAATTAATGCGACCCGGAAGCTGGCGATTTTCTCCAGTGTTTGATCTTTTAAATAAAACGTAAAAGGGTGAAGACTTTGTACATTTGAGATATTGAGAAGTATTTTATAGGGGCCGAGAATATTTTATGGTGTATTTAAGGCTTAATAGTTACTATTTTTAAGTTACTTTGCAGTTATTAACTTTAATTAAAGTTAGTTTTTAGTAATTACAATGACTTTAGTGCAAATTTAGTTTTTTATTGTGATTTAAGTTTATAAAACTGAAAATAGTTTTAGATCATTAATATGGTGGGTTAGAGTCTTAATTTTTTGAGTTAAGATTTAGCTACTCTAAAAATATTAGTAAAATCAAAAAAAGCATTACTGTTAATAATATATATACATATATCGTATAATAAATAACAGCAGTAGAATTTCCGTGTAAAACATTAAAAGTAAGGAGAAATATGATAAACTATAAAGTTTCGTAAAAGTGACGGCAATTTAAAACAATGTCGTCGCAAATACATGCCATTTGTAACCTCGGAGCTCCTTCTCTGAAGTAAAGTAGAGGTAGGCATTATATCTTGTTATAAGTGTAGTTATATTTCTTGTAGCGGCGTAGAGAATAGCAAGCCGGATTTAACGGGGAAATCAGTAAATAAATAAATAAAAATAGTTTGACAAAGAATAAAGTCTTCGGATTATTCAGTCAGAGTAGTTCGGGATTGATTATTGATAGTCGGGCGATAAAAAAGCCAGTTTCCCTGTCGACTGGGATGGGAGCTCGGTAAACGCCGGAGTGATGCTGATGGTGTAGTTATAGCAGTGATGAACGCCCGTTCGTAAATCGAAATGATCATTGCCGGGAGAGAATCAAGGGGACCGAGGGGACCGAGGGGATTCGGAGGGTGAGATAGTCCACCCTTACTACCACTTCTACTTCCGGTTTAGTTCTGGGGTGCTTTTACTCCGTTATTTATAGCCGGTCTTTATTCCAAACAAAGTCGACGAGGATTCTCGGCAATTTATTAATTTACTCCTACTTATGCTCCTACTTCGCCAAGCTACAGCGTTTCCTCGTTTGTTTAATCCTCGAGCAATCATTGCTACTGCATTCGGCTTACAGTTAACATTTTCGAGGTATTATTCCTCAAATTTTGTTTTAATGGTCACGAAATTACTTTGTTATACCGAGCTGATTATTTTTATCAATTTTTTTTTTTATAAATTTGATCGAAAAAATTACAATTTTAGGTAGTTAAAAATTATTTCGGTAAAATAGTCCAATAACAATGTTGAAATCGAAACAATATCCCTATTTTGGCTCGAAAAAATCACAAAAAGGCAGATCTATTTAAAGTATCATAAAAATATAATTCCGTAGGTAGGATAAATGTAATATTTATAGTTATCGATAGGAATTAAAATATTAAAGAGAGTATTTATTCGAATATACAGATTGAAAAGTCCGTTAGTAATGCAGATCGTGAAAGTTTAATAGGATTAAAATCATTCAGCGGAAGTATGAATGTAAAATTAGCTTTGAATTAATTTATCGATTTGAATTTTCTATCTAATACTTCTCCCTCTTGTTTTTGTGCTTACCTGGGTACAGAACAAATAAATTTAATTATTACCATTTTATGTCGAAAATATACGAGACAAATTGAAAGACGCGTTACCACAACGCTGGATTGTATTACTCGGCAGTATTATAAAAATAATAATAGCGTTATGGGCTTAAAACGCTCTCACCCCTCACCCCTGTCTCACTCGCCCCCCCCCTCCTCCAGTGGAGTGTACTCGAGCGGCAAATATTTGCTGGATAAACATTCATGAATTCAATGTGGATTTAAATTTTTTTTGCGGAGTCATCTCGTTCCATATTATCCCCTGGATTTTACTATTTTTCTCCCGATCCTTTGTCATCTCGACTACCAGCCTCAGCCATGAAACACCGGTTTCGCTTTTACAAACATTATTTTTCTGTATGATTTTTAAAACTAAAAAAAAAAAAAACAATCTGACTTTTTAAATTTTACTCTCGAGATTTAACGTCGAGTCTGTTAGTGATTAGTGTCCTCATTACCGGAGACACTAATGACTCTTGCCACAAGACAAAAGCTGCTACGTGTCGGGACTTTTTAAAATAATTCCTGAATTAAAGGATTTTATGGTCCTGGACTTGAATCACTGCTTTTTATTGTTTAATTTACATTTTTACGAGATTTATTCACTTGATAATTATTACACAGTAATTTTGTTAAACCGCTAATGATTAAAAAGAAATTAAATTTTAAATTCTGAGTTAAATATTGAAGATACGAAAAAATTATAAGAGATATTTTTTTTAGGGAATTGAATTTTCTATCGAAAGTATTCTTATTATTTTTTCGATATTTTTATCCCAAAAGTGTAAAAACTTGAATTAATCTACAAAAGAGCAAGTAGAAGGCAGTAATGATTCAGAGAGCTTTCAAAATAACTAGCTTAAATATTTAAAATAACATCTGAAGCAGCAGTAAGTTATTTAAGTAATTTAGTCGGCGGTATTAACAAGTATGATGAGAATTACACAAATTGTATCGGAGGTTTTATATAATTTCGGGCGTTGCTGAGGAAGAGAGAAAAGACCAACTGGAAATGGAGTCGCCCTAGTTGAATTTGTTTATGCAAATACTGGTGAGTAGCAATAAGTGGCCAAGGGTTGGATCGGCTATCTCCTGTCCCTAGGTCTCTGATGATTTCTCGACTGCGAATATATTCCTGCTGCGAAAAACATTTAGCTAAAGTTTAAGCGATAAACCCGTTCCCCTCCAGGTTGAACTTTTTTAAAATTTTTCATCTGATCATCTTGAGGTTTTAATAAATCTCGAGGATGATTAAGTGCGCTTGAACAAAAAGTTTTATGATTTTCTTGGACACGGGGGCTCGGAGACGCTTCTGCTTTCGCTTCTACCAGTAGTGGTGGGTTTTGTAGCGAAGGGAGCGCCGAGCTCGACCCCAGGGAATATTTCACTGTAGGAAATGTCGTCTAGATTACGAGTTTATCTAAATGGGCGCCAGAAAACCGAGTTTCGCAGGAGTAGTGTTATATAGTTTATGGACAATGACGCAATCCTCGTTGACTCTAGATTTGCGAATGCAACTTTCCCGTAGTTATGCTTTCCTGACACGTGGATTTTTACCAACTGAGATTACCGGGTTTTAGAACTACCGGAGAATTTTAACTTTTTAGTTTTTGGCAGTGTTGTATTTATAAAGCTTCTTTTTTATGTGAAACTTTTTAAACATCAATTACTGCTCAACAGTTGGAGATATTAGAAAAATGATACGAATACTTGCAATAAAAAATTTCATTTCCTACAAAAAAAATTTTTTTATCAAATGGTTTTCCAAATCTCGAGTAAGAATACCAAAAGAATCTCCATGAAATTCCCAAATACCTCATCTAAAGGTTCCTGAATGAACATTCAGATCAGAATGTTAGTCGGATCGCGTGAGGATAATACAGAGGGGTGCGTTTAACCTGGTGTCCCCTTGCCGGGAAATGAGCGGGCTTCGTTTGGAGACACTCCCATGAGGAAATAACGTTAGGAATGTCCCGTGGTGAGGGACGAAGCAGCTACAACAGAAACTACAACACTGACTACTGTCACGAATGAGGTTAAAATCCAATAGTCTGGGCAAGCGAAGCCCCAAGGGTTGATTTTACACAAGGGTTGTCACCCTAGGAGTTACAACCAGGCTGAATTTCGAATCTCTCTTGACAATTTCTATCGAAAATGATGACTGGTGAAGCACCAAAAGTCATTTAGATATTTGTATTTTATTTTTCTATCTATCTATTCCGCGAAAGATAAATATCGCGGGTTTATAAACAATAGCGTAGATAAAACCGAAAAAACATTTGATTATCACACGTGATCAGTGTTTACCCATGGACGCATAGATTGTATGGAGGTGGTGTCGTATTTTATACCCGATTTCCAGTAGCGGGAGCGGCCATTTCTTCTCTGTTTATCCACGGTTCATGGTCTCGTGATTTTTCCGCAGCGTCGCTTTGTCGCAGCACATCCGGCCGCTTCCGGTACGCCCGGGACCGGAAGCAAGATGGCCGACGTGTCGGCGACCGGGGGATCAAAACAGAAATGAAATAGAAAGAGAAAGACCAGAGAAAGTTTCATTGATAGCGACTATGGCGCCGCTATGAAATATTTCCGGAAAGGCGAAAACGTACGCAAGGATGCACCAACTTTCCCAGTCTTTCCCTTTTTTCCTGCCCGAGGGAAATTCACGCGGAATCTTTCACCCGAGCAACTTCACACTCACGCTTATTTTTGCCCTTCCGGCCCTCGACCTTCATCGTTTTTAAATTAACGATAGCGCCCTCTATACAAGCTACTAAATTCATCATACTCCCCCGATAGGCACAAACTTTGACAATGCATCACGGATTCAACTGTTTAAACATTTAATGTCAGGAAGAAGGAGTTTTAGTTTAAAGATTAAAGGTCGGAGTTAAAACTAGGGCAGATGCCTGAAACTTAACGCCGAGAATAAAACTGTCAGACGTGTATCATAGTGACGTTAGCAAATCCATGAATATTTTATTCTTGGTAGTTCCGCAATTAGAAAACCTCTTCCGAGACTCTTTTTCTTCTATCATTATTGTGCCTGTCATTAATTTTAAAAAACTCGTTACTATTCATAAAATCAATTTGCTAACTACCTATTTAGCATCTACCCCTCGGATGACGAGAAAAATAATCCACGGGAGCAACTACAGCCCTGGTACTTTCGAGGAATTCGTTCAGTATTCGTTTTCTATCAAACGACTTTCATTTGCATCGCTTGCGAACCTCTAGTGAGTTTTGCTCGAACCAGAGTAGAATACGAAAACAGAGGTAGGTTTTCAATTGATCCTAGATGTCGATGATCAATCCTAAGAACATTTTTGATAATTTTCCTGGAAAATAGCATAAAAAAAAGCTTAATTTTAACAGCAAGAATTCCAAGATGAAACAAAGGCATGGTCCTCAAAATTGATATTAAAAAATAAAGAGCTTACCTGACACTCGTCCTGCCACTGGAAGTGTCGGATTTTTATGATCCAGCTCATGGGCTGAATATTTGACTCGCGAATGCGATAGTAGGTTTCGTTCCTTCACTTAAGCAATAAAAGTCCCGTAAGTCGACTAGTTTTCCACTCAGTGTCACTTTTAATGAGACAATAAAGTCACCTAGCCCCCCCGGAAAGACTACCCGAGTGACAAAGGCGAGGAATTTGCTGCTAACTGCTTTTTCTGGCGTTCAATCGGAGGTATGCAAGTTTTTGGATTTGCCATCAGGTATTTTCCGTCTGGGGAATTGGTAACTCATTTCGACGGTATCGATGTTGATTCCCCCGGAGGATCGCCGGCCACACCTTGGAAAATCGAAATAATGCAATTAAAATTTTAATCAGGTAATTGATTTTATGATAATCAGAAAAGAATTAGCTGAAGCGAGAATCCCGAAAAAAGGGTATCGATTTTTGCTGTGTTGGACAGTGACTAATGATGGGCGTTCAACACTTCGCCGAGCAGCTTCTCGGTTCTTGTACGCCCTCTTTAATGTCTCTTATCAATTAAAAATTATTCGAGAATCCGATAATGGATGGATGGAGCAGTGTTGGTCTTATCTACCAACAATTATAAGACATCGACAATCTGGAGTTGGTTTAACTCAAGGACAGTGATTGTCCAAACATTAAACAAGTGATTGTTGTTGGGAATAAGAGATTAATGAACAGGGACTAGAGACTATGGAAACTTCCGAGCAGGAACAACAGGAGCAACTGTACGTGGGTACACGTCTTAGTTGCTCCTTGGACATCAATGAAAACTCGGGTGGCTTTGACTGGGACAGTTTGCTGTTGCCTTAGAGTAATCCGAGAGCATACAATCAACCCCTGGCAGTTAAAGTTACCCAAACTCTGCTCCAGCTGACCAGGCAAACAGAAGGAAGAGCTCTGGCTATTATCTTTTCCCGGGAGCTAATGAACGCTGGTAGGTTCATTCGCCGTCGCAGTTGTCCATCTGATCAATGTGGAGGAGCACGAAAGCAAATAAAACCTCTGGAGTTTCATCCAGCCTCGGTGGAAGTAGACGCGGGTGTTAATTACGCCTAGATGCCGCCGCTATGGAAGGTACCGAGCGCCGGTCGCGAGATAACGTTTTCAATTACCTGCAGGATGCAAAGCTGTTATGAGTTCCCGAGCTTATGGGGTGGGACGATGAACCAAGATCTTCTGACTGAAGATGAGCCCGCGTGTCCTACCGAGATAAAACCAACGTGTTCTATCGATAAAGATAAATTCTATTAGAAATTGGTGATCAATAGGGTCGTGGGGGTCTTTTTTTGTCGATAAAGTGACTGAATTTAAACTATTTGAATAATAATTATTCAAAAGTACTTTAATTGAGGATTTAAAACATTGTTTTGGTCGTTTCTATGTAACTAGAGCCATTAAAACACCCAAAAAAAATTAACTCCTGAAGCAAAATCCGTCATCTGTTTCGTTGATTTATAATGCTCCGGAAAACTTAAACGGGTTATTTTATATTTGGATGAATTCGCCCTTATGATGTGTATGTTAAAGCTCCCATGAGACGCCAGCTACTCGAGGGATATACATTTTCCTAACGCTGGTGGCTCCTGCCGCTGACATCATATTTATCTCCGTAACTAAGCGATTACGGCACACGCTGAAAAAAGTGCTAGCTTCAGCCACTCCCTCCAGGATTTATTGTGCAGCCAGTGCTCTGGCTGAGCTATTTAGTCCGGAGCAAGATTATCACCAAGAACAGAGTTAGAAATCAAGAGTCCGTTTAAACAACGATTGATGAGCAGTCTCCTGGTAATTGACAATGCCCGGAATAATCAAACTTGTGCTAGTTGATGTATCGGTTCTCTCTGGCATCCTCAGCTGGTAAAATCAAGCTCTAGAATCTTCCCAGGTGATCTACGACTGGATAGTTTCAAGTTACGCTGCAGAAAAGTTTGTTCGGCCATTCCTGAGGGACTTCAAGCGGCAGCCGCTATTCCGGCTTACAACTTCTTGGGTAGTAACTTTTTATCCAATACTCATGGCTATTTATTACCGACTATTCGATTTTGGGTCTTCCTTTGACACTTTTGACTTCGCGGTCAAAAGTTACCGTTACAGTTACGGATATAGTCGAATGATTAATCGATGACTGATGGATGCCCGACTGATGGTAAATCGAAAATTCCTAGCCAGACAATAAACCAGAGTTATTAAGTTTTAATAATTAACCACAGAGTTAATTACATGATCGGATTTAAAATTCAGGCAATCTGTCAATCTGTTTGATGGTATTGCTGTGAATATTTTACTCAAAATTTATTCAATGGTATTTTTAATCGACAAAATCAGATGTTGGTGAATTAAATTATTTAAACAGTGATTCATTTGAAATGTTCATTACACATTCTCTTGGTGGAAATTCCGACGCACTTTAACTTCGCTGTTTTCCATTGTACTGTTACGGGTTCCAATTAAAAATACTTTTAAAGAGGTTACTCGGGCGAGAACTCGCTTGTTATATCGGTCACGTACCAACGGGTTCAAATTGTCTCTAATAAAGACCTTTCCAGCTATTTGCATTTTTTAAAGCTACAAACCCGGCTCTTGATCTGGATGGAATTGGAAATTTATCTAGGCTTACCATTTTTTAAGGCGCTACATAGAAATTGGCCTTCAAGTAGTCTAATAACGATAATTTACTAACTAAATCGCTTTTATTAATAATTATTCTATCAATTGAAATCAACTTTAATGTATCTTATCGATTATTTATGGACTTTGAGCTGTTACAAGGATCAAAATACATAATTCAAAGCATTTAATTAGTAACAATCGATGCATAAGAAGCTTAAAGCCAGTTTTCATGAAAACCAGCCTTCAGATTTCGAGTGAATAGCTTGAGTAGGAGCACTCAAACAATTTAGAGGTGCAAATAGGTCTAGAAGTTTGTCCAGAACAATAAATAGAAGCTGAAAATTGTAATAACAATTGAAAGTGGCAGCCAACAGTATGCATAGTAATTACCTTTGTTCGAGGACATAAATTGCCGAGGCTCCATTTGAGTTTTCAATTGGACATGAGTCCAAGTAGCACATACGGGCGAATAAAACCCTGGAAGAGAAAGTGGAAGGGATAAAGAGAGCAGGAGGAGCTTTAAAGTGAAGTGAGAGGGTGGATTTCGGCATAATGTGCTTCCGGCGATGTCACGGCTGCATTAGGGGTTGTTTCGTGAGTGAACGTAAGCAGAATAAGAGCACGCTCGTTGTTGGGTTGTGGGTTGAGAAAAAGGAGGGAGGGCTGTTAGCTAGTGAGGAACAGCTCGTAAGAAGAGAATGAGGATCCGAGCTGGAGTCCTGGAGGATGTCAGTTAAGCTTGCGGTGGAATATACAACCTCCCTACGAGGGAAAGAGACCCACCCTGGATCTGCATATTTAGCTAAGGGTCGCGTTGCGGCCATTGGAATTGCAAAATCCCAAATTGGACTTGTTCGAGTCACCCAACCAGGCAGACGGGCTCGTCCAAACTTTTCGAATTAACTGCAAGCCTGATATACACTTCCACATCATTCATATACACGTCGTGTCTAGGGTGGTGATCCGCGGTGCGATAGAACCACGAGTAAGACCGCCTAAGACGATTCGGAAAAATAATCCTCCAGTTAGTCGAGGGAATTGACGTTACAGCCTCGGTGATGGAAACTTTGGCACACTTTAGTCTCTGTACGAATGGAGATGTGCCTCAAGCTGGACTTTTGAATATTTAAGTTCTGCTAGGATTTTAAATTGATGAAAAATTAATTTTAAAAATTAAGCTCTTTAAAAATAATAACTTATCAAAAATTCGATACCCAACCTCCCAAAATCTCTTAAAACCCCTTCAAGAGTCCTTATAAAAATGTTCCCTCCTGAAAGTGATCTCAAGATCCTCCAGTACTACTAACACAAATAATAAAAGGCGTCGGTATAATTATAGCAGTCTCCAAGCGAATTAAAAATAATGGATGTTTACAAAATCCCATTTGTTTCGGAAGATTGGGTTTTATGGTAATCAAGAAACGTCAGTTGACACTTAATGACTAATTGTTTTACACGGACTTGACGAAAATCCACCTCGGAGGCTCTTAAGCGAACTAAGAGTAAGAGCTTCCATCAGACTTTATCGTGATGTTTTCGCGCCAGGGAAGATGGAATTAACGTCGACGTCGTGAACCCCTTCCCCTATCTAAGCACTTTTCCTCTTATCAGGCATTAAATCACAACCTAATTTTCTACAAAGTTTTTCCGTGTACCGCAAGTAAAAAATAAAAAATCTAAAATATAAAATAGATAACAAATTATTAAATCACGTGATGCAGGATCGATTGCGTTAGATCACGTCAGATCTTACAAAGGAACCTCAAACGTAGTTATATCGACACGATCTAATTCCTTAGAGTGTTGACCTGCGAAAAGTGAGCTCAATAGCGGCAGCCTATAAAGCGAGGTGAAAAATAACGGAAGGATCTGAGGGAAGGTGCTGGAAAACAAATAAAAGAAAAAAAAAATAAAATTCTACCGAACTGGAAAGTAAGCGAGGGATAAGCTCCGACGCAACAAACTTCTCTAAGCCACTACTTTAATTAATTGCGAAATTTTCCCGAGCTTTTGTTGACTAGCGGATCTAAAAGAGCATCATCCTGGCGAAGTTATTTAAAAAGTGTAAATTGCACGTCAATTTGCGTCCAAACTTTTTGCTTTAATCATTTTCACTCTGCTGATGATTTCCCAGTTAGGATTGATTAAGTGCCACTATCACCAAAAAACACCCTGCTAGTTTCCCAATGCAGCTTTTTGCGCTTGAGGCATTGAATCTGCCGAGGGGCTGAAAAACCTCGATCGATTGAATCACTTAGGAGCAACCCCTCGGCCAATCTTTGATATTGCTCGAGTATATGTCATTGTCCCTTTACGAGGAGATGGCTCTGTCTTCCACCCTCGCTTGCTTTATTACGGAGTTTATCAATGAGATTGCTCAGATTTTCAGAAAATATTTATTTGAAATCGGTTTTCTGGGAAAATTTCGTGAATGGCTGCAGTAAAAATTTAAGTTTTTAATGGCAGCTGTGATTTTCTTGCTAAAAGAAATTTTTGTTTGATTTCTTAAATAATTCTATCAATATTTAATTAGTGAAAAAATTGACAACGGCCTCCAGGTAGATAATTAAATTTCCTACAAAAAATGTCTCTTGTCATTTTTTCGTATCTATTAATCACAGCAAATTGAGATTGAGATACTTCTCTCTCGAAAATAAAAGTCAATGAAAATGATGTTACACTCTTTAATTTAAAATTCTTACAAATTAAAAAAAGCATTGACAGCCACGACTAAAAGAACATGGCGGATGAATAGAACAAAATGGCTTTAGACTCGCGGATGATATAAAAAATAATTACCACGATTATAAACCAAGCGTACATAAAAAGCAGAAGCATAAAGAGGTGAGATAACGACATTAAATTAATAGTCTAGGACACAAATTACTCGTATTTCTCTCCCTCGGCAAGCCAGTGTGTGTTGGTGTCTAAATACACAGATATATAGATAGCTGGATGACGTTACCCTCGCTCAGAACGTGATTACAGGTTAATCAGAATTAATTAAGTGTCTTAGCTCGGGCCAGAGCATGAACGTCGGTACTTGATTACGTGTGACGTGTCAAGTGTCTTGGCTCTTCCTTCTGGTGCGTTTTTATTAACAACAAACCCTCGAGCGATCTTAATTAATGATATGCATGTGCATGCCTTGACTATCTCTCTATAAATATATAAAACAGCTAAATATAAATAATTAATCTATTGAATTTATTCTCCAGAATTGGGAATTAAAATTTTCCTATTAATTATTGCCTTGATAATTGTCTCGGACGGAAGACGGGGCTGAGGACGCCCAATTGTCGCCAAGGGCTCAAAAATAAGGGTAGCAAAAATAACCCACTTGCAATTACCGGGCTCTACAATTACCGAGCGCGAGTTTGTCTCCCTGAGGTGCCGGATGAGCTTTCGAGCCCAAGATTTGAGAGCACTCTGTGACCCGATGGCTTGTTAGCAGCGAGTATTTCCGTATATGTCTGTGTCTGTGTCATATTTTCTTATTTAATTAGGCGGCTCTTGGTACGACAACATTGTTACACCGAGCTACTCCTCCGCTTCACTTTTCCTCGATACGTGCTCAAGTCCAGCTGACAAAGCTTTCTTTTGTAATGGATAAGATCATCTCTAAAATTTTTCTTTGCTAATAGGAGTCCAAAAAAAACTGCTTTCATGATTTTTGTCTTTTCCGGGTTAAATATTGAACTTACGATAAAATTATAAGAAACCTTTGGTGTAGGAAATTTAATTTTTTATCGAAAGTATTTCAATCATTTTTTCGATATCTTCCACCCTTTCGCCGCAATGGACGATCAAAAAATTTTCTCAAGTCAGGAAACAAAATGACACTAAAACTTAAATTAGCCTTGAATATTGTCAAAAAAATGAGAACATAACCGCACAATTATAAAAGTATGCGATAACACCTCTATGAAATTTCCGTAAATTTATTTACAAAGAGTAAAGTTAAAAGGCAGTGATGAACGACACAAGGCTTAATGAAATATGAAAATTGGACAGCGTGAGGTTATTTTTTATTTCCCGGGCGTAGATAGCTTGTGGTAAAAAATGAGAAAGTGTCGGTAGGTTCTGGTGTCGGTGTCGTTGGTGTCGATGCCGTGACAGAGGAGCCAGCTCGCGGCTCGGGTTAACTTCAGGGCGGGTGGAATAAAAAAGGGTGAAAAGAGTAGGAGGGGGTGTTCCGTTCGAGTGAGCGGATCGTGATCCCGTCGGGAGAACAAGAACTCGTTGGTGCTGGCCCCGCAGCGGTTGTTACCGAAATTAGTTTAGCTCGCATGCCAATATAAATTGGCGGTAACGCGTACACCGAGCTATTTTTCTCATCCCTTTTTTCTTCCACCCGATATTTTCTTACTCCAGTGTAAAATTTTCCTGGCCGGGCCTTTGCCAATTTTTGTTCGAAAATACTTTTAGTTTGTCCTCGATGTAGAAAATTAATTAAAAAAATTTTGAAACCCGATACAGCTACAAAAGCGGCTCTTTGATTCCGAGAAAAACAAAAGCTTTATCCGGTAATTTTTAATAAACATTTAGCTTTTATCTTTCTGTATAGCGCTTTGGACACCAAAATGTTGATCGAGTTTTTTATCGCAGCTTTTAGGGGATAAAATTCTTTTTTTTTTTTTTTTTTTGTTAAAATAAGCGATTATTTTATAGAATTGTTGATTTTTTAGTGTAAAACATGCCATAAACTTTTTTAATTTTCATTTTCTCATTTCTGGATTAAATATTCAAACTTGACAAATATTACAAGAGATCTTTTTTGTATTAATTTCTTGAAATCAAACTTGTTAATTTTTAAACATGCCGAAAAAGACTATGAATATTAATAAAAATCTATAATCTACAGATTAATTGACGTATTTAAAATTACTTTAACAGTAAAAAAAAATCTCTGTAAATATTTATATTTAATTAAATTAAAATCCTTTCCATCAATTTTCCCGCGATGAATAATATAATAAAAACGAAAAAATATTTATATTTAATTAATCTTTTTTTTTATAAAAAAAAAAAAAAACATTCACCACATAATATTTCACAATAAGAATTATTAATAGCCAATGATTTCACGTGTGAGCGCGTTTCACCGGAGCTTTGAAATTAATTAAAAAACGAAATTCGCGATAAATTGGATTCCGTAAAATGTTTTCCCTTTTCATTTTATTTTATTATTATCACGCGGTTTTTATCAAAAATCCCTTTCGGTTTGTCTATTATTTTAAAATCATAATACAAACAAGCTTTTAGCATCCAATCACTCGGTAAACTTTTTTTTCACAAAGCATTGGCAATTGTTATTAATTTTTTGTCACTACTGTTTTCATTTTAGTTCACGGGACCGCACAAAGTTTCCACGGCTCGGAAAATTTTTATAAATACCAATTAAATTAAATGATGCTACGAACAAATCATAGCTATGAAGGTTCACTTGCTACTAAAAAACTATTACTATTGTGCGAATATACGGGTTATTGGTTGCTATTACAGTAAAAAAAATATTCATTGACAAAATCGAATGCTATTTGCCACAGAATTTAACTTGGCAACTTTTAAATTGATGTTTAGCCGTAATTAATTTTCAAAAATTAAATATCAGCCAAAATGATAAACTCAGAAGTCATAAAATGATAAGTAACTGAGTTAAATGACGAGGGACGAAAAAAATCTTATCAAAAAAAAAAATAGATGATGTTCCTCTTGTAAATAGTTTTAAAAAAGTTGCCTAAGCTGCTTGACGAGTGCATTATTGTAGTGATCGGAAGTAAAATGGTAGATAAAATAAATAAATAAGCCAAAAAGAAGGAGAAATAAGGTAGCGCTGTATATAGACGTTCACTTAGCAACTGCGTTTCTCGGAAACTTTAGCAATCTTTTTAATTGTATTGCTCGGTCAGTGCTGGGTGATAGAAAAGTTCTTAGTAGTTCTTCTTCCCGTCGGCACTCACCGTCTTCTCTTTATTTTCCTCGTTCAGTTTTTATTTTAAAAAAGGAAAACCCAACGCTAAACAAAACACCGGAGATAATAAAAAAATCCGGCAACATTAAGTAAGAACACCCTTGTAATTATATTACGCCAGGAACTTTGTTAATATTTAATTTTTATTGGGGAAAATTTTCTTCAAGACAAACAAAAGGATTTTCCAGGAAGGGAAGAGTCAAAAGTAAAGAGTTATTCTGTGGATAATTTGTGAGTACTCGCATGGTAAATTCTGGGGTTCTATCGATACTCGAATGCCGGAGTCTATTATTTGATGCGGTCAGCGGTCGGTTCTCATAGAACTCCAATGGATAGAACTCTATCTGCTCTTTACAGTTGGATTTAATTCTCTCGATTCTGCTTGGAATAGAAACCGGTGTATTGCTCTATAATATAAATACACACTTGTTCCACCGGCTGTGATTTGTTACCTTGTTTTCGATGTATGACACTCTTCGAACCCGACTATTCAGTTGGTACTTTCATCCACATCTGCGCTCTTCTACACATCCACACAACACAAGTATAAATTATTCTCTTTCGCTATTTTATTTTTAGTTTTATTTTCCACCCGACTCCAGCACATTTCATTTCCGAAATGCTCGAGCGATAAAAATTGCATCGCTTTTTTCGGATAAAATTCACCGATAAATAATCTCGGAATCTATTCATGGAAAGACTGATTGAAATTCCAGGGAACAACGTTACAATTATTTCAAAATCGAAAAATCACCAATATTTTATGTACGAGCTACAATATGATGAAACTTAAATCCTGATTTTTAGGTCAAATATTGAAGATACGGATAAATGATAAAAGTTTTTTTTATAAAGAATCAAATTTCCTGTCGAAGATATCGTTATGATTTTTTTGATATCTTTTATCGCTTAGGCGTAATTAACATTTTAAACTCTAACTTCAAATGTCAGAAATTTTAGGGACGGTCCGCAAAATGCATAAATTTAAATAATAAATTCCTAGTTAAATATTGGAGATACGATAAAATTATAATAGACTTATTTTGTAGAGAATTAAATTTTCTATCTAAGACATTCTCACTATTTTTTTAAAATCTTCAACTAAACAAGAATTAAATTGTATCGCTTTAACAATAACGGAAAAATTGTCAAAGCATGAAATTTCCATTTTAACTGATGAAATTGTACCAAATTTATTGAACTAAAGGTCGGAATTGTTCTGTTGATTTTAATTCTTGCACCACACGAGCAATACAAAGCTAAATGTGTACGTGGCCCTCGATAGCCGATCCACAATCGCGGTTATTTGGAATATTTGAGAAATAAATGTACATAAAACCGCCGTTAGCGTCGCGCACTCTGTAGTCAAGAGTTTAACCAATACTTTTAAAATTTAAAACACTTTGTCTCTCTTTAACTCAACCGGGACAGTCAATTGAATTTTATTGTTTAAATAATTTGTTTTTCCTTTACAATTTTATCCATTTGGAATCCACCGAGGGTGGAAATCGAGGGCGGAAAAGCGACTGAGGGAGAGACAGAGGCTCCAGGGAAGTGTCACGGTCGAACCATGGACCGTAACATTCCCGATAATTAAACGATTAATCATCTAACGAATGACGCAGGACTAACGGCTTGCTGGAAACTCGCTCACTGTTATTCTCATTGGCTATCACTGGAAATGGCTTATTTCTATAAAAATTACTAAAATTTCACTCAATTATAACATAATATTAATTTTAAAATTTTAACTTTTCTCTCACAAAAAAATCTGTAATTATGATTGGATAGTCATGAACGTACATAAATATAATTAATAAGGACACTCAACAGCGTATTTTAAAAGTCACAAATCCGTTACTCCATTAATTAAATAATCAAAGAGTGAAACAGAGGACTTAAAGTCTGAACATAAAGTATTAAAAAGACTTTGATAAAAGCAGGGGTAGCTTGAGCGACGAGAGCGTCTGGGAGCGTCGGGAGTACAAACGAAGGGAAAAAGCATAAACGACACTTGGTGGGTTTTAGTCTCAGCATGTCTGATGTCTGATGTCTGGTCTGGTCCTTGAGAGTCTTCCTAATGCTATTACTTCTGGTTTCGCATGAACGAGAGCTGTGCTTTCCTCATTTTTTATCCTCGAAATGGCGCCCAACACGGTACACAACCAACAACTGAATCATTATTCTGTTACTACAATATAAATATTAAGTACAATAGATAATAGGACAACAAATGTTTGGGATCCACTTACCCTCCGCCAGTATTCGTGACTGCTCGTTATGTTTACATAAGTAATAGGATAATGACATGCTTCTAGAATCTAGATGCTTTCATGTAATAGACAAACGCATGTTAGAATCGTTTCCGCCATTAAATATTCATCCGAAGCCTTTATACCCCTCCGAAGTTCCCTTAAAAATATTCTTGCTTCTACACTTGCCGTATTCTAAGGAAATTACGACTCGAGTTTTTAATTTATGAGACGCTATCACGCGATTTGCTTAAACTTTAACTAATTCTGAGGAAAAATTCAAATCTTCCTGTTTATTAATATTAACCCGGGTCTTTAATGACCAGCTTTGAAACCTTATGAAAAGCTAGAATTTAATTTTTTTTTGTAAAATTTGGGGACCGGCAAAAATGGACTAAAATTTAAACTCCAATTTTTGGGTTAAAGATAAATCTTTCTTAAAATTAAAGACAAATTAAAGATCTGGAAAAGCCGCAAAGGGTCCTTAAAAGTCTAGAAGGTCTTTAAAATGAATACGACAGCAATGATAAGGAGTATCGTGGAAATAAATAATTTAAATCACCGAAAATGGTGAGCGACATTTTGGACGGGGGCTGAAATTGATGACAAGGGTAGAAATAAAATAGATATATGAGTTGTAGGATACACAGATAAATAGAAACGAGTGTGTAGGTGTAGTTTCCAATATGTAGTACGTAGTATATAAATCTTGTCGGTATATTCTATATATATAAAATAGAAAGAGACTAGACTCGGTTTCATGCAATGAAAAGGTATGAAAATACTGAGGAGAACTCCAATACGGGCACTATTTTATACTTATAGACCTTTACCTCCACACGCTAGACGGTACACGGTATAGATCCGCCGTCCAATCGGATTTACAGATCCAGAAAAATGTACTATACCGTCCTTGAGTCCTCGGAACCGGGGAACGGGCGGAGAAATAGAACCCTGATGGAATTTAAGGATGCGAGATAGATACCCTGTCGTGTTGTATGGTACCTGGCACACGGTGGTTCTTCTAAGACTCCCTCCCACACTTTTACATTCAAGTTATTCAGTCCGGAGTTGCTTTTTTATCTCCGCTCGACACTCCAAACTTTATTCTTTCTTGTATTTCTCTCTTCAATCCCGATTCTATTGTCCCGATTTATTTTAAATACTAAATCTTTACAACTAGTTTAATTAAATCACCCCTGATAAATATAGACTCTAAGTTATTTCAGGTATGACTATAATAAAAACTCACTACTGACGCAAATTCTTTATCGACTTTTACGGTATAGATATAAATATATGCTTTGGAAGAGGCGAAACGCTGAGTTTTATTCATTTTTATTTCTTCGGGGATTAAATTTGAAATTGTCATTTGAAAATTCGAGATATCAAAAAAATGATTGAAACACTTTTGATAGAAAATTAAATTTTCTATAAAAAAGGTATCTTATTATTTTTTGATATCTCGTATCATTTAGTCAAAATTGATGATTAAAAAGTAGAAACTTTTGGGAATGAGCCAAAGGGATGTGAAAGTTGCAATTTAAAAGCAACAAAGTCGAACTTTTGGGTATAAATTCAACGCTCCAAAGAGCTATTAAATACTGCGAAATGAAATAATGTAAATAAAGTGTAATTCTACAAGAGTAACTGGAATAATAAAGCCCGTAATAAACTTTAATGTAAGTCCATAATGAGCTTAAGATTATCTTCAGTGTAACTAATTTTTGTTAACAAATTACCGGAGCTTTAAAAATTTCTAGCATCAAAAAGATATCATATGAAGTGTTTCGGCGCCGATAAACAGTGAAAGGGATGAAGAAGTCGTTAACATTAGGGCTAAGAAAGAACGACTATCAATTCACGTCTCGGCATAGCTGCTTCTCGATATAACTTCTGACTCTAGGGGTGAACTAGACGCAAGAGGGCTGCAGAAGATTAAGATAGCGCATATGAGAGTGTGTGAGTGCAGAAAGGTCGAGTGAATCCCGAGAGGGTGGTTCTTCCCCTTGCGATTTCTTCCGAGGAATAATCGAGGAGTTATTTTGCACTCCGTGTATTCGCGCATCTTTATCGCCTACACTAACCTGCTTTAAGATGCATGCACGTTACATCTTTACATACTTTAAAGGCGATCGATGGGAAATTTTATTCACATCTGGGTCACACAGTCTAGAGATATTTCAATTTTGGAAACAAAGGTAGTTTTTAGCTTACTAGTGAGAGATATCGAAAAAATGATATGAATATTTTTGATAGGAAACTTAATTTCTTACAAAAAAGGTTTCTTATGATTTTTTTGTATCTTCAATATTTAACCCAGAAATTGCAATTATAATATTCTAAAATTGGATGTTTGATTTGATAAAGCTTTTCTCAAAACTTTTCACTCAATAATCAAAAATAATTTTCGTAAAAAAATCTTATAGAATCACGCCTGAGAAAGCGTACCTCAAAGTTTATTCATTCATTTGCCGTTCTCAAAAAGCGTGTGTAGTAAAAAGGAAAAAAAAAAGGTAAATAATGTAAGATAAGGGAAAGGACGGCGAGCGAAGAAAAAGCGGTAGGAAAAAGGTCCAGAGAAGCAGCACGCGGTACTCGTGATGCTCGGAAACGAATTTAGCGGTATACGTTCCAATCGAAAAAAGGAAGTTTAGGAGGAAAAAAGAACCTACTCGTGGAAAGTTTATCGTGGAAAAATTATGCCAGCGTACTTTTCTCTCGAGCGAACAAAATAAACCGAAAAGACCTGACTGGGAGAGGGCGAGAGAACCAAAGGAGTTTAAGAGGAATGAGAGGGTCTATGCTAAGAACAAGGAGGAAAAATACGGAAGGAGGTGGGTCGGATCCACCCGTTCTTACTCTTATGAAATCGCAACTGGAAAACTCGAGTCTACTAGTGTAGCAGAACTTGTCTCACACTCACTTCTATTCTGCTCTGGCATCCTTTTTATCCCCGAACTTTTTCCTCCTCGTTCACCCTCGTCCTTTCCTTTGTTTTATTCCTCCTAGTAGTTACGTATTTCAGTCCCGACCTACGTATGTGATGATACAACGCAACTTTTAAAAATACTTATTCTTTTATTTTATTCCATTTTATCCTTAATGCTATTTTATTGTTCTGTTGTCGAGTTTGTAAATAAATACATACAAACTTTTACTTTTTATAATGCTACCTTTCTATTTATATGTTATATTTGTGTACTATCGACTGGATTTGGTCATTGTTTTGTTAATAAGAGAGTGATTGTTTTTTAAAATTTTTAAAATCAGAAACATTTTTTTTTTTCTTTAAAATTGTTTGATAAGAAAATGAATGTTTTGAATTTTTTTTTTAAATTAAATAGACTTCAAAACTCTTGATAAATTTTTTTTACATCCTCTAAAAGGTTTTTCGGCCAGGTAGTCGATTAGTTAAAATTTACAACGAAAATTTCATTAAAAAAATAATTTTTCCTGTAAAACAATTATTTTTCCAATTGAATTTTTCAATGAAAAATCACAAGTTGAACAAAATAAAATGATGAAATATCGAGTGTAAATATCCAATTGTCAGTCTTCTCTTGTTCCTTGACAATAGAGCCGCGTATTGTTCCCTACAATAAATTATCCTCGAAACATTACGCATTTCCCAGCATTTCTATTATTCCCCAAAACAATTGAACCACTAGTTCGGTTACCTTTATAAAATTTTCTTTTAATAGCAACAAAATCTCGGGTCCAATTAGGTGTAATCACTTTCAGCTAAAATAAACAATGTTGTGAGGTAATGATTGGTAGGAAAAACGATGCGTGGGAGCAATTCAAACAAGTAGCGCAATTTCAACCGTGAATAAATGTTAAGCCGGAAATGAAACTAAATGTTACTGGGTGTATACAAATATAAAAATATATATATATATATATATATATATATATATATATATATATATATATCTATATATATATATATATATATATATATATATATATATATATATATATATATATATATATATATATATATATATATATATATCTATATAGTGTAGTAGGTAAAAAGAAAAATCGTTTGAACGGCCATGTTGTACGGGGATGGAAGACAAAAATAAAATAGACAGAGATTGAACGCAGCATGAATACTGAATCCACTTGTTTTACGGCCAAAAATAAAGCTACCTCGTAAAACTGTTGCTTTCTGTTATTATTTAATATACAATACATAAATATTTACTGTTGATTATTAAATTTATTTTCAATACACAAATTAATTATTTTTTTCAATTAAAATCCTTGAAAAAATTTTTTTAATTTGTTATTTAAAAAAAATAAATATTCTTGAAATTTAAAATTTACTAAAAAAATTTTTTCTACCATTCAATAAATAAATAAATAAATAATAAACCTGTAAAATACGATTGAAGAGTATATAAAAAAGAAGATTTGGAAAGCACTATCTCTTTTATTTATTTTAAAAAAAGCAAACGTGTGTTTATATTTTAGTTTTTATTTTTCCGATTTCTTCCGTTTATTTTTTTTCACTCGGGTCGAATCTCCGGGGTGCAATCGTGGTCTGGCGAATGGTTAGAAGGTGTACCTTATTACAAGTTCGATTTCAAGCGTGTTACGAGGTTCTTCCCTTCTGCTAAGAGATCTAGATAGTAAATGGTTAGCTCGCCAATCGAGAAACATCCATCGCCCTTGTACTCATTTATTTTTATATTTTTACTTTTTTATCCACTTCCATTTTCACCCGAGGGATCTCCGGGTAATTTTAAAAACCCCCGACAGATATCTGGGTTAGAAAAAAAAATTAAAGAACCTAATCATTTTTCGGCGCTGCATCGATGATGCTGGTGTAATTCAACCAACGAGGCCTAATGGAAAAAATGATGCGAGGGCGCAGAACAATGCTTGGACGGATATTTAAAAGTTTTTACGCGGAGTTTTATCTCGCCTATCATTAAAAGCTCCAACTTTTAGGCGCTTTTTAGTTGTTGTTGTTGTTGTTGTTGTTGTTGTTCGAGCTCTTGCAGTCATTCTTTTGATTGCTCGGAGCTTTTGTATTCAATTGGGACGGAAAGCTCTTGTAATTAATTTGTGATGATTACGCTTTGACAAACGGGGTGTCATTAAAACCGAGTATTTTTAGATTTTAGCTTTTAGCTTGTAATTGTTTACAAAAATATTCTATTGAGTTATTTTTAGAAATTTGTTGTATGAATTTTTCATAACTCGACCTATTTTCAAAATTTGTTTATTTACGGTTCATAAAAAGTTTCAATGGCAAATAGTATAAAGCAATCGTATAAATCCGAAAAGCACAAGCAGATAAAATTACTCTGATGATTGTAGATCTCAAAAGAAACCAAGGAAGATCTCCGTCAAAGTTTAAAGCGAAGGTAATCCGTATTGTTTCTGGTGTCCCATAAATCCTGTTGGCCCCAACGTTTAGTTCCATTTCCGTAGCTGGTGTTCGGCGGTGTCCATCCCTTCAGGCACTCGAGATTCCCCACAATCACTTGAACTCCCTTTGCATCCCTCCCTCCCCTGGGTTTCCTAGTAACCCATCGACTTTCTCAGGGATGGTGGCGTATTCTCGGTTTGCTCCGTAAATCTCGAGGCAGCTGTGCTTTACGACACACACGCACCAGCACAGTTACAGAAGTGTTCTATAGAGTTGAGTACAGAGCGGGATCGAGCAGTAGGAGTTACTACTATCCCGAATAGAAGTCGGAGTCGGAGTTGGTTGATATGTCTGCCGCGCCCTTTTTACCTTACACTCAACTCGGCTCACATACACTCTGATTCACTCCACTCTGATTCACTCCACTCTGCCTCACCCGTTACCCCTCTACCGTTTTTCCTTTATTTTTTGCTCTCGTTGCTCAGCTCAATCTGCAAGAGAACAAGTGAAGAGCTTCTCTGTGCGTGCTGACGTGCCGGAGAAATAAAACTCAAAGAAATAAAATATATAAAAAGAGAACAAACGTTAACATGAAAGAGGAGAGAACGGACTAGGCTGAAGATGAAAATCCACAATGAAAAATTTTTTCTTTTCATCATGTGTTGAATCCGACTCGGCACTTATCATCACTTTACTCATCTTTTATTTTTTGTTCTTGTTCCAGATCGAGGATGCCATGCTGATGTTCGACAAGCAGACCAGCAGGCACAGGGGTGAGTGCTAAGAATTTTATTTCTTCTTTATCTTTTTTTAGTATTACTAATTTTTTTTTATTATAAAAAATTTCCACAAAAATCAAATTGTAAAAGCAGAAAAATTTAAAGCTAGTACGAACATCCAGAGTTGCATAATTTATAGGAATGTAGAACGAAGTAGGGGGGAACAAATTCCTATTTTACCATCTGGCGCGATGGGTAGAGATTGAAAATGACGTGTAAGACAATCGTCGAATGAATGTAAATGGTAAATGAAAGAGCAAAGTGAATTTCCAGGACGGAAAATTCATTGAAATCGATTGGATGGAGCAAAAGCCCAACAAGTCAGGGGAAATTGCGATAAGAGTGGTGAGTCGAGCCAGAACGTGAAGTGACTCTGGTTTGAATGTTACTCTCTTATGGAATAGGAACCTCTAAGACTCCAAGAACGGAATCTGAATCTGAGTCTAGACCTTTTTATATCGGAATATCTATATAAATGTATAAGAACGCGCAAGAGACCCTGAATAGCAAAGTGAGTTTCTTATTCAAGCAATGCCACTGGCACTGGTACAACCTGGCTCCAGCTTCGGCTCCTTTACCCACCAACTTGGTACCTTCTAGATGAAAATGCTATTCAATGTCACTGTGAGAGATTACGCGTGCTTTTTTTATTGAAACCGCCGTCTATTCAATTCCGTTTTTACTCACACGATATTTTTCGAGCTATTCATTTATCGGGGCCATTGTTACCGTTTTTAAATATTTTTGCTTTAGGGTCTTGATATGGGAAATTCCGGGCTTGAGAATACTCATTGATGGAAATCACTATCATTTTTCTATCAGGACTTTCAAACTTATGGTGTGATTAATGCCAAAATTTATCGTATCTTCAATATTTAACCAGAAAATCAAAATAATTATAAATGCAATTTTGATAAAAATTCAACGAATTTTGATCGCAAACATATTTAATTAGAATTCTGAGTACTTACTCCCGAGGGTTCCTAAATCATAAGTAACATTCGGTGTTTATGAGCCATCGAGTCTAGTGTTCGCGGTGCATACGATCGGCATTACCATTATCGATACCCTGTTGAGCGGTCTGGGAGTTTATGCCAAAATTCCCTGGAAAACCCATCAGCGAGGAAGCATTCGCGAGTAACAGGAGCATTAACTGGGCTCAGGTGCGTGCAATTACGAAATGCACCGGGTGGAAGAACTCAGGTGTGACAAAGTTTGTATTTCCGTGGATGGTTACATGGAAATCTTGGCAAAAGAATCTGACAAAAGATGTTGTTCGTTCAGACATATCAGTCATTGATGTTTTCTCAAGCAACATTTTATTTACCGAGATTTAACTTCGATTCATCGACGCGAATGTTTATGACATCCAGTTCCAGTGATTTTACCTTGGAAATATTTTCCCGAGGTGGGAAAGGGAATGAGCGAGAAGCTCTGGAATCAAACATTGAAAAGGAAAAGAGAAAGAGAAATGTTATTCTGAGTGAGAAATATTCGAGTTGTATTCCATTATAGGAGCAAATAAAAGCATTGACACGCTCCAATTGTTAGCATCCTGAGATGTCTGGTGGATGCATCCACCCAAAGAGCTTTAAAATCCTTACAGAGTCTGGAGTGTTGAGCTCACGGAAAACGTCTTCCATGTCATTTTACCAAGCCGTTCATTAATTACCAAAAGCTCCCCCTCGACAGATAAATTGTAAGATGTAAACTAGGAACTATTTCGGAAAACGTTTCATCAGTTCCGGGTCAACAGGAGCTTAAATCTTCACCGCGGAGCAGCTCCAGTGATAACTTTTACCGAATAATTCCTCGGCAAGACGTGGCCAAGAGCCCTACAGAAACTTCCAACAGAACTCTGAAACGTGTTCAAGTGCAACACTTGTCTTTAGTTACATAACTTACGAATCATCAGTAGCGCGCTCATTAACAGCGCCCCTTTTCTGCTAGATCGAATAAGACCAGCTGGCTTTATGGTCCAGCCACATCAAAGGAGTTGGCAATCTGATAATCAATTTCATGTCTTTAGTGGTCTAGGATCTAAGACAGCTTCTTAAAAGTCATCAATTTACAAATATCAATTGCGAAAAAATAATACAAGATCCTAAAAACTCTGACTTTTAAAAAGTAATATTAAGCTTAAAAGCATTTTAACTTCAGGATCTAGGACATGGTACTCGAATGATAAGTCTAGTGATCGAATGAACGTTGCTTTGACCATTCTCCATGATAATCCTCTTAGGTTGTCCTCTTCAAAGAATCCTCGGGATGAATCGAAGCATAGAAAAAGATGGCTCTGGAAAACTGCTCGATAATCGAATAACGCATTGTGTGAATGCCTAGAAGCGTTAATAGGTATTATCAGATATCGATACTCAAGAGCTTAATCCAGAGGTGTGACACTAGCATCGGAATCCAGTTTCTGGACCCAGGCGATCATTATCATGACGATCATATAGCAGACAGTATCTAGCACGTGTCTGAGCTAAATTCTCGAGATAGCGCCTCTGGTCCCCGGGGTGCTTTAGTCCATCATAGAGCCAGATGCTGCTGACCCGGTTGATATCCCGCGGGCACAGAGCCTCCTTTGTGTGTGTCTGAGCCTATTACCATTCAGAGAGCCCCGCAATGTCTGACTATTAACTCCCGGTACTCCTGAGTCATCATTACCTGTCACTCCCGCAGCGTAAGTGTCCGAATATAATTAATTTCCGCACAGCCCATTCACCAAACTCGGGCACTTATGTCTTTAGTGCCTCGAGGAACTATCCGGAGAACTGTAGTTTTATCATCCAGATGAATTTAGACCATAAGGTGGACTTTATATAAACCAACTCTATGAAGTACTTCCGTGCACGTGTTGCAAGGAATATCATTGTCCTGTTTTTGTTTGTTGTTTTGCTGATGGTAGTTTTCAACGAAACTGGAATGATATTCTGGAAAATCCACAACTTTCTGTCCCTATTGCCACAAAATTGGTACTTGCAATGGCTATAACGAATGTAAATCTAGGATAAGGTTTTCATTTGAGTTAGACTTTTAGGATGAGCTAAAATATGACATTAAAGGTTCAAAAATTAATTACGGCTAAATAATGAGAGTTATCGAAAAAGTGACAGAAATACTTTCGATAGAGAATTAAATTTCCTACAAAAAGTATCTATCAAAAAACCTCCTAGTACAATACATGAAGAAATAAAACGTAAAAAACTACTGTATCAGCCCTCTTCTTTTCCAGGAATTGTTTCGAATATTCGCCACCGAATTTCGCAGTGCAAAGTTAAAAAGTATTAACCTGGGGATAAAATAGATTACTCTATTACTAAATATATACAAGAGGACTCTGGAAGCGTTCCATTATTTACGTCGACGTGGATGTAGAGTAGGTATGTGAGGATGAGGGTTAAACCGTACGAAGAGATAGTGGACGAATCGGTAGTAGTTGCGAAGGGATGGAGAAGAAAGAACCTGGAAATAACTGAGAGCTTTCGAGTAGGCGCACCGGAGTCATATGTGCCGGCTCTCCTCCACAACAGGCCAGACTGAATATATTCCTGTTTGTGTCTGTGAGATGTATATTCGAGCACGAATGAATGGAGATAGCGAAAATGTGGAGTAGCAATAACTCGAAGATTAAAACGGAATTAAAAAGGTGTGCGGAATGCATATCTGTGTCAAGGGGAGACTTCTCCCTTTTATTGTCGTCTACGTCAACTGTTCTGCTTACCCCGAGGGATGCAACTTGGAATATATCACTAAACACCTAGATTGCCTTCGAGTTTTTGTACAAATCCTAAATTATCTATTGCTGGTACAAACGACCTCTAAAAAATGGATACTCGATGGTAGAAAATTACCAAAAAAGCGGGAAAAACGGGCCATTATGAAAAAAATAAGACTCTTAAAGAAATTTCTAACATCAAAGTAAAATATCTGACAGACGCATCTGGAATTTATTACTCTCGACGATTTTCTGATGACGAAGGCACTCGCCGGGTTACAGAGTGCGCTGGTACGAGTGTTAGCTAATGAGGACAAACACGACCCACGTCACTCTGTTTCCCTTTAGCGAATCCAGAGCCTACCCAACTGTTATGAGTTAGAAAAAAATAAAAAATAAAAAATAAAATAAAATAAAAATAATAAACAAAAAGTAAAGTGACTTATATCAGTGGGAGAAAAACATAAGAAGTGAAACTAAAAAACGTTCTCACCTCCTTACTATTTATTCAAACATTTTCTTACTCTTTACTATTTATTTAGATTTATTTGCATTTCATTTTTTTCATTCCAAGCGCTTGAGAAAATATTTTTTCTCACTCTCAAGGAACTTTATTCTCTTCTGGCTTTTCTTCTTATTTTTTTTTTATTTTTATTCTCACTCTACTCCAGCAAAAATAATAAATTTATCATTAAGAATAAATAGAGAAATAAATAACGTTTTTATACAGCAATAAATTCTTTATGATTTTTCTCAGAGCTTGTAATACATCATATTTGCTCAATCATTTTTCGATTACATAACCTCTCATGTATTTCTGCTTTTTCCAATACTTTATACCCTCAAATATATATAAATACTTTATACTTTCTCACATTTCACTTTTCCAATATCTTTTCGTATTCTATGTCGGTCATTGCTCCCATATTTTTCAAACTTTTCGATTAAAAAATAAATAAAATCTTATTTTTTAATTAATTAAAATTATTCATAATTTTTTAATAAATTAATCGACTGAATAGTTTTTCAATAAATAAAGTACAAACAGACTTTTGAAAAACGTTGACAATTTTAAAGAGAGAAAAGCTAATTAAATTTAGAGTACCAGCGATAATTATCCGTAATTGTCATAATAATCAACATAGTTAATGGAAGTATTTAAGTTAAAGACTGCGAAGTTAAGTTGATTTTATGCACTCAAGACTCGGAACAATGTCAGGGGTTAATTATATTCTTGTAATTACGGTAATGTCTTTAATAATCTGTATTATTAAATCTTTAATGGTTGACTCGATAATTGCGGAAGAATGGCTCATTTTTAACTTAAATAAGTTATAAAAAGTAAAGTAATAAAGGCAGAGGCCCCGCGGGGTGAATGATAATATTTTTTAATAAAAACGTCAAAACGTCAGGAGATATTGAAACCTAAATATATAAATTTTTCAAGAGGTGTATTTTCTTTGTTTACACACGCACCCCAGCATGGTGAATCCTCAGTAATCCGGGAATAATGAACAGCCAACTGTCACTGGCAAGCCTCGCCAATGGTCTACCACCCTCTCGACTCTGCTGAGCTTGCGCATTATAAATCCCCATTTCCACTCGTGGACAATATTCCCATCAGATTAATGCAATATCAACCAAAAGTTCATATCGCTTCGCAAAGATGATACCGCTTTTTTTATCGTGCCCGATTTTTATCTTCTGCTCATCAGTAGTTATTTTTAATTACAATTTTGATTTTTAGGTTAAATATTGAAGATACAAAAAAATTTTTAAAGAATTTTTTTATAGTAAATTTATTTATTTCTTCTATCGAAGTTATTCTTATCATTTTTTCAAAATCTCTTACCATTTAGCCCTAATCGGTGTTTAAATATCCAAAAATTTAAAAATACTATCATCACTGAAGATGAGTGGTCATCTGAAAAATCGTAAAACTCTAGGTAATCATCTGATGGACTGTAGCCGGAACAAAAGAACAAAAAAAAGGCAGAAGAGAGAGAGAGAGAGAGAGTGTGTGTGTGTATCGCGAAAAAGCGAGATTGACGTGATAAAATTACAAAAGCCTATGGGGTTTAATTCCCACGAGTACTCATAATTCCAGTTTACGATCTAAATTTCTCGTACTCTAACACGCGGTATATAATAGACACATTAAAGCGTTAAAAATTTATTATACATACCCACACAGACGTAAGTACCATTATATAAAATAATATACCGCTCGCTTTATTTCCATTTCATTTGTTTTATTATTTAATTAATAATTTTAATTGTTTTTGGGAATTTATTCACGAGGCGCATAAAAAAAAAAAAAATAAATCGGCATTGAGTCTAATTCACCGTTAAATTTATGACGGAATTTAATGCAGACGCATGAAGAAAAAGAAAGGGGAGTAGAGCGCACTTCTTTTCCCTTTAATTTCAAAAGATTCAGCCGTTGCCATAGCGATATAAGAATTCATCCGTAACTAACCAGCGAGCATTTTCAACTGGCATTAATTACCCGGACTAATTACCTGAATTAACTCGAATTAACTTCTTACTTCTCTTTTGTAGACCAAAAAGGCTTTTACAACCTGGGTACCGCTCGAAACCTGGCTTTTCGGGGCTCATTTTGTCCGGTATAATTATTACCGGGCCAGCCTACAGCCTTATTCATTGGATTCTTTATCCAAGCATGCTTCGCTATTTTATATTATATTTTCTCTCTATTATTTATTATTAAGAATAATTCACGTAAAATCTTTGATGAATAAAATTGAACATAAAAAAATTTTTCAATACGTTTAATTATTAGTTCTTAAACAAAAAAAAAAAATAAAAAAAAAACTTGCCTGGGAATTAAACCTGGAACCTTAAATTTAATACAAAAAAAATTAAATCGCGTATTGCGGCAAATTGCGCAGGAATTTCAAAGCGGTTTTTTGGGTTTTTGACAGTAATCAACAGCACAATAAGTGGACAAACTCCCAAACCGATCGACGGTGTGTCAATTTTCCGTTAGAGGAAATGAAATAATTCGGTGAGCTTGAATAAATAATGAAAGCAGAGTAATTGAATTACCGAAAATAGGAATAAAGATGAATTAACAAAAATGAGAGGTTAAAATAGCGATTTACAGTAGGCCGACAATTTGCCGTGATGAAAATCGAAAAGGGATTAAATTTGACCTCAGCGGTCTATTCGCAGGCAATTAATTTTGTAATTCGTCGCACGGTGGGACGTGTTTGTTGCGAGGCTGAGAGAGAGAGCAAGACTAGGAGGATAAAGAGTGAAAGGTTAAATTTTATTCGAGAGAATATGCATTTTCGTACATGGTTTACTATCTGGATTTCCGTGGACCGCGAATTTTCCATTTCCCATTTCATTTCCCTTCGCTCACAATCCCACGACCGCGAACAATATCCATTCCGATTGCCAAATCATTCGCATTCTAATATTTATAGCCTCGTTTTATTTTATCTAATCTAATTTAACAATGTCAATACCATTTTTGTCGCATTAATTTATCTGGCATGAATTTTAATTTTTTTGATGCTTATCCACGCCTAGATTGAGAAAAATCCAATTTACCGCTAAATATTCAATTTTTTATTGGTTTTAACAAGTTTGAGTCGGTGAAAATTATCGTGAAATTTTCAAATTTAAATTTTGACTAAACTGTGCGAGATATCAAAAAATTGCCAAGAATATTTTCGGTAGGAAATTAAATTTTCTATAAAAAAGGTTTCTTATGATTTTTTTTTATCTTCAATATTTAACCCAAAAATTGAAAAATTGTAACTAGTTCCTAAAAAGTTTGACTTTACAGCAACCTCCGAAGAGTTATCGATTTAAAAATGTATTATCAGCTATTTGAAACTCTTGTGTGGGCGAAAGTTAAAATAAAGATGGCGACTTGTAATCGATTTTCTTATAAATAAATTTTTTATAAATATGCAGTCTACACGCGACGAATTCAGTGATGTAATGTCGTGAGCATTGTATCGTATTACGTATTAATATTTGAATAGTTCATAGGAAATAGCTGACGATCCACCGGTTTATAGAATAGAACCGAATATAGAATATAGAATATAGGATACAAGGAGTTTAGCTTGTAGAGTTGGCTTTTGCTACTCCAACTGACGTTCCCAGCAACACCCAGCACCCACTCGGAGCCACCCCCAGGGCTACTGTCTTTCTCCTTCTATCTTCACAGTAGAATACACATTATTCGTTAATCGCCTCATTGAATATGAAACGTTACTCTATCGATTTGCATGATTCCGATTGAAAATTAGATGTATTAAATGCGCCAGCGGCATTATTCATTCAATTGACCTCACTTAATGCATTCCGCTGTACAAAAAACCTTTCTTATTTACCATATAATTATTAATTTCCCTCATCGTTATTCAAAGGATCTCTTGGTAAATAAAATATTGAATTTTCACTTCATTTTTAGTTTCAACTTCCCTCGTTAATATTCCAATTCTTCAGATATTTTTTTTTATACATTCCTTCTTTTTTAATAATACTCCAAATTTATTCATTGCTCTCAGAGTATTTTTGAGCTGTTAATTATTCAAATTATGACTTATTTTTGACTGGAAAATTATTTTTTCAAGTTCTCTTAGTACTTTTGATGATAGTTTTATGTTCAGGCTACTTATTGAATACATAAAAAAAAAAATAAAAACACTTTTGATAGATAATTAAATTTTCCATAAAAAAAGTTTCTTATGATTTTTTCATATTTTCAATATTTAACCGAGAAATAAAAATTATAATTAAACCACAATTTGAGTTGGCAAAAAATTCGATGCAAAATTAGTGTTAAGTTTAGATAAAAATTTTTCTGGTCTATAAAATAGAGATGGTTTTGAGAATAAAAATTGTTTATGCAGCAAGAACTCAAGGTAAATAAATAAAACAAACGGTGAATTAAAAATGAAAAGTGTACGTCAGAAGAGGTGAGTTTTTGCCGTATGTGTGCATAAAATAGCTCGGTTGAAAAAGTGAGCGCATTAATTGTATCCAGAGATACGTTCGTCATTGTTTTAAACTATATTTTTTGTCTTTGTTAGTTCCAGTGTGGGTCTCCCTTTCGGGCAGTGGGTTGAGCCGAGAAGAACGTTATTTCAGTTTGGTTGCTGATTCGGCTAAAGCAGCATATACACGTGGGACACAGAGTCATCCTTCCTTTTTAACTCCCTTTCCAGCCTCACAGTGCTAACGAATCGTGTCTCGCCCTCTTTTTTTTACTTTTATTTCACCCTTTTTTATTTTCCCAGAGAGTAGAACACTACTCACTCTCGTTTCCTGGAAGGCATGTTATATCACCCACCGAGAAAAGTCCTCAGAATTATTTAACCATTTTTACTTTATAATTGTATAAAGTTTCAAATTTATTTTCATTTTTAATATTTAATTTATTCACGAATTCATTACCGTTTTTTCAACACTTTATTGCATTATAATTATCACCGGCTATTATTTTAATTACATTTTATTCAACGCTCATTACCATTTCTTCTGTCATCGAATTTCATCACTTTTAAAATCAATTGTTCATTTTTTTTTTTTTTTTTTTTTTTTTCACCAATTCAGACTTTTTTTGCGTACGCCAAAAACAGCTACAATTAAATCGTAATTTTTTTAATTAAATTCCGAAGACACAAGAAAATTGTATGAAATCTTTTTTATAGAAAATTTAATTCCCTATCAAAGTTACTTTTGTCTTTTTTTTTTATATCTTCCAAAAAAACTAACAATTATTAAAATAAATTAACTATCCCCCAAATAAAAGTCTTAACCATTAAAAAGTTCGAATTGGGTCACCTGACATTTGACATTTCCGTGAAATATAAGGAAAAAAAAATATTTTAAGCTCATTATCAGAGCGGATAAAAAAGAGGGATGAAAACAAGCCAATCTGTCGAGTTTAATCATAGTAAGTGCCAAAGTTAGGCCCTTAGGCCTATCGGATTACAACAAAATCTCTCTGGGTAGAGGCTATTACCTTTTTTTTATTCTTTTTCCCATTCTATTTATTTTTCATACCACTTTTTACAAAATCTTTCCTGCAAATCCGAATAAGCCGCGCTTTTCTAAATGGGATTGAACGAAATACAATTCAATTTAAATAAAACAAAGAAGTTATTTCCTAACCTACTTTCCTAAATCCTGACACTTATTAATTTTTCCTGGAATAAAAGCCATTTTTCAGGCATATTTCGCGGTGACATAAAGAAACACTTCGCCGGCATTTATATCGTAATTCCGAGACGTCCCGCGAGAGCGAAACTATTGCAATGACAATGACAATAGTTTTAGACGGAATGGCTTGTAAAAAGACTCCCACTAAGATATTCCATGAATGCCGAAGCGAAGACGAGATAGGAAAGCCCTCTGGGAGCCATCACCGCATTTACTTCGCCGCAACAACTTGTCAGTCTTATTCCCTATGCAGACACTTCGACAGACGCTCTGAATTATTTTGGGAGCTAATTGATGGCCTGTAAATTAATTACGCGGCCTACATTCAAAATAACTGGGAAAAATTTGGAATTATTAAAAGGCGTTGATTAGTGAGGATTTAATTTAGTTTTAAGCTTAAAAAATTTTTTTTTAGGAGATATTGAGACTTTAAGAAAATTCGACAAATCGGAAATTCACAATTTCGACTCCGGAGCATAAAAGTGGCCATAACTCCTAAAATAATTGCTCTCAATACAATTATGACCACTCTAAAGTGTTCCTCGGGAAATTTCCTACAAGAAACTGAGTGTTTTATAAGCCTAAAAAATTTTTTTTTAAAAGATATCGGGACTTGAAGAAAATTCGAAAAATCAAAAATTCTAATTTTTTACTCCAAAACATAAAAGTGGCCATAACTCCTAAAATAATGACTTTAGGGGCAAAATAGGCCATTTTAAATCGTCAAAAATTAAAATGTGTATTTCCGGATCTTTCAGTGGCCATAACTCCAAAAATAATAGCTTGAAACGCAATTTTGACCACTCTAAATTGTTCCTCGGGAAATTTCCTATAAAAATCTTTGCGTTTTATAAGTCTAAAAAAAATTTTTTTAGGAGATATCGGGACTTTAAGAAAATTTGAAAAATCGGAAATTTACAATTTTGACTCCGGACCATAAAAGTGGCCATAACTCCTAAAATAATTGCTCTAAATGCAATACTGACCACTCTAAAGTGTTCCTCGGTAAATTTCCTACAAGATACGTTGCGTTTTATGAGTCTAAAAAAATTTTTTTTAAGAGATATCGGGACTTTAAGGAAATTCGAAAAATTGGAAAATCACAATTTCGACTCCGGACTAAATTAATATGTTTGTTGTGTGTAAGGGCCGCTAAAAGATAAAGGATAACTGTTATAGTCCGTTCGTTTACCTTTCGGGGATAAACGACCCGAGGGGCAGAATTCAGTGTTATACATAAGTTCTCATTTTACATTGTTTTACTACGGGAAAACCAAAACATTCTCCGCTGACAGAGTATTTTTTTAAGCTTGGATGAGTTTATTTTTTAGAGGAAAATTTTTTGGTTTTAAACGTGTTATATTCGGGAAAATATGAAAGATATGAAACAAATAGTCAAAATAATTACGATAGAGAATTAAATTTCCTACAAAAAAGGTTTCCAATAATTTTTTTGTTTGACCTAAATTATGATAAAAATTAAAAAATCGATTAAATAAAAAAAAATATATACTATTCGAATCCGACAAATGTTGGATAAAATCGAGGTGAAGTATTCCTGTATTTCAGTGGGAAAATAATTGCAAGCTCAGTGAATTAAATAATGAATGACGTATTACATATTGAATTATTAACAGAACATGAACTCAGTGCATTTAATTAAACGACTGAAATATTATAAGCTATAAATGAAATATTAATTTTAGAAAGGTACGTAATGCCATAAATAATTTGGCGATTAAAGTTTGTTAAAATGCAAAACACTCGTTATCCTTTTACGTCGGGTTAATGGATAGGAAATTTCGAAATGTAATCGAGACACGTAAGCGCGAGAGGGAGAGCTGTTTCAAGCGTTGGGGGGTAGGAGCCCTATTTACCGGAGGGTTATTGGCATTGCCGTATCTGAGTTGGAATCGATTTCGATAATTGAATAATCAATCGAATCGTAGTGCCTTCAGCCAACTACTCGAGTTGTCTATACTGAAGGGCGGCTCGAGGGTCAAATGTCCAGTTATTTCTTTCGATCCGATCTTCGATCCAGCCTTTTACAAGCTCTTTATACAGATAAATTAATTTATTTTTGTCTTGTGTCATTAAAAATAAAACAATGTCAGTAAAGACAAAGTCAGCATCAAATTTCTCAGAAACAAACGATTTTATATTTACCATTAGCCTTCACACTTGAACAATTTGCCCGAAGATCTTCTAGCTGCAAAGTGCACCTGTATCAACTAGCTCCATCTGGAAGCGATGGCTCGTACGAAATTGCAGGACCATTTGCGCTCGACATTTGTAAGACTCTCTTAACAATCGAGCGGATGATCAACATCGCTATTTAAATCCCAGCCCTTATGATTACATCTTGAGCGAAGCCTCTATTGTTATCCAGAATCATGGTAACGCCAAATTTATTGCATTTAAAAGTTCCTCTATCAACATCACTGGGCTTAATTTGCAAGCCCCCCTTTCAAACAAGTTGTTTCTGGAAAACAATTCCTTTAGATAAATAACCTCTTGTTATTTATATTTTTAAACCGGCGGTAAATAGAGCCCGCACCTGTTGTCTGAAAATATAGTGTTGGACCCACTTGGAAATTAACCCGGTTGGTGGGCGAGCTAACTGGCTGCGGTAGTAACAGACTTTCGTATGATGCCAAGTACCGAGTGTAGCACATACAAGTAACATGTGCTCCTAATCTCTCGGTATATCAGCAATAATGGGTGCTCCTGGGGACTAAGCTGGAGGTTCCGGGGATCTGGCCAGTGGCTGGCTCAAATCTCGGCTCCCAGTTATGCTATCAGACATAAATTTAGTTGCAAATCCAGCCCACCCGATTGATAATCATTTCCAGGTGGATCGATTCCATCTCTTATCCTCATTTGCCGGACATACCAAATCCTCTGAATTATCGGGTGAGTCTTCGGTTTCTGCATAAATGATACTTTAAACTGCCATGATTTACTGGAGATACCATCCGAGAGAGGATATTAATTCATCCACATTGAAGATTGATGATAACCGATAAGAAGACATCGATGACAACCTACCGATGATGCTGATCTGATGCCGATAGTGATGATGATGCTGGCGTATCAGATGGGATTCCGATAATTTACGAGCCAGCGTCTTAATCGGCAAGTGACGGTGATAGATGGGATGCTCATCGACCCTAACGCAGCACCACCTCAAGGTCCTCATCCGTTACCCCCCCCCCCTTCGCCCTGCGAACTGTTGGTGTCTTCGTCTTACACTCGAACTGGCATAATTACCCTCGTGACAGGTTAAGCTTCCTGTACATACAACAGATCGGTAATTACTTGCGCCTTCAATCTAATCCAATTTAACAGTCTGAGACGTATTTTGGAAACTTGGTAAATCACTTCCAGATGAGACAAGAGTCACCGCATGCTAAACTTTTGCTAATTGAAATACCTTCCTTAAACAGAAAGGAGAATTAGTTTGATCAGCATCAGAGTCTCATCGTCGATTAATCGAAGCATTCGCAAGTACTTGACCAATTGATCCTACCTCAGAGGTGACACAGCCGAGAGTCCTTGTCATAGTTCGGAAGCTGACACTCCTGGGCTGTTTGACACCGAGACCTCTAATTTGACTGAATTCCTCTGGCTCCTTGATCACCTGCGATAGATTCAATTTAGTCGATGGTTATTATCATAGTTATTACTCAGAAGCAAATCGAGTTTGATAACGAATGAATGCGGAAGGAGCGGAGCTTAAGTTAGCCTCATACCCAAATGCCCCGGTGATTGTCCTCCAACGAGATAACCTTCCAGGAAAACACGATAGAGTATCAGAGTCGTTTTTGAGGATGTGGGATGTTTCAGCCATCCGTCTGGTGACACTTGACGTTTGATATGAAAAAGGTAACTAAAAATAATAACCGAAGGATACTGATACTAGATACCGGGTTGTGATAGCCGGCAGGTATCAGTTTCCCTTTATCGATTTTTGGGGTTCAGTATTTCGTTTTATTTTAAAACAACCACTCGGGTTCATTCCAGCCGGTAGAATGATCGACAGCAACGCTATCGCGACGACAATACCTCGAGGGTAGAAATGACTTTTGCCACTTCGCTGATGGATGGCTCCACCGTGGTTGTAATTATTACCCTCTGAGGCTCCGAATGCTCACGAGCCAGGGATGGGGTTCATCTGATACTAGAAGCCGTAACTTTTACACTCTTACTCCTCCTGGTACCTAACAGCGATGCTTTGTCTTCTATCCGGGCTTAACTATTTCTGGATGGATGAATTAACGGGTGTAATTTATTGCCCAGAAAGCTACTAATCATCATCAAATTCTTGCTCGACACTTGAATTACAACAATACGGATGTGTTTCGTTCAAATCAGAAGCATATTTTTGGACAAAAAGCCAACATTTGCACCTAGTCCATGATGAGTCCTTGAGCTTATGAAAATTTGATAATGTTTATTGGCTGGAAAAACAAAATAATGGGCGATAACAAATTTTGTAAACATTAAACAGTAAACAGAGTAACAACCTCGTAAAAATGCAAGTAAATCTGAATTGGGATTGTCATTTTCCCGAGATTTAATGTTTCCTGACAACACATTGCTATAGTTCTTTGCTGGTAAGAAAGGGTGTGGAGTGTGTAGTGTGATAAGAATAGTCCGAGGAATGTCATAGCCGCCGGGGGGTGTTGTGGAACAAGCATAAAGCTGCTACTGAAGGTAAAATGTCGTGTTTTGATCTCTTTCCCCGGGCAGGTGAGGGAACAAGGGTTGGTATTATTATAGCCGGTGAGAGTGTGTTGTAATCCTATTCACATGGATATTGGCCGGGCGCTTGCCGTCTCAGCTATTTACTACCATATTCACCGCCGGCAGCTTTGAAAGCCTTAGTACCGTTTATGCTATCTCACTTCTCGCTCCCTTTCAGCTATCCATGTCATCAACGGCACGTTTTGTCCACTTCTGAAAGGATGACGCTGCGTGTTGATACTACGTTTTCCTTCGCTTTCATTTAAGATCTTGTTTCTGGAGAAAGAATTGAAGAACCCCCTCCCAACTCCCTTGCAATTTTAAGATTGAGTCGGATTTTTTAAGTAATTGATCACAATTTACAATTTATTTAAACTTTTTATGGACGGTCCGTAAAATGAAGAAATTAAAATTGTAAATTTTGAATTAAATATTAAAGATACGAATAAATCGATTATTACCCCACAAAAAATTCTTTAAGAATTCTTAAGCATCAAAAACTTATAACTCTGAAGCAGGAGGTTATTATGACGAGCTTAAGCGCGAATGGTTTGTTAAAAATAGTTTGAGTGATACAGTTAAATTTAATAGGTTTGTGTAAGGGCGGCTTAAGCTCTGAATAACGTCGATGACGCAGAAAGAGACGGAGCAGCGCAGATAGAAAATAGGAGATAGGTAATAAAATATAGGTGGGAGTGTTAAAGGTTGCCAGCAGAAAGTTTCGGTGGGTATAAAGTCAAATTAAAACTCCCGGTGCCATCTGCATTATAATCTGAAAGGAGTTAGCTCTGGATGAGAATGGAGCAGGGCTGGGATGGTTCAAGTTATTTCCATCTCGGTCTCTCTCGTTCCCGTGTTTCTATTCCCGACGGTAAAAGTTTAGTATTTGCAGCTCGGAGCACCAGGAGCTGTGGATCTGCTCCAGCCACCCGGACGGTCCCTTCCAACATGGTTCACCTCTGCGACTAACAAGTGAGACGACGAAAATTCCGCGAGTCTGCTCTACAGTTAATTGTGTAGTCGCGGGCATTATGCCCTGTAATTTAATAACTTAGATTGCGGACTCTCGTGTGTAAATAAAAGTGAGTTTAACGGTGGGATGCTAAATCCGATGGGACGTATGCTCAGGACTTATCCTTCGGGGATTTCCCTTTACGAATTACTTTCGACGTTTTTCCTACCAAAATTACGGTTGAATCTTTTCAACCTCCAGCGCCACCCACGACAACAACACTCATGATTTATAACTCGAGAATTATTTTAAATTAAGTGACCCGTTTTCGTTACAACTTTGTTAATTAATCTGTTTACTTCTATTCCCACTTAATTTTTATTATTTTAATCACAGCTCGCCAGATCTTTGTACGAAAAATTAATTAACGATTTTGAAAGTTTATTTACGGAATTCTGAGTTAAATATTTTGCCGATATTTAAGAAAAAGAAAAAAAATTAAGCTTAATATTTGTAATATTTGTAATATTAACATAATAATAAATCCTAAAGACCGAAAAAAGTAAAAACAAGGGAGGTAAAGTCAATTCCCTTCCAGTAAGTTGGGTACCGGTAGTATACCCGTTAAATTTAAATTGGATAATCTTGTGGCGTCGCTCGTAGTTTCCGTCTTATCTGAAGTAATAGTGTCGCGTCATGATCTCATAAGTGTGTTCACCTCGGTCCTGACAGCCGAGAAACTCGGAAGCTCCGACACTAGATTACATATTATGTATATATATATATATATATATATATATATATATATATATATATATATATATATATATATATATATTATAACTCATCCTTAATCGCATGGAGCGTAAGGATGCGCATTATCAGGTGGTATTCGATTATATTAAGTCTTGGTGAATCCAAGTCGAATGAAATCTCCTTAATAATTAATTAGTGGCACTTAAAATACCGCAAACTTTATAAATTTGATTAGCCTTAGATTTAGACATTGGAAGAGATGATATAACCTAACTAGTTTTATGTTCTTCTCGGCAAACAGAGAAACGCCAACAGTTGACGGTATTCGTAAAACATTTGTCAAGTTAATTTAACGGGGGAACACCCTCGAGTATAACTGATTTAATTACCGCATATCCCTCAACGTTTTAACTCTAACTGCGTATGTCTTTCTGCCTTCTCTCTTCTCATCTAACTTCTGTCTTCCGTCTGTCGTAGTTCTCGTAAACCTCGTTTATTGCCATCCTCTTAACTATTTGATCGGATGACGACGTTACGAGATAAGACGACGTCAGAACCTCAGGATGAGATGGCTAACCGACACACAAGTTTCTCTGAAACTCGTTAACACCAAAATTTAATATTAATTCACTGAATTTATTTATAAATTTCATTGTGGCTTTGATTATTTACGATTTATTTGATATAAATCTTAATAAATTGAAAAAATAAAGGATTTATTTCAATTATTAAGTCTTAATCAATTATTTATTACAATAACAAATAAAGGAAACTATAAAGTCAGACACTAGAACAATAATCCAGCAAGTGACACAAGTGGAAGTAAATAGCAGCCCGTAACATATAATAGAATGTAGGATTGCAATTACATGGTAGCACGATGCGGAGATAATTGAGCGTGACCGCCTTGGGCTGAGTCAGCAATTAATTCAGCATCATTCGCGTGTCGGTATCGGTCGTTATTGCTTGTACCCGTTGAATTTACCTCAACAGGAGCCACACGACTCACAACTTACAACTCCACTGAAAGAGTTAATAAAAAGAGGATCTCTGAGTCCCTGCAGTACCGGCAGAGGTAACTAAGCGGTGAAATTACTGTAGGAGCTCACTGCGCATTCGTTGGGCTGTAATGAAAACAACCCCTCTATTACCTCAGTGCTACGGTCTATGTTCTGTGTTCTGTACTCTCAGAAGAGGAGTGTCAGGTGATCGATGGACAACATCGTCACACGCTAACCAAAGCTCTCTATGGTCGGGTTTCCGACCGCTCTACAACCCTCAACACACATCTCCCGACCACTTATTTCTCAGGAGCATCCTTGCTATTATTGTAACAACTACATCCGATATTTCAATGGTCAACACGTTCTATTGTCCTTAATTAATGCCTATTCATTGTTCGAAGGTGAGGGGTTAAATCCACCCATGGACAACTTACCAAAACCTATTCATTGTGGTACTTTCGGTTTTATCATATCCAAATTTATGCACTGTTACGATTTCTTTAATGATTCATTGTTTGCTATCAATATTTGTCTATTTTAATACTTTACAAAGATAACTTTACAATTCGGTAATTATAGCGAGAATGTCTAATGACTTTGGAATTGATTTTCTGGCTTAACAGTGATAGTTATCGAAAAAATCATAAGAATAACTTCGAATAAAAATTTGGTCCTCTACAAAAAAAGATTCTTTTCATTTTTCTGTATTATTAAAATTTTAACTTTAACTGGAGTTAATTTAAAAAAGTATGATTTTAAGAAAAAAAGTGTTTAATTTAATCTTAAAGTTAAATTATACTTGAATGTACAACCAAAAATCGGCTTGAAGTTCCGTGAAAACATCATTAATTCAAAAAGCAAGTTAATTAATCAGCTAAATAACAACGTGACGTGGTCGGTGGTCAAGTTAGTGACATTGCTCGGAGGTCGCGTTAACGCGAACTTCCAAAAATTTATCTCCTCTCGCAGGTAGACAAACACACACCCTCTTCACACGGTAAACAACATTGCGGCGAGGGAAGCATGACGTTAAATCCCTCTGCTCTTGGAACGTTAAATTGAACGTTCAGCAGGAATGAGGGTAACTTTAAGCCGAGCTTGCAGCCAGAGTATTCCACAAAAAATATTTAAAATAATTTAATTAAGTCTGAAAATCGAATGAATTCAATCATATATTTTGCTCTCGGTTTTATTTTTATTTATCACGCTCGGGGGCTTGGGGACAGGTGCGTAATCAGCTGACATGTCATCGTGATGAACGACTATCGCTAATTATCGGGAGAGTGGAGCGAGTTCCATCAACAGAGCCAGGGCGAAGGGTAGCGGTTGTAGGTTATGGCTTGTAGCTTCGTTCTGGTGCTGAGGGGGCAGGAAAGGGCAATGGAACAATCACTGGGACGGCGATTGGTATCGACACTGGGGGGTTGCAAGCACTATCGACGACGCAATCCGCGCAACTGTTAATTTGCTGGCAAGTGTGGCTTCAGTTAATGAGAAAAATCACTCATTTATTTATTTATCCTTCGGTACGTCGGTTTAATTAACTTTTGTAGCAGATTAAGAATTTTTATCCAGTCAATTATCATTTTATTTTTTATTCCGAACATTTTTTAATATTTTTAAAAGCTTCTTAGATTCGAACGTCTCGGAGTAATTGAAGTTTAAAACTCTGACATCAAAAGTTCGTAAAATATAAAAATTTTTCAAAAGATTCATTTAAAATCTACTAAAAAAATTTTTTTTCACAATTCAATAAATAAATAAATAAATAATAAACTCGTAAAATACGATTGAAGTGCATATAAAAAAGAAGATTTAAAAAGCACTATCTCTTTTATTTATTTAAAAAAAAAAATATAAACTAAGATGAGCTATTCTTTCCATGAAATTTTATATATTTTTTTGTAAACTTGGTTAATGCTACTTACCTACTTTGGAACTTGGTTTAATAATCTCAACTGCCTACAACTCAAGAGAACTCGGGTATATTTTTCTAGCCGGAAACTTTTGAATTATTCGTCATAATACCCGGTTTCGAAAAGCGACATCTGGCGAGTGATTTTTCCTGGAAAGTTTCTTAGAGCGTCGTTAAATTATCACCACACTTAGAGCAAGCAGTGGTTAGGCGCCAGATTGAGTCTCGATGATCTAAATGACGTGATTGGAAGCCTCGATGATTTAATGAGGGAATAATTGAAATAAAAGGCATCTTCCGCGGATGTAATTGTAGCGGGAATAGCGAGAGCTAAACAAGGGCGCACAACGAACGGAGTAATCTCAGCTATGTGTATCAATTTAGGCCTTCAGGCGCATAAACCGATCTATCTGGTGTAATCCGAGCTTAATTGTCCACCGAAGCCTGGAGATCCACCGATCGAGATTCGAGTAGCGCATTGTGCATTTCGAGCTTCAATCATTCAAATCACAAGCACTGTCTCGTTCAGATCGATCCTTTTTTTTCGTTTTGTTCCTTTCCGTTCGCTGAAATTAGGTCGAGATTACACGCAATGTTTACGGTGGAGGGGGAAATAACAGATTTAGAAGCTTTAATCGAGATTTTTATGGTAATAATGGTTGAATTTTGTTTAAGTGATGGTTGGGACTTTTTTTTATCAAAAATTGGCTTAAGGATTGGAGATATCAAAAAAATGTAAGTTTAATATTTAATCCATAAATTCAAATTTTAATTTTGGCTTCCTAAAAAATCTAAATAAAAATAATTTTTCTAAATTTTCTTAAACAAAAAGACTTTTTGAGGAAAAAATCGGCGTCGACAAGCGTAAATGCCAGGAGTTAAAGGAGTGACGATATGGTTTCGGTAGTAATTTTCCTCCCGGTGAAATGTCGACGATTAAATGTCAGCTTACGAGCTGTCGTCGTCTTCGACCCAATGCCAGTATAAGTCGTCACTACTGGCGTGTCCTACTGCCTTTTCCTCTCCTTCTTCCCCATCGGGTTTCGCCCAAGGGAATTTACGTTTCAGACGTTAAGATTGGGATTCTAAGATACCGAAACTCGACATGGCAATATACCTTTTGACAATCGAGAATGATGAATATCACCGGAACAATTTCTCATACACCCCCACACCCCAACACACATATACACTGTACTCTTATACAGTTATACTCTGTAAGCTCACTCGCAACATCTAATTGACGTAGTTCTAAAGCCCACCGTCTCCACAGAATTTCCTCTTCTCCCCTCTCAAGAAGAAACATTTTGTACTTCACCCTCACCCTCACCCTCACCCTCACCTTCACCTCTACACTCGAGGTCTTATCGAAATAGATGAGAATTTCAAGATGAAACCGCAACTCTAATATATTTAATCTCTCTCATGCTCGAGATCTATTTCCTACCGAAATTATTTAAATCCACTTAAACGTCTACTTTGTCTATCATACTCCTTCTTATCTCTTTATTATTTTACTGAGTTGTATTTATACTTTCCCCATTTTAATCATAAATTCATTTATCAATATTATTTATTGGATTAAAAAAAAAAATAACAAATTAAAAAAATTTTTCAAGGCATTTTATTGAAAAAAATAATTAATTTATAAATTTAACAATAGTGTAAATTATAAATTACATCTTGTCGAGAAGATGGTAAAATTATCCCAGGATAAATATTGATTTTAGGTGGAATTATTTATAATTTATACGAATGCAGTGAGTGTAGATAATGGTAGTTGGTTTTATCGCTGTGGAAGTCAATAATCGTAGCATTGAATCTTAAGTTTAAAACAGAGTGGGGTGAGATTTTCTTAAAACCGTCTCACGGAAAATAAAATTCTAATGTATTATATTGGAGAGAACAAACTTTTAACTTTTTCTTAATGTAATTGCGGAAAATGCAATATCCATATAAATATATAAATATATATGTATATATATATATATATATATATATATATATATATATATATATGAATAGAGAAAATCCAATAGAAAACGTACCTACCAGAGAATTCTTAACCGTTATCTTAAAGTTTAACGCTAAATCAAAGTACATCCGATCGTTCGCGTCGAATACACATATTTTATTGTTTCATAATAAAAGTTTCTGTTAGATAGTTCAGACACTTTGTTGCGACCTTTTTTCCAGCTCAATTTCAGGATTATAAAAAAAATAAAAAACCTCTGACGGATAGTCAACTTTCTCGGTATTATTTGCTATGAAGACATCTTTGGTGTTCCCCGTTTTTGTTCCTCAACTTTTCTCGGAACGACTTATATATCTCTACTCGCAGCGAGGCAGAACTCGATGCAGAAAGAAAAGTTACGGAATGGGGAGGGAGGGGGAGAACCGTCTGGGGAATTAAAGCCGATTTGATGATGAAAAATCAAAATCCTATGATCGAGCTTTTATACATGAAATATTGAAATTGAGTTGAGCGTGATATCTTCAATGGAATCAAGTGACGTTGATATGTCCCAGCGCTGCGGAAATGTTATTGCTCGAATCCAGATGACAGATATTACTAAAAATGAGCTTGCGCAGCAAACAATAATAATCTTGGAACGTCATGAACGTCTTAGTCTGTGAATTTCGATGTCGCTAGTTGCTTCTCCGCAAACTCATTAAGTGCTCCGAGGGCTTTTGGTGTTTGTGCTGAGGAAACACGAGTTATGATTTTCGTTTTTGAAAGCTACAGTCAGCCCGGATGACGTTTGGGTGGAGATTGTTGTAATTTAGCGGAATTATGATAAGACAGTTTAAAAATTAATTTTATTTTACTATTTAACTTTTTCATATGAGTTAAAGAACATCTGAATCTAAAAATGAGTTTCCCTGGGTCTAATTGCCTGTAAGGTGTTAGCGCAAATTGATCGATAGCCTGGAAATAAATAAAAAAAGAATCTCCAAACGTTATCATTTGGCTAGTTTGTATTGATTTAGTTTTAAGCCAGCAGATAAGGAAGAGGCTGTTATTTTTGAAGGTTGCTATAAGACATAATTGAAGATTGGACGAGGGTTTGGAGCTAGCCATAATTTAAGGGCAGAGTCCGAGGCTCATTTAGGGGATGAAGCTCGATCCATATCGTGTGAAGCCCATTTCTCTGGAATCCCTTCTACTCCCCGAAAGTGCTGCTACATGTATCGTATTTGTCAGTCAGGGTGTTCCGTATGTACCAACAATTGCCTTAATACATCACCTTGTCATCCGGCATTAGACTGGCGTGAAACGTGAACTTAAATTAAAATAATAAATGATAATTTATAAAAAAAAATTGAGACTCTTTCCGTGACCTTGTCACTCCCTGGAGCTTCGATAATGGTGGTGATCAATTAATTACCTTGGACTTGGCTGTTGAGCGAACGAGTGACTAATTAGACTGGATGGGAATCCCCAGGGTGACAAATGCGACCCTCGGTACCAGACAGGAGGGTAAAGCAGAGTGCAGCTAAGTATCAGGGTGCATGCAAATACTGATCAATTTGGATTCTGTTAATTACTGGGCTTTTTTTATCAGCTAACCACCCACCAACGGCAAGGTGCCGTTGGTGCATCAATCCAAGGGCAATCTCCCGATTGGATCCTCCAGCCAGGGATTATTTATTTACCTGGATAAATATCCCGTGAATAATCCAGGAGATAATTTCCAGGTGGTTGGACGTGAAAATATAAACCCGGTTGATTTCTCCAAGACGTCGAAGGAGTCTCTGAGGAGCACTATTCAAGCTGGGCATATGCCTGGTTGGGCGCCAGCAACCCAGATCGTTATAAACTACCGGGTTGTTATGGTTGTTATGATTATAACCGAGCTGAGCTGAAGTTTCGCTTAGAACAGGATGCCAGTTGGAAGGACACGGTTATTAAAGAGCGATAGCGATGTATAAACAGGAGGTTAAACCGCAACAGTGTCCATTGGCGTAGTAAATCAACAAGTTGATGCCGCCAAGCATATTTTATTGGACTGCTCGTAGATTTGGGAATCAATAATGTATCAGCATTTTCAGTGGAGCACTCAAGTAGATTGTTTTCGGTTATAGCCAGTCCTGCGACAGATGACGGTACAATGGCTACTAAAACACTGGATTACTTATGAAGCCCTGCATCACCGGTCTACATCAATTGATTATGCAGAAACTATCCTACGCGTGCAGAGTCCAAGTATAATACCGTACGCTGGAACAGGTAACTGGAGTCTACGAGCGGTTGTAACGCGGTCGAGCCTTTATTGGCCACTAACTTCCTGTCGTACGGTCGACTGACCAGTAATAACCATTACCAGCGGGCAGCTTTACGAGCCGACTTAAAACTTAACTCCTACGACGGCTACTCTGCTCTCCAATCACCATTTTCCGGCTCTTCTGGCTCCTATCGACGATAGTAACATGATACGAGCCTTGCAAAGCTCTTTGGCTACGTAAGCTCTTGCTAGCAAACGGAGAAAGATACTTTGAATATCTAACCAACTGATAGTGACATTTTTGCTCCTTCTAAGTAGCTATTTCCGGATAAAATGCATCCGATTATTATTTTTATCAAGATTTCTTGATCTTGTAAGGTAGCCATGCATTTTAATTCTCCAAAAAAAACAATTTTAGTGCCCTTTAATTCGATGGATATCTAATCTACCTAAAGCGATATTTTAGCCTTTTTAAGGACCAATGGGCGCCAATACCTCAACAAAAGGACTTTATAGCATCTTATCGCACATCCAAAAAAGATTCACGAAATTTCTAGCCACTTTAGAGGTGCAATAAATTTATTTTACTACCTTTAATGGACCGTCGCGTTATTGTTCCTGGGATATGGCAGTATCACAGTGAAATACTTGACAAATGATGTATTTCTATGCAAAAAACAGTAAACAGCTTAAACTTAACCTGAAAATCCATTCGCTCTTTGTACTTTGATGCATTTCGATGTGGAGTGTAATGCAGCCCTCGGGCGTTGTTGAAAGCCATCGCTCTAAAGTACCAAAAACTAAAAAACTGTAAATTCTAATGGAGAATAGAGAAATGTCCGTAATTTAGACAGGTGGGGGCATAAAACTTGTGGATGACAGAGCCCATGCACCCTATTTGAATAGTTATTTGTTCGAGCAAGCAAAGTGTTTTATTTCAACTTTTAATTTACAGTGGTACATTTGTTACCGTAAGTGCGTCTGCGGCCAAGTGCTCCGCCGATAAATTCACCCTCGAGGACGCTGGAAAATATTCCCCCCACCACTTGTTTCTCGAGCGTTGGGATAATAAATTATTATCTAGATTACCGGTGGAAAAACCCGCGAATCTTTTCGTTCATCCTTGATTGAACTATTTCTTAGAGACTTGTTAAGCAACAAAGGGCTTCGTTATGTTATATGCTGCGACGGATGTATATTGTATATATAGACTCGAGAAATGGGACGGTCGTTAATGCAGTAATCGGGCGATCGCGATATTTCCAGTTCCGGTTTCGGGCCCGTAGAATTGCTCCGGATTACCAGGAAAACTGAGTCAGCGTTGACGGTAGCACTCTCAGCAGTACATTCCGGGCTGATAATACGGAAAATCTCCCACTCCCACCGCCTGCCAGTGAGATAATTCCTCTTTAAATATCGCCGTTACCTTTTTTACAGTTAATGCTCGAGTATAATTACCGATTGAGACTTTTAGATCCGATTTAAAAGCCAGTGGTTTCGGGTTTGTTATTAAATGTTTTAATTAAACTGTTATTTCTGATTAAATATTAAAAATACGGAAAAATCATAAGAATCATTTTTTATAGAAGATTAAATTTTCTATCGAAAGTATTCTTGTCATTTTTTTGATATCTCCCACTGTTCGGCTGTAACTTCGCGAGCAAAATAATAAAATGGCTTTTAAAGAAAATTCGCGCAATAATTCACTTGGGAATGTCAAAAAATTAAAAAGCCTCAAATTGTATTATTATGTAATGGCACATATATCTTACGCTTATTATTTAAAGCGGAAGAGAATGTCACAGTACAAGTAGGGAGGTGTTACGTGAAATTTCAGTAACGCCGACGGCAGCCTTAAGGGATGCCCATAAATTGTAACGAAATAAAAAATATGATAAAAATAGAGCTTAAATTTGGAATTTTCATAAGGAAATATATTTTCTCGGGAAAAAGGCGAGTTAGGTATGAGGTTTTTTGTTTGCTAAAAATATCCTCCCTTTCTCTAACACATTAGATCTTTAGAGAATAGAATATAAGCTGGTCCTTTTTCTTTCGTTTTACTTATCCAGATCCTTTAACAAGTAACCCCTGGATTCTCGTGCTGACAGAAAAAAATGCTGACTCAACCCTCACAAACGTCTGCCAGATGTTCTCATTTCAATAAGAAAAAAAACTTACACAACCTCGGTTTTATCTTTTCCCTTTTTTTTATCCTAATTTAAAAAAATTTTATTTATTTCCCGGACCGGTTAAAAAATTCTATTACCTTTTTTTTACAGAAATAATCCCGTGTTCAACAACTATTTGTTTTTATTTTAAATCGTTTATTATTTTTAGACTACCTTGGCTCCGACGACTTTATTGTTTTAATTCCTGGTAAAAATGCAAATTAAGCTAAACTCACTGCTTGCTTTAAAAATTAATTCACACTGAGATTTCTCGGCGCTTAATAAAAAAAAAATACTTTGCCCGGGACTCGAACCCTACATTTCCGGGCACTTAATTAACGATTTTCACACTGCGCTACGACAAATTTGGTGACCTAACTACTTTGATAAAATTTTTTTTTTTTTTTTTTTTTTTTTTTACTAATTTCTGGTCCTTTTTTAATTTTCTGGGTGCAATCTGGAAAATTTTATACGAAAAAAGGACGAGCACTAAAATTTAATCATGTCTGACCATTTTGTAAGAATCCAATACCTTCTCTCGGCGATTAATTATTCCTAATGTAAATTTTCCACTCGATTTCTTTAAATTAACTCTTGAAAATAATAGCCAGGAATCGAGCTGAGAATATATTTAAATTCTGGTCTGGATGTTACAAACTTTAATTGAATTTTTAACCCAAGATTTATTAAAAATAAAAATCTCCGCATATTTTAATAGTAATTTTGTGGGAATAAATTAACAATAAAAATAGTAAATAACCGTGGTATCCGTAGCATGTGGAAATATAAATAACTTAAATGGGGTAAGTTTATAACTCACTGGTTCGAAAGCAGGAAAACCGAGAAAACGATTGACGAGAAAAGTTCAAAATAACGAAGAAGAAAACAAGAATAGTGTCTAAATAATTGAAACAATTAAAAATCTTTTGTTTCCGAGACTACGCGGCATTATATCGACGTTGAATAAAAGGATTACGTAATCCGGAATTAATTGGATCAATGTTCCGGCGACAAATGTTCGTCATTGTCTTTGAGCTGAGCTGCTAAATAATTTACCTTCTGGATTTTAACGACGGAAATCGGGGAGTTATAAATCTGACGAATTAATTGCGAGTTTTTTAGTGACCTGGATTATTAAAAATAAATTTTTCTATTTTTAAAAATTAATATTCAGTTAATCAATCTTTATAATATTATTAATAAATTAAATTTTTATTTAATTCTGCTTTTAGGTTTTGGCTTCGTCACATTTCAAAGCGAGGACGTAGTCGACAAAGTATGTGAGATTCACTTCCACGAGATCAACAACAAAATGGTGAGTGTAATTCTGCTAAGAACATAAAGCGATAGTTTGTGCCCGAAAATGAGATTTTGTTGGCGAAAATAGGTGTTTGCTGTTGAAGCCAAGACGGAAATAATTTAGCTTATAATCGAGGCATGCTTGCAGTGGTTATTTGTATTTGTCATACAACCAATCCAGGAGTACTCCAGAGAGTTTACGATAAACCAGTAGCTGGTAACAATTATGACGGACTAGAGTCGATAGTTGTTTGACTGGTCCATAGCCTCAAGGAAGTTTGTTGATGCAGAATATCGAATCTTGACCAAAAGGGAGCCATTTTTTTATTGTTTTATCAATAGACAAGAATTTTTTATGTATTGACTGGATGTCAATCCATGTCAAATCATGTTTTGGCCACATGATCTGGTCATATGACCTCATTACATTTTCTTTTATTTTTAATGCAACAAAAAAGTGAAAATTGTTCTTTAATTGGTCCAATTATATTTTTCCAGGTGGAATGCAAGAAAGCACAGCCAAAAGAAGTGATGCTCCCGGCAAATTTGGCGAAGACGCGAGCGGCCGGCCGAGGTGCGTACGGTGAGTTGGTGATGGTCGCGACTCCCCCAACCACTTATCGTTATGCGCCGTATCCCCTGCCATCTGCAGCTGCAGTTCATGCTCACGCTGCAGCGGCACAAGCCACTCCACATCATCTGCTCGCGCCAATTGTTGCTAGTGCTGCTACACCGGGAACTGCCGCTAGTTATCAATACGCAGCAGCTGCAGCCGCTGCGGCTGCTAACCCCACTGCTGCGACTGTTTATGATGTAAAACGGGCCCTGGCAGCCGCTGCGGCGGCCTATCGACCCCACCCAGCTGCTGCGGCTGCTGCTGCTGCCTCACGAGCCGCTACTTTAACCTACTCGATGAGTGATCTTTTGGGAGTTCAAGGGCTGGATATGGGAACCGCGGTTTATCATCCGATACCCACTATTGGACTATGACCCACCATTTTGCCGTTGTCTAGACCTCAGTAAGAAAAATGGCGGAATTTAACTGACTTTTACGGAAACATTCCAGATTTGGGGAGGTTAACAAAAATTGTGGTGAAAGTCCTGGAGAGATTTTAGGAAAATCTTTATCAATTTTATCATATCTCTTACCGTTTAGCTAAAATTTGAAGTTTGTGCCAAAAAAAAATAAAAAATAGATAGAATTTGATTTTGAAAGATTAAGTTGTCTTAGCAGGATTTTCACTACGAAAAACGCAATGTTCAACAATACACTGTGATCGTAGTGTGACTTAGAAAACATAGAAAATAATTAGTTGACAGCTAGAAGTAGTCTACCGATCGCGGCCTCGGAAAATCGTCAATAGTATTAGAATCTTAAAAATGACGAGTCAGTTCAGCAACAAAAAGACTGGTAGGAGAATAATTAGGGACAATTAGACGAACGTAGACAGTAGCTGTAGCTTATAGTTCTAGACAATAAACAAAGCGTTTAAAAAAAGACAAGAATACCTGGAGCTGTAAAGAAAATTACAGTTTAGAGTTGTTGAATACCGGCGTTCCGAAGATCCAATTCCAATGAATATAAATTTAAAAGGGGCTCTTAGAGCGTCGGAGGACACCTGGATTTATTATCGAACCGCGACGTGAATCGGTAACGATGTGTAGGTGGAAAACGACCGATGGAACAGTGCATTCTCTGCATTCGGATACTCTATAGATTTTCGTATGTAGTCGAAGGAAAGAAGGATAATAACTATGCCAGCTGCGAAGTACCTAATTCAGTTTCGCCGTAAGCCCACCGGCTATATCGAATAATTAAGTTTCGGCGTCTATCACAATTACCGCTAAAAGCACTTCAATTAAAATTCTATGGAACTTAATGCCTTCAGCTGGCGAAGTATGTCCGGGTATTGCACCAATTGCTTCTCGCTCTATTTCTCTTCCCATTTATTACTCTCCACCCCTTATCAACCCTACCACCTCCCCCTTTGACTAGAATTCGCGGCCACTAATAACTCGGGCAACAACAAATGATCATGTTCAACAAGATGTTCTAAGGAAAATAATGTCTGACATTCCCTGAAATGACTATATATGACCAGATTAAGTGATATCAGGTCATATGATCTGATCATGTGGCCAGGTCATGTGACCAGATCATATAATCTTATAAATTTTTTTACATATTTTTTTCCCTAAAATTATAATTAATTATTAAGAAAATCATAAATTATAAAATCTTCTTTAATTAAAAATTAATCGCAAAATTACGTGAGCAGATTCGATAACGGAGTGGCTGAATTAACAAACTGTTGCGTTTTTACGGATAACATGAAATTTCATAACTTAAATACCAAAAAGTTATTAATCAAAATAATAAATAACAATAATAACAAATTATTTAAGATAAAGTATTTAATATATAAAATACATAAAATATTTAATAAAATAAAATAAAATCACAAATATATATGTGTATATGATAAATGTTCAACATATGCTTTTACCTGTACGTACCTAAGTAATTTTTTTTAAAACGGCAAATATTTACAAAGTATTTATTAAATATAAAAAAATTTATATATATAAAAAAAATATACACATATATAAATTGATATATATCATATAAGATAAAAAAAAAAAAAAAAAAGATATATTGTTTTTTACCTACAATAGACTTTGATATAATTATATTGATATTGGATATATTTTATGAGTACCTAAAGCCAAATTAGAAGTTTTTTTCACTGTAATTTATTTTGTTACTATTATTATTGTTTTTTTTTTTTTTATTTTTCGTTAATAGATAAAACATATCAAGTATAATCTAGGCGAAATATGTCATAGTTTTAATGAATAATAAATAATATATTGTTTATTTATTAATTAAAAGTATAAACAACTAATTTAGGTTCCTAATAGGAAGTTATTCGATTAGTTAGTTTATAAAAGTTATTTATTATATTCAGTTATATTTAGTGAACTCTATGTTCACCTACTTTATTATTATCATTATTATTATTACTATTATTGATTAATATGTTATATTAGCGGTTTAGTATTTGAATAATAATAATAATTATATAAAAGCCGTTATAATATGCCGTTAGATTAGTACATTTGTCATAGGTCGTTCTTTGTGGAAGTAGATTAGTCAATAAATTAAATACCTTTTTTTATGTACGCCTCAATTTTAGGTGAGTACCATTTTTATTATTATTTATGTCTTAGACAATTTTCTTAATAATAAATTTATATCATTCATATACAATCCATATATGGCACAATATATACTTCGTATATGGCATATATGATTCCTATATGACAACTTTTAGAACTCTGAAAATTTTTCTACAAGCATCATTGTAAAATGAATTGAAAATCAAAATCTATCCGCCCAAAATTTTTCTACTCCCTTTATATTTATTTATTTTCCCTCACCTAAAAAAAATTGAGGTGTAGAAAATCAAAATACCAAATGCAACGAATCTTCCACTGAGAACGAGCATAGGCTGTAATAAAATAACAATTATAAAGAATGTTTAAACGACGATAATAGTTATAAAAACGTATTTAATGATACCTTGTAGCGGTATACGCTAATTATAACCTGTATTTTTCTCCACCACTTCTACTTCTACTACTACTACTACTACTACTACTACTACTACTACTACTACTACTACCACTATTACTATTACTATTACTATTACTACTATTTATCATTAAAAACATCTATTCGTACACATATTACTAGGCTACTTATTGCTGAACCTATTATTATTATTATTATTATTATTATTATTATTATTATTATTATTATTATTATTATTACTATCTATTGTTAATTAATAGCGTAAGACGTGTGTTTTAGAATAACTTAAAGTCTAAACAAAGTATCTAAGCCCGAGGGCGCAACACTCGTAAGTAGACAAAGTAATTTATCAGGTTGGTTAGAAAAAAAAATTATCAGAATTAATAATTATTAGTATTAATTTTTTTTCTGGTAATTTTTTTTTACTAGTGCTTGGGATGTGGTACCAAATGTCAAAAAAAAATAATTAATTAATTCATTAATGTAACCTAAATTTTTTATAATTGCTGTTTTAAATAAATAAGTAAATAAAATTAAAAAATAAAGTGTAATCAATGATAAAAGTATTGACAAGAATAATTATTTATTTAATTAATAAACAATGATAATAATTCGTAAAATGACGCTTCACGTCAGATTTGACGTCATACCAGCCCAGTAGTGATTTTTAGGTACGAATTTAATTAAAACTTAATTACTTATACTTATATAATACATAAATATTTAATATTTATACTTACATGGTTATTAATGAGTGTTAATTATAGTTAGATATGACAGCTATTATTGCCATCTGTGAGAAAAAAAATTTTGACTAAATATTTATACTATATTTATATCTAATGATAATTAAGATTAGAGATAGCGAGTCTGTAGTGTATTATTAGTTGTGATAATAAGTGTTTTTATTAAGTTGGTTAATTAATATATTGTTAATTAAATGTAAATCGTCGATATAAGTGTCTGTAGTCTGTATATAATTAGCCATATTTATTCTAAATTGGAAAAATTTTCATTGATCGGATCTATAGATCTTTTTTTAATATAATTGCGATTTATGGATCAAATATAAGAGATACGGAAAAATTGTAAGAAAGCTTTTTTGTAGGAAATTTAATTTCATATCAAAAGTTTTTGTTATTTTTTCGATATCTCTAACCCTTGGGCCTTAATTTAAAATTTTTAAAGTATCTTACGAAATATCTGATCAATTAAAAAAATTTTCAAAAAAATAGAAAAAAAAAACCCCGTAAAAATAAATATGGCGATTATCTAACTAGTCAAACTAAGCTGTATTAGTTAAAGCCTAGATTTAAAAACTAACTACGAATTAACAAATATGTAATCGCTAAAACTAATCATAGAGTCTAGGAAGGTTTACTGTTAAATAATACTAAATAATTAGATTTTTGGATTTATTTGTCGTAGCAATTACTGAGTAAGGACGCCTAGAACTATTACTGTTATTATTATTATTTCGAATTAATTATTAATTATTAGTAACCTATTGATTAAGCAATTAGTCAGAGCCTAGTCGATAGCCAGAGAGTTTTAGTTGTGTGGTGTTATTTTAAATTAGAATATCCAACATTATGAAATTTCATGGATGCTCATTTTTACTATTCATTTATTTTTTAACCTAGAAAGCTTTTATCTTTTATTATTTTTCTCCAGCATTTTTTGAAAAAATTTCAAATTTGAAATTTTTCCAAAAAAAAATCTCTCATCTCAAAATAAAATTAAAAAATTTACAGCTTTGCTTTTTTTTACTTTGTAAATAAAAAAGAAAATCAAATGCGATATTTCATTGAAAAAAAAAAAAAAAAAAAGAGATTGAGAGAGGAAAAGACTTAAATCCCGGAAATTAAAATAGGATCGAATTTTCATGAGTGTTATTAATTATTTTTATTTTTCCTTGTAGATTTTATGTGGTCCCTGGGAGCTCTACCTGATGGTAAGTTAAATATTAACTCGCTGGCTCCCCAGCCAACTTTAACCCGGTAAGACGCCCGGTCATTTCACATATTTACATTGTTTATATTTTATATTATATTTTATTTCATGTCCCAACAATAAATAACTTCATAAATATTGATAAAACTTTTTTAGTTTGTTTTATTCTGTTCTGTATCCATTTCAATTAACAACTTTCATATTTGTCCTTTAATTTATATCGATTTCTATCTGATAATTCAATTATTTTCAGTTGTAGGTAGTAGTTTTTTTTTATTTTAAACTAGATATTTGGGTCAGATTAATAATAATTAAATAATAATTTTTTACGGACGCTGACCCTTAAAACTGAACAAAAAAATTCTCTAGCAAAAATTAACCATCTTTTTGATGTGTTCCAGGTTTTCCAGCAGCCTACGCCGCCTACGCAGCAGGACGTACATACTCAGGGTATCCTAGTTTCGGACTACCCTACGCGACGGCAGGTAACCATCTTAGCTTTAACCACGTTAACCACCAGCATAATACAGCGGGGCACATCGCGCCCTTAAATCACCTAAACTTGAATCACCACCACCACCACCATCACATACAGCCGGCCCCCACCCACTCCGGCGGGCACCCGACCCCCCAATCCAACGCCCCCACAGCCCTCTTCTACCATCCCACTCTGGAGCACCTATACAACGCCATGCCTCTGTGAACTAACTTAGCAACCACTCTCTCTCTCGCTGCTATTATCACTATCACTATTACCGATATTGTTATCAATAATATTAATATAAATATTAATACCACAACTTCTGCTGCTGTACTAACTTATATATTAACCAAGTCTGAGTTCAAACTAACGAATTTACCCAAATCGCCCTCTGTTGAGCGCTATATTAACCACCGCTACCCGAGGTGATTAATATCGCCAAAAATACCCGTTTGTACATAACCAACCGCTATTAACGGTAATTAACCTTGTATATCGTAAGTCCACATGTCATTGCGCCCCCCGCGAGCTTCCTTCGCTCACTTGTAAATAAAAACCCCCGTTAATATCAATATTAGGGTCGACTATTCAGTTTTATTCCTCGATATTGACACTCTCGAAGGGGAGGGTTCAGCTTTGATCGGATAGAGGGCGCAGCTACAGCCCAATTATTGGCAGACGCTGCGGAAAAACCTGAGGGCTTATCAAAGAACTAATTGCGGTGCACGCGATTCTAGGTCGAGTGCTCGAGCCTATTGCTTCTATCGAACCGTAAATGTCAAGATTTGTGTATATAATGCTTCTATAACTTTTCTTTTTTTTAATATCATTTTTGTACTTTTTTATTAGCTGGGTTTTTAGTTTGTCGGCAGTTTGAGGGGATAAAAAATTATTTTGGAGGTTTTTTGGGTCTAGCATGGTAAATATAGGAGATACGGAAAAATTACAGGATCTCTTTTTTGTAGAAAATTTAATTTGCTATCGAAAGTATTTTTTTGATATCTATTATCATTAAGGAGTAATTGATGATGAAATGATCAAAATTAAAGTATAATTTTATATTTTTATTAGTTAGGAAGACATTTGATATTTTATGAGCGGGTTAAAGCAGAACGGACTAACTAAGTTAACAGTTATTATATTTCCGGAATGTTAATATTGGTATGTAACATGAGAATTAACAACTGCAACACAGAATCCTCTTTCTCGCGTATTAATTTATAATTGCGCTCTTTTAACATTATCTGCAATTGGAAAATTAAATTCGAGAAAAGAATAAAAAATTTTCGGACATTGGCTTATCCCCACCACTTACAAACTCCGCCAATCCCAAATCAAATCCTTTAACAAAAGTTCACGAGGCATGGCAGTAAAAAATTTTAAATAAAATCTAGAAAATTCCAGAGTCCAGCTCTTAAAATTGTCGTCCTACGCCAATGTCCGAAATACCGTGGCGCCCAAAAATCAGAGCTCGGAAAAAAAAAGAGGATTTTTTGGGCAGTTAGCTTGTAATTATCGTGAATTTAAAAATTGTTAACACTCACCAGCGGCTGCTTAATTCATTATTATAATTATTAACAAAATTTATAAAGTTAGTTAGTTATTTAAATAAATAGAGAGGGTACTTTCAGGTGCCTTGGGACTTCTCGGTACTATCAATTCTGGTAACACGCCTCTTCGGTCCTACTCAACTCAGTACAGAATTGTTTCAGAGCAATGATTTTAATATTATGATTATTATTTTTATGAGTTATAAAAAAATAATTATCTGATTTCAGTGTTATATTTATCGAAAATTTATTTTATATTTAATTAAACTTTATTTCATTATTTAATTAAAATAAATGGATTTTATTATTTAAATTATTTATTTGTTATTATTTTTAATGGGGTGTTTTAATTTTAAGAGAGGGGAGAGTCCTACATTTTTTATGGCATATATATTGCCATATATGCCATATACAAGCCAAAAAATTCTTCCAATACTTAAAAAATTCTAAAAAAAGTCAAATAATAATAACAAAAAAAAAACGAAGCAATAATCAATAAGCTGATAATAGTGATAAAGATATAACCGGCAGTAAAAACGGCGTATAGGCAAGTGAAGTACACTACCATCAAATGAATTTCGCAGTAACGTGTACCTACACACACAATCATCAAAAACCTTGACTACGCACAGAATATACAGCATATATATAGTGTAGTACGCGTAGTTAGAGTGCCGTCGTATTTCACAGTCATTACCGTAACACGTTAGTGCACGCGCCCGTTGCGCCACGCAATAAATCCTCGCTTACCGTTACCGTGACAGGACGGGGGTTTATTGTGGCGCCGGTACCTCCCTACCCCACTCCACCCTCTCCCCTCGCCCACTCGCGAACGTGAAATCCGCGACCGTTACACTCCTGAAGCGACGTTTCTGTTTTTTTCTCAATTCGACGCTTGCGCGTTTATTTTGCAAAAATAAAAAATTAAAAGGGAGGAAGAAGGAAAAAAAATAGCGAACTTGGAAAAACAAATAAAATAAAGAGTAAAATCCAACAAAGACAAAGCGAAAAGCGAAAAGTGAAATACGAATGCGAAAACTAAATCGGTGGATTCGTTGTATCGGAATGCACACGACCCGTTTAATTTTCTTTCGCTTGTATCATATTGTATTGATCAGTTTGTTTTATTTTTTTTTTTTAACTTTTTGTTGTTGGAACTTTTGTGCCGATTCGATCTTTCAAATGTTTACATTTGACAATTATTTTCGATGTAAACATCCCCTCACTTTTTATCAGTTAAATAATTCGCGGATTTTTTTTTTTTTTTTTTTTTTTTGAGTCGGCTGTATTGTGTAAACTTTGTATATATTGTTACCCTAATGTAATTATTAAGGTTTATGTTAAATTGTGAAGCTCTCAGATGATTTTTTGCTGACAAAATTATTTTAGAACTCAAATTGAATTTTTTGAGACCCAAAAAATGCAATTTGGACTTGAATTGATCTTTAGTGTCCCAAATTTCAAGTCACCAAGTCTCAAAAAACTCTAAAAATCAACTGAGAGCTCATTTTTGAAGCTGACAGCAACCTTTTTGACACTTTTGAGTATCACCAAGGTTACTTTCGGCATCTAAATAAAAACTATATTACCCCTTGAGTTTACAAATCTCTATATATTAATAAATCTAGCCAAAGTACCCTTTTACTGTAAAAATAACATAAAAATTGAGTGTTATAATTCTCACCAATAAATTGATCAGCCGTACAAACAACTATTAAATATCAAACTCAAACATTGACAAACAGTATAATATAAATCAATGTTTTGTTAACAAAGGATGGATATAAACAATCCAACTCGACTTATATATTTATCTAACAACGTTCCTCTCACTAATAACAATAACTATTATAATATTAATAGTAAAAAAAAAATCCGACGACTTTTGAAATGATTTTTTTGGAAATTTTCACCGGCAAAAACAACAATGTTCACAGACGCATGGCTGGCAAACTCAATGGTCCTCCGTCAAGCAAAACGTCGACTGCCTCTACCCCCATTCCATTAGGTACAAGTACACTTAACAATATTACCTACCAACAATCACCGGCAACGAGATTTTGACATTTAACCAAACTGAGTTACAAAAATAAGAGAATTTTCAGTCCAAATTTGATTTTTCGGTCATCCGATAACACTTATGTTGTTCGGGAAATCCGATTTGGGCTGGTTGCCTGCCCGGACATGTGTCGCGTCCAAAAGAAACTCTTTTTGAGTTAAGCGACACATTTTTGGGCCAGTCCGAAGCTGGGATGCCGAAAAATGGGGACTAGAGCACAAAAATTGAACTTTCGGTCTGTCGAAAAAATAAAAATAAAAATATAAATTAATGTTTCTCTTGTAGTCGTTAACTAAGTAGCCGTAGTGAGTTCTATGTACTATTACTATAAAGTACTATCGCTAATAAATCAAATACAATGAAATACATTACTAAGTAGAGTGATAGGATAGGGTTAGCTGATCAAGCTTTGACGCTCCAATGAGGACGACTTGCTCGATTGTTTCGAGGTAACTGCAAGGACACTGATTGCCAGTCCGACTGCCAAAGGGTTCACTCTTTTGTTAGACTAATCGCTGATTGTCCAAAAGTTCTTTGAGCAAGTCTTGAAGGAGCGTTTCTGTTTGCTTACTAAATTTATAACAATTATTGTAGTAGGACTAGCACTTTATCGATAATGTAAGATTGTTATAGAAGGGTTGCTTTTTTTGGATACATGACTCATTTATTCTCAAATATTGTCACATAAATTTGGATTAATATCAAAGTGATCAAAAAAAATTATTTTGGAATCAGGATCAAATTTTTACAAGTTCAGAATTATTTTTCGGCGAAATTATTAATCTCTTATTTTTTTGGAAAACTCAATTCTTTCCCTGGAATTTCAAAATTTTCAATTATAATCAAAAGTTCAAATTTTTTTATAGTTATTAATCTTATTTTGGGAATTATGCACAAATTTTTAAAAAATCATAAGAGACCTTTTTTGTAGAGCGTTGAATTCTCTACAAACAACTTTGAACAATTTTTTTTCCGACTATTGATTAACGAGTTAAAAAAAAAAGAAAGAAAAATTTTTTGGGTCGAAAAAAATCAACCCTTAATAGAAGAGAAACTTGTTTTTAAAAAAAAAAAAAAAAAAAAAAGAAAATGTCAAAAAAGACCTTCCGATCCGCCCATCAAAATTTCTTCTCGAATTTATTAACCAAAAGGTATTTTATATATTATCAAAGCGCTTAATTATTTCGCTTAATTAATATTAATTATTAAAAGAAAAAAAAAAGAAGAAAAAAGGTACTTATACAAATATATATTTTTGTTGCGTACCCGTCGTCCAATAAATCAATCATTAAGCAAATTATTCGAGTGACGATGCCTGTCCGTCCTCAAAAATCTAACAGCAAACATCATCCAATTTCATTTAATTGGCTAATAAATAAATAAGCTATTCAAATATTAAGGAGCGTTTGAATATCAAGTCGAGTTTGAGTAAAAAATAAATTTAAAATCAACCATCTGTCCTGAGCTTATATTTGTTATCAACAAGTGCTTGTATTTACAATTATTATTAATTATGATATTTTAATGCGCGTTTACGTTTGCGTTAATTTTATTCCTTTGGTCATTTTAGTCTTTTTAATTATTATTTAATTAATTAAAAATTACCAGAATAGATTGGCAGAATAAATAATTAAATGACAAGTTAAAGTTAACGCACTCGTCTACGATAAATTGTTGCTACTCGTAAAATTGTTGTTGTTGGAACTCGCGCACTTGTTGCCCTGTGTGAATATTGAGGGTCAATTTGATCGTCCTTGTACTCTATTTTATCGGGGAAGAAAACTGGATGGAGAGGAGCTTTGTAGGAACGGCTAGATGCTATCAAAAGTCCTCTGAAAGAAGTAACCTTCGGGCGGAACCAACTTTTGTACAATCCGAGGAAATTGGATTAGTTGTCATTGTTGATTTAGAAATCGCTTTTTATCGGCTTTTATTTGGATATAAATTGCTGGATTACAAGTTATTTTATTGGGGAATTTTTTTGGAGGAAAAAAAAATTCCGCGGAGTTGGGTTCGATCCCTGGACCTGAAGTTTAGTGACGTATTGTTGGAAAGAAATAGATATCTTTTTTGAATTGGGATAATAATAGTAATTTTTAAATAATTTTCTGTAGTATAAAAATTAAATAAGTTCTAAACCATTGATATTAAAGAAAAAAAAAAAAAAAAAAACTTGGCCCAAGATTCGAACTTAGAACTTTATATTGATAAAAAAAGTAGTCTAAAAATTTTAATTTAAAAATTACTAGGGCTGTAATTAGTTGTTTTTACCCGATAAAAATCTTATAATAATCTAAAATTTATCCTCTAAGCCCCAAATAGAGTACAAAGGCGATCGGTAAAAAAAAAAAAAAAAAAATTGACAAGAGAAAAAAAGGCGCGAGTGTTTTGTAAATCGAATAATACAAAACAAATAATTAAAAATAAGGTATTGATAAAATAATTAATATATATATAAATATAATAATTATAAAATGTCCGTCGGAGGTCGCTCTGAATTATTAAGTGATATAAGTTACAACGCACCGCAAAATCACTGTAATACGATTCGCTATTAAAAGCTCTATAATTATAACGACTAATTATGAAATATTTATTATTAATTATTAATTATAACAAAATGAATGTAACAAATAAATAACGTCATCGATTAAAAATAAATAATCGGCGTCCAGTGGGAAAAAAATTTTATTTATTATCGTTAATTAATCAAAATTTAATTACTCGAAGTAGGAAGTTTTAATCACGAAAATTTTTTCCCGCTGGATAATAATGAATATTATTATTATTCATCTTTTATCCGAGTGATAACTGTGAGCTAGGTATCATCTAACGCATTACTGGATCTAAAAAATAATAAATTTTTTTCCGTAATATTAAAGTGCGCTCGAGAAACGAACGGCAAAAACTAAAAGCGGAAGAAACTTTAATCTCTATTTTCTCGTCCGTTAATATTTTATTTATTATATTTATTTTATTTATTTTTGGTTAGATGTTTTATTAAAATTTTAATTTATTTATGTTTTTAAAATTTAATCACAAAATCTGAATTTATCTCGTAAAATTAACCTCAATAATTAAAACTAGTAATCTTGCAGTCACTATGTGAACTGTAAATAAATGAAATTTTGTTTTATTAAATAATAAATTTTGTTAAATTCGACTGTACATTCTTAAATACTGATTACACCCCCTAATATAGAATTTCTTAAAATAATCTATAAAAAATGAAAGAGGTGTAATTCTAAAAAACAATAAAAACAATATACACTACTTGGATACTCTTAAAAGTAACATAATAAAAAGCTCGTAAATGTTATAATGTTGTAATGATATTGTTAATGTTCCGAAGGGTTGATGTCTTGTGTGTTTGGGTAGGAGCGGTCGTGTACCGCGCAGTGGGGCCAAGAGTCGGCCGAGTGTCCGTGAGCCCCAGCGGGGGTTGCACCGGTAAGCTTCAACCCCAAAGTGCTACGTTATTCGAGCAAGTTCTCGTGTTCTCGCTCGTGTTGACGGTAACCGTAATCCTTAGTCTGTAGTCTCCACACACATAGACACAAACAAGGACATTTGCAATCTCCACACACAATACTATTGCTATTACTATTACATTATATTATATTATATTATATTGTATTATATTATAATGTATTATACTGCATCTATACTGGTACCAACCCAACAGAGCACACAACGCATAAACTAAACTCAATATACACCGAACACAATACACACAATGCTTGAATCATAAACAAGAACTTGGCTAGAGTAGAAGTACGGGTGGCAAAAAGTTATCTACTAATCCGGGATGCATCTCAGATACAACTAAATACTCAGATAAAGACACCTTACCGTGAATTGTTTCACAAGTAATTACACTTGCCTTTCTCGTTATTACTCTTGTTATTGTTTCATACACTGCTAAATGCTCGACGAGTTTATACACCTATAATAAAAAAAAAAAAAAAAAAAAAAAAAACTGCCCGAGATTCGAACCCTGTTGCTTTCGGTTGATCATTTACGATTTTTGTACTATGCTACCATAAATTCAGTGACCTAACGCTTTTTAAAAATTTTTTTTTTTTATGTAGTAGATTTTTGAATTCTCTATAATAATTTCTAGTCTATTTTAAGTTTTATGGGCGCGTTCATAAAAATATCACACAAAACACACAAAACACTAGAGATTTTGTAGCTCGAGCATTAAAAGCCTGCCTTAAACTAAACTCTAAATCTATCTCATAGAATATTAGTGCATACCCTGATAGCCAGCGCTTTCTCAGTAAGTGTTGACTCCCAGCAGTTACGGTTAAGTTATACATCAAGTTGGCGGTAATTCTTCACTCAACAACAGTTGTAAGCAAATTGACAGAAATCTACGGCCGCAACTTGAATACAAGTTAACAATCAAACTTGTAGTTAAATTTCCTTTCAACTTTACTACAATTTGAAGGAAATACTTGTACAGCAAGTTTTGACGTCTATTTGCAGAGTAAGTTATAGGTAACTAATAGGTAATCGCTCGCTTTGCCAACTCTTTCCGTCAAGTTTGCTTCAAATTGCGGACGTAGATTGACAGTAAGTTATAGGTAAGGTGGCTCTCAGGGTAAACTATTAAATTTTCTACACCTCCAGTCAATGACTTACCGCCGGTAAAATCGCGGCCGTTAACTCGAATTCGGTAGCTTCTAGCAGTAAAGTAACTAATGATAAAATTAAAGACTAACGTTGGATGGTAACCTAGCTCACTAGTTAGAAACTACTATTAATAACTAAAACTTTCCAACCTAACATAGTTTTCACTAGAACTTAGACTTAGCATGACTAACTTTAATTATTATAATAACACTAAAGCGCATGTTAATGCTTTTGTTGTAGTTCTAGTGAAAACTCACCTTAAATAAATTCGCACATTAAAAAATGAAGATTTTATTTTTAAATTAAAAAAAAATGCGAATTAATTTAAAGCTTCACAAAATAAAAAAACAAGGTGATCCCTAAAAAGACGACAAAATGGCGAATGAAGAGTCGAAGATGGCGGCAGCTTGCGGCGAGTAATTTACCATACCTAACCTCTGTTTGTTATTGTTATTATTAGTGTAAGATGATAAAATAATGTTTATATTAAGAAGGAGTCTTCTTATAGAGGGCTCTAATTCCATGGTCGATGTCGAGAGAGATAACGATCAAGACGATGGGGTTAGAGCAAGAGTGTACTTTACATCTGTGTGTGTTTATAGGTATATATGTAGGTAGTCGAGCTAGAAGTTTAAATTGAAACTAAATGAAGCTAAATAGCCGCTGGTTAGACACATAACAGTCAGTAGCGGAGTCTTGTTATCCGACTAACCTCTGTAAAGTTTACTCAAGTACTTAACTCTAGCTCTAGTTGATAGGGGGTGTCTTTAGTACGAATTCGAGTGACTATAAATGCCGAATCGACAAAATATCTTATATTTATATATTTATATATTTATAATAGTCTTATATTTATAAGCTTGTTGTAGGTATTTATTTTTGTAGGACTCAATAATTTTGCTTTCTTTCAGGAGATTTTTTTCCTTTTGTAGTTTGGGGAGTTTCTTTTTTTTTTTTTTTTTTTTTTTTTTAGAGTAGCTTAGACGTACCAGTGTGTTTTATTGAAACATTTTATTAATAAATTTATTATTGACGACTATTCTAGAGTGGTTTTAGAATAGAATTTTTATCCGAGTCGCGTAGACTAGTCTTAAGAAATTTTAATTCATTTTTTATTTGGTGAGTTGAAAAATAAAATTTTTAATTATAAAATTTTGCCGTTTTTTGCTATTTAATTCAATGGTAAATGTTTTTTTTATTTAAAAACTGATTTGGAACCTTAATTTATGAATTTTTAATAAAAATTTAGTGAAAATTAATTACTGCAATGACAATAAAATAAATAAAAATATTTTTAAACTCTAAAAAATAAATTTTTCAACTCGCCATAAACTAATTGGTAGCTTAGGCTGACCTGTAATGAAACAGAACCTTAAAATTTTCAGTGCCACCCGAAATATTTGACTTGCACTAACCTTTTAACCATGTGTTGCTTCGCCTGTCCCTCCAAAAAGCATCTCTGCACCGAAGACGTCAAAAAGGGCTGCCTTAAAGTTAAAAGTTGTCAAGTGGTTGCATCCCTTATCTCAAAAACCGATAAATTTCCGGGTGTCAGATAAATGTCCGAGTTTTATGAGGATTCTATCGGTCAAGTGGTTTTATTTAGCAAAGACAAGTAGCAGAGAGAGAAAGAGCGTGGCCAAGTTTTCCCATCGGCTTCTAGCAACCCCCGATCGGTTTTACGTCAGCTGGAAATTCACTCGGAATAGATTTCTGTCAATCTTCCACTCCCACCCACGCTGATTCGCCGATCGTTAATTTATGAGCAATCGATAATTGTTAATCGGGAGATTTGTCAGCTTAAATGGGCCGGCTGGCGGGTTAAATTTGTCGTTCAAGGGGTTATTATTTTCGGCGATCCATTGTAGGTATTTTCGGACGCAATGCCTGGACGGAATTGTCTACATCTGTCCTCATGCTTGATTAATTACCGGTATTTATAGTCATTTCGGTGAGTAATGCCTGCTGATGTTAATTATACGGACCGGTAAATCCATTTTATTCAATTTATTCACTTTACTCGCTTTATTTGCTTTGTTTATTATTTATTGTGTCGAAAGTGCAAGAAACTTTGCCCTGGAGGGGCGCGTGCTTTCCTGGAGAACAATCGAGAGAACAGGAATCCCATTGTTAGATAAATTTATGGTTCTGTTTATCTTTAATACAAATTTTTGAACATTTTTTCAACTTCTAAGGGACAAATTTATTATTTTTTATATAAAAATTTGAGTTTTACTTTTTTTTTATTAGAAATTTGTAAAATTTTTTGAATGACCCAAAATTAATAATTTTTTAATGTAAAATTTAATTAAAAATTTTTTCAAAAATTAAAATAGAGAAAAAAAATTTTTTTTTAAATAAGAAATTAAAATTTTCGCTGAAAAAACTCCTAATAAAATTTTCTTCAAAAAAAAAAAATTATTGCTAATAAAATAATTTAAAAATAAATTATTAAAATTTTAATTGTAAAAAAAAATTATAAAATAAATTTTTTAATAATTAAAAAAATAAATAAAAATACCGCGAAGCAACACATTGGATTAATTTCTAAAAATAATTTAAAATTATGAAAAAAAAAAAAAAATAGTCAAGTCAACTATTCTCGAGTTTAAACCCCTACTCGAACAATATCGAGCAGTTGTGAACAAAAATTTTGTGTTTCAGTGGACCTAACCAACGGACAACTCACACCAAACAACAACACGCCCTTGCTAACGCAAGCTCTCTCTGGTACGTTAAAAACACATCTGAGTTTTATTTTATTTGTAAATTTATTTGCGATCCGAAATTTCATAAAAGATGAAAATAAAAAAGTAAAAAAAGATTCTTGAACTTGCGGTCTTTGTTCTACGGCTCGGGTACGGATGGAGTCTAGTCCTGCCTTTCGCAATCTCCTCTCAAATAAATCAAACTTTTGAATCGCACCCCAGCTCCTCGGGCGCCCAAACTTTGTAACCGTTTGCTATTGTCGAGAGTTTAAAAGCTGAATGGGTTTTTAGATTGTACGCCTGCCTCCGCTCGGTTTGTCATCATCCTCTCCTTCTCCTCTCCTCTCCTCTTCTTTTCCTGGTTTCTCATCGAGCTTCGCTGCCCTTTCTCTCTCTGGAACTCTTTTATCGCTACTTTAAAACTTCAATTCAACTCAATCGTGGATGAATCCTGAAATCGCAGAACTCAGTCTTCGGCTACCGGTGATTAAAATCCCTTTCGGGGTATTCTGGGTTGTCTTTCTTTAAAGATCGGCTTTCGAGGTCAATGCATTAAGGGTGGGGGAGGGTTAGAGCTTTTTTTTTTTTTAAAGTCGCTATTTTAGGAAAATCTAATAGAATTTAAAAAATTTTCCTAAAAAATTGATTAAAGCTTCAACAAGAATAAAGACCAAAGTTTCCCGAAAAAAAATAAAAAAAGCTGCATGGATTTAAAAAGTAACTGAACTAACACCTGGCTAATAATAAAAAATCCTTTTGTTGAATGTAAGTTGATATAAAATAATTTTCAGTGATGAACAACTACCAAGCAGCACAGGCCGGGTTTCAGCCAGCCTCTCCACACGGGGCAGGAGGCCACGGTGGGCCCCAGGGCCGGTCATTTCCCGCGGCCAACTCTCCTGGGCCAATAGACATGTACAGTTCGAGCGCAGCAGCCGCAGTAGCAGCCGCAGCTGCGGATTCAGCCGTCGCCAGCTATGTCCAGGCTGCAGCTAGTCCGCAGCCCCCTACAACCGCGTTTCCCGCGATCGCAGTATCTCGCGCCCCGCTCAACTACAGTCCCGTAAGTTTTGCCTGGCCCAAAAGCTTCTTTACCATCCCCTGGAAAAATTTTATTTTAATTACAATTATTATTATTATTATTATTATTATTATTATTATTATTTACTAACATTACTAACTGTACTAGCCTGTGTTGTGTGACATCTTGATGGCAGACAGAATTATTAAATGAATAATTAATTCTTAGAATTTTAATTTTAATAGTCTGTTCTGTTTCAGGGTCCGCTGATACCGGCGGCGTTCACTAATGGCTACCATTGAGCCTTGTTAAGACCTAATAACAAGTAGGTAATTTTTTTTTTACTCCAATAATGACTAGAGGAATTTTTTTAAAGGCCTTAAAATTTCATAAATTTCATAATCTCCTCCTAAATCTCAAAAAAAAAAAAAATTCCTCTTGATCTTACAAAAAGCATCTTAAAATTTTTACGACCTTCAAAGCATTACTAATTAAAAAAATTTGTTCCAGGATGGACGAGAGGGCACTGCGCTATACCATCAGTAACGGCACGATAAATGTGAACGCCTTGTAAATTTGTGAGCTGGCTTCTGGACGACTGGAATTTTTATTTAATTATAAAACCACATAATAAATAATTACCCATCATTATTATTACTACAACTAAAATAACAATTATTATTATAAATTATAAAAATAATACAATAACATACAATGATAATTATTATACATTATATATATATATATATATATATATATATATATATATATATATATATATATATATATATATATATATATATATATATATATATATATATATATATATATACATAAATGTATATTGATATTGATACTATTATTGGGGTGACTAATCGAAGGTTAATATCCATTCAGGCGTTACCTAAGAAATCGGGGCGTCCAGAAGCTAATTGATCTATTTATAACAATAATAACAATAATTATAATAACAATAATAATAATAATAATAATAATAATAATAATAATAAGCACAGGCACTACACACTACACTGGCAACACGGGGGTTAGATTGACCGAGACTGCATTAAAATTATTTATTAACAACTAACAACAACAAAAACAACAACAATAATAATAATAATATTAATAATAATAATAATAATAATAATAATAATATTAATAAAAAAAAATCTAAAACAACGCGCACGCCCACTCGATTAATTATTATAAAATATAAATTAATTACACGTAAGTTTAAAATATAATAATAATAATAATAATAATAATAATAATAATAATAATAATAGCCGGCGTCAATTTGTTTTTTTTTTGTTGACTAAAAAATTTTTTATTGCGCAGTAATTGGAATGTAAAAATTGCGCGGGGATAAAAAAATATGTTAAGTAACGATAACAATATAGTAACAATAATTATAATAATAATAAATAAGTGTGTTGCAATATTTGTTTCTTCCACAAGCTGGGTAAGTTCCCGTTGGGCGCCAGAGCGGCCGGAGAGTGGGGATAAGTGACGTCACAACTACGCAAGCAATAGAATAACAGTACCGGTATTTTTACGCGTGGGATTATTTAGACGCTCGTCTTCCGCTGAATAAATTTCAATAATTTATTGATTAACTTAAAAATTATTTAATTATTTAAAAAATTGTGATTGTTTTGAATAAAAAAAAAAAAAAAAAAAAAAACATTCGATTGAACAGGGTAAAAATTGATACGATAATTTACGGGGGAAACTATCAGTTTGTATAAAAATTAGCATGATGAATTTTTCGTGGCGTGTGTGCCTGACCTACGCAATTGGTGTCAATTCATATGAACCTAGCAATACTCGATTAATGTCTCATGAATATGCGAAGAGTTTTTAAAAATAATAAAGCTTATAACTTATTAATAATAATTAATATTAATATTAATAATAATAATAATAATAATAATAATGATAATATAATGATATATCGTAATTAGTTAAAATAATGTCTTTGTATGTAATTAATTATGTAATTATAAAGCACTCGAGGTCGTAATAAGCCCATGAAAAATCCACTGACAAATTTATTAATAATACAAATTGATAGTACGCTCCAACGAATATTTTATTTATTAATTATTATTATTAATTAAATTCTATCGTGGTTTATTAATTAATAAAAAAAAAAAAAATCTTTCGACATCCTAAAATATTATCCACTACAAGGGTATAACACCAGCTCAAAGAATATCATTTTTAATAACTAAACACTAGAGATTTGTTATAAAGAAAAAATAATAATATTATTTTTACGGCAGCCGGATGGTTCTGAAAAAAATTAAAAAATGCGGAGGGAGTGTTAAATTTTTTGATTCTGAAATTTATTTGGGTGTAATTTTTTAAGCTGCCGTTGAAAGAATACCAGGCAATTATTTAAATTGCGAAACTAATAAAAAAGGCACCTAGTTTTATTTAAATGGGGTATAAATGAACATTTGTATATTTATTATAATGTTCACGTAAATGTTTATAAAACAAATGTCATTTATGTGTGCTACATAATTAATAATAACTATTCCCGAAGCAATATCGTAATTATTGAAACAATAAATTTGATATGTCGGTGTTTTTTCAATACACTCGGGATTAGGTTTAATAAATTATAAATTAATTAATTAATTAATAAATATATAAATAAATACTTTGTGCTCATTAGAAAATGGTGAATGTTATATATAAATGTATACATCATGTCATTATTTTAACTACACATCAATATAATTGTATCCGAAAAAATTTATTAATTATTTCTGCAAGTGGGTCATGTGTGGTCACGTGGGGGCGTGTGTGACCTTATATGGGTCTTGTGCGGTAACATATGGGTTTTGTGTCGGAAATTATGGGTTTTGTGTGGTAACATATGGGTCATGTGTGGTAAAAAAAATTATTTTTTTTCGGATATCAAAAAATTAACTGCTACCAATTAATAACTGGTAACAATTAATAAAAACAAAAAATCACTGCTTAAAAAATAAAAAAAAAAAAACTCGAATCTCACTATTGTTCACGTGTTTAATTATCAATGTAATTGCTTACTTAAAAAAATAAAAAAGCGTCAATTTAGATTAAGTATTGAAGAAAAAAGTAAAAATTATAGTTTGTCGACTATTGACAATGAACAAATAAATAAATAAAATAAATAATAATGATTAATAAATAAATAAATAAACTAAGTAATTAATTAATCCTCGGACGATCTGGGACTCCGTGGTTCGCTCCCGTTTAAGAGATCACCCCAAAAAAATGAAATAAAACGAAAAAAAAAAAATAAATAAATACACTCGCAAAAAAAATAAAAAAAAATAAATACATATATAAGCAAAGCAACAAAAAAATAAAAAATAATAAAGTACGAACGGTAACGAGTCTTGGAAGCTATTATTTAAAGGATTAAGTTTAAAGTTTAAGAGCGAGTGAGTGCGTGTCTGTTGACAGAAAAAAATAAAATTAATAATAATGAAAAAAATTAAATTAGTGCGTAATGTGGAATGGATTGTATTGTATTGTATTTTATTGTAGCTAGATAGGCAATTTTTGACCATTATTATTGATTAAATAATAATTGATTAAATTATAAAATAACGATCAGTGTACGGTCGCACGATCAAACATTTTCATTTATCTTGAATTGTTTTTATTGTTTGTTAATTATTGAAAATCTATATATATATATATATATATATATAAATATTAGGGTGATTCAAAAAAAAAGAATATTTTTTTTTTCGTTTGGTACTCTGAAAAATAGGTTCCTAGACACCTCTAAGAAAGCCTCTCCAAGCATGAGTTCTTAATTGTAACGGGAAGGTCCTCCTTCTTACAGTTTTCTATTTTTTCTTATTATCAGATAGAAAAATTTATATCTCGCTTCCAACTACTTGAAAAATATCTTGTTCCTTAGATTTTGTAGGAAATTGAATGCTCTACAAAAAGGTCTCTTACGATTTTTTCGTAAACCCAACCGTTTAAAAGATATTAACGGTTAAAGTTTGATTATTTTTGGGAAAATTTTTTATTTCTTATGAATTTTATAACTCAATGAAAAAAATCATTATGAATGATGAAACTCATAGTTTTGTAGGAAATTTACTGCTCTATAAAAATGGTGGTCTCTTATGATTTTTCGATCAAGTTGAGCGTTTACGAGATATTCATCGTCAAACATCAATGCATATCAATTTTTCTAGTTTTTGATCAATAATTCGAAAAATTTCAATTTATTCTGTGAGTTTCAAGGAAATTTAGACAAATTTGAGTTTCTATGAATAGAAATATGTTATGAACTATTTTTTTAATTAGTTTTTTTAGTCTTGGACATGTTTGATTACATTAAAACAAAAAATTAGTGCATTTTTTTAAATATATAATTCAATTTAGTGTGTTTCACATGTGTTTCACTTTTTTATCGAAGAATTTATTTATTTAATTATCAACTGCCATATAATTTTCAATATTTTCAACATAACGGTACACTTTTACTGTAAATAATTTCCTCTATTGCAGTTTGGGTAGTTTTTTCGATGTTCTTTGATAATTTGCAATAAGTATTGGAATTGCTCTTCATTTTTGTCAAGCATTGATTATACTCACTAACTAATGCAACAGCTCGTTCTGCTGAATCATTAACAACTTTCAATTGGTTAAAGTATTCTTTATTTTCAATGTAACTGTCATTAGTAGGCCACGATTCAATATCTTTATCAAGGAAGTCATATGGTAAATCAAAGATTTTAAAGAGATTTAAAGACTTTTTAGAAACAAAGTCACTCAGACTTTTTTGCGTTAATGAATTCAAATCGTGATCTAGAAAAATTGATATGCATTGATGTTTGACGATGAATATCTCGTAAACGCTCAACTTGATCGAAAAATCATAAGAGACCATTTTTATAGAACAGTAAATTTCCTACAAAACTATGAGTTTCATCATTCATAATGATTTTTTTTCATTGAGTTATAAAATTCATAAGAAATAAAAAATTTTCCCAAAAATAATCAAACTTTAACCGTTAATATCTTTTAAACGGTTGGGTTTACGAAAAATCGTAAGAGACCTTTTTGTAGAGCATTCAATTTCCTACAAAATCTAAGGAACAAGATATTTTTTCAAGTAGTTGGAAGCGAGATATAAATTTTTCTATCTGATAATAAGAAAAAATAGAAAACTGTAAGAAGGAGGACCTTCCCGTTACAATTAAGAACTCATGCTTGGAGAGGCTTTCTTAGAGGTGTCTAGGAACCTATTTTTCAGAGTACCAAACGAAAAAAAAAATATTCTTTTTTTTTGAATCACCCTAATAAATATATTAATAAATGATGTCAAAAAAATCTTCGTTATTATTTTATATTATAGTTAAATCATTCATTGATTAATTATCGATATTAATAAAGAATAATAATTATTAATTATAAAACATAAATATTAAAAAAAAAAAAAAACTACATTACAACTTTATTGTAAATCTATTTAAGCAATTTTTTCACGTCCATCATTTTTATGTGTACGAGACGTGAAATATGTATATATAAATATACTATTATTATTATTATTATTATTATTATTATTGTTATTATTGGCGCCCGCGCACATACACACTTAAAAAGTGAGCCACGGGAATATTTGTTGTAATTTAAAAAAAAATTTTTTTTTTCTCAATTTATTATTATTGATTATGATTATGATTAATAATTAATTGATAAATTAATTAAATGATAAAAGACAATGTCGGCGGTCTTTTAGGAACGATGGGTAATTTTTATTAGTTATTTTGAATGTGATATTTAAATTAAAATAGAAATTTTTGGGGATAACAAGATGGAGAGTCATTTGAAATGGCTGGTACACATTTAATTGTTCATTTATTTAGGGATAAATTTCTTGTATGATAAAATGATCAGTCATATGATCACAGGTTTTGAGTTTGAATTTATATGTGATTATATGTGGTCATAAAATGGTCATGTGATCATAAATGGTCATATGTGACCATAAAATGACCATAAGTAATCATAAAATGATCACATGTGGTCATAAATGGTCACAAGTGGTCAAAAATGGTCATAAAACTATTATAAATAATGATGACATGGTCATAAATGATCACATATGGTCATAAAATGATCACATGGTCATAAATTATCCCAAAAAGAACACAAACAGAATTTATTTAAGTCTAAAACTAATTTACATTATACATTAAAAAATTTCCAAATAATTTAAAAGAAAAATCCAATTTTTTATACTTTTTGATAATAATTAAAAAAAACTCAAAGTTTCCGAAAGACGGCGCTATTTAAAACATTATTTTATAAATTATTTACTATTTAGCATTACACAAACGGCGTAATTATTTATAAAATAATATATAAATATATATAAAAATAATAATAATATTAACTAAAAAATTGATGAAAAAATTTTTTGGAATAAGAATTGTTTAAAAAAATGATGAATACTAAACTAAAATAAAAAAAAAAAAAAGTAATTAAAAATAATAAAAAAAAAAAAGTAAGTTTATTTATACATAAACCAAAGCAATATAACGTAATAATTGTATATAAGCTTAAGTGTCACCTTGCAATGTTTTTGATGATTTACGTTACAAACATCCACACAGACACAATTATATTAAATTTATTATTGTAATTATTATATATGATAATAATAATAATAACTAAAAAAAAAAAAAAAACATTTATCGATTATTAAAAAAAAAATGTAATTGATATATATTAATATTAACATTAATTATTAATAATAAAAAACAATTATTAAAATTAAAGTGTGTAGTATGTATATTTTGAATTAAAATACACGCGCTTTCAATTCAATGTAACAAATACATAAACATTAATGGGCAAACAATTTGCTCATTAAATATTAATTAATAATAAAAATAATAATAATAATTAATATTAAAAAAATAAATAAAAAAAAAAACAATATGTACTTTCACTTCTATTCGTATTTAAAATTGTTAACAATGGAATACAATGTTTTAAAAAATACTTAACCTCTTTTATTTAATTACACACATTACGTCTTTTATTTTTTTTATTATTTTTTAATTATATAATTAAAAGAATAAATAATTAATTAATTTTATTGGGTTATACTTTGTTTCGGGTGAACTGGCGCCATCAAGCGTCATGTTCCGCCGGCTGACGTCATCGGCCTGGCGGGTTCCAGAGGTTTCGCGCGCAGCTTTACGAAACAAACGAATAAAAACTAATTAACTAACGATAAATATTTAAAATAAAATTATTAATGAATCTTATTAATTATTAATAGACGGTACGGTGGTGAGAAAACCTGCAATATAACAAGCAATAAATAATCCACTCTTAATCTCAATTTTTCCATGTATAAATAAACCATTATGTGGATGCTTAAGATTTATTAATTAAAAAAAAAATTAATTAATTAATGCTAACAATTTTACATATTCTTACTAATCGCAGAACAATATAAATAAATATTATTAATTAAATTAACAACGTCTAGTGACATTTTAAATTAATTTTAATTACTACCAACAAAAAAAAAATAAAAATGATAAATGTTTGAATTTTAATACGATAATAATTATTATTAATTATTATAAATTAATAATAATAATTTATAGGTTAAGCAATGATTTATATAATTGTACAGATATTATGGTGAATGGCCTAACTTTGACGAGAGTCCGTTCCTGTTCCTGTTGTGAACAAAATGCCAGCTTTGTTGGTTATGTTTATTTTTTATTTGTTTTATTATTATTATTATTGATTAATAGTTGTTTTTATATTAAAAAAATAAAAATGGCTCTCTTATCAAAACGGCTAATCGATGTTTTGTGATAAAAGAAACAAAACTGGTCCAGAATTTAATAACAGAGGTTAAGCACGGCTTTAATGGACGCGAACCTAAATATTTATTGTGGATGTATACAGATAAATATTGGGATTATAAATAATGAATAAAATACCAGTAATTATTATTACCATTAAAAAAAAAAATAAATAAATAAAACATTTAAATAAAAAATATTGTACCCTGTACATATAAATATTATATATATTTAATGCTATTAATATTATTAATAATAAATAAATAAATAAAAAATGAGTAATGCTGTGGATTATTACATATATATGGATGTATATGTCAATGAGGGAGTTTATATATATATATATATATATATATATATATATATATATATATATATATATATATATATATATATATATATATATATGTCCAGATGTATGCATTTTATTAATTCATAACAGGTGTTTATTGATATTGTTTAAAATGATTATTGATTATTGATAATAATTGATAATTGATAATTGACTTATTGGTAATTATTATTGCGATGACGATTATTATTAATTCATTAATTATTATCATCATTATAATATATTAATATCTAAGAAAGGTTCACAACGTGCCGTGTGTATGTGGGAATAAATATATAATATAATGGACATTGTTCAAATTCAATATTACGTCTTTTTATTTATTAGTATCCAAATTACTTCATAATTAATTTTATTTACAAAATATTTCATTAGTTTTTACAAAAAATATTTGCTCCGCCCTCTTAACAACGGTTTCTAAGCAATTTTAACTTAACCACGCCCCTAGAAATCGTAGACACGCCCCTTAGCAACTATATTTTATCAGCGATTCGCTAGACACGCCCCTTAACTACATTAACTCCGCCCCTTAAATTTTTTCTTAGCAACAGGAACCAAGCAACCTTAGTCACGCCCCTCAAAATTATTACTTAGCAACTATTGGTTAGTAACGCCCCTAGAAACCTCAACCTAGCATCAAAGCTTGACAGGTCTCTTATTGTTAAAGAAAAGGACTTTTAAATCACACAAAAGGTTATTAAGTAAACAAAAAAAATTAATTTCAAGCAATAAACAATGTTTTTTATTCAATACAAACGATATGGTACAAAATTTATACACAACAACGCACAATTTCATTATTTGTTCTCCTTATAATTTATTTAATCTATGATCATCATCTAATGTAGTAATTAGTAATTATCACTCGATTCCATAAATCTCTGTCATATCCTCAGCTCATAATCACTCTAGTTAATCTATTTCACACAGAAAGTGGGTACAAAGGGCCAGAACTTAATAATTACAGGTTATAGGTTAGGTATAGGTTAATCCTTAACAATTAAAAAATCATAAAAATAAATGTGTTCTTTCTTAAATCGGTGAAAAAACTCCTACTTATTAAACTAATCAGTCGATTTAACGGACTCGGTGGAGAAAGGTGGCCTTTTTAAATTATCATCGTCTATGGTTCCAGTTGTTCCAGTAGATGTCATCATCATCATCATCATCATCTTAATTGTTAATTTTTTTTTAGCTCCGAACATCAACACAACTCGATCTACGAGCTTAAACCAAATCATATCCAGTAAACTCTCCAGTCTTAGAATCTAGGTTGTTCTAATACAATTCTCATATATCTAGTGACAAGTTTACGAGGACATATTTTTTAACACACATTTAATATTTTTAATTTTACAGTTATTATTTAGTATGTTCTGTTTCCTCGCTCACTCATCGTCATTCTAACTATTTTTATTTTATTTGGTGAATTATAATAAAATATAGTCATTGTCGATGTTTGTTTACAGATTAAAGTTCACAGTTTTTAGATAGTTTTGTTTTTTGACACAGATGGTGGCTCCATCTATTCGATTTAGTCTTAATTTTAAGTTCCACTCAACTGAGTAGTTTGGAACAGGACAACAGATGGAGTTGGGCATGTCGAAAGTCTAATTTTGACTTTGTTTTTCAACAATTATAGTTTGGTTAAGCCGTAAAAATTTTTTTAAATTATTATAGCCATTTTTAAAGTCAATTTAGTATTAAATTTATTTTTTTAACCAAAAAAAATCTAGAAATTAAATTTATTTACTTTTCACAACAATTTCATGATTTTTAGAACTTTGTTTAACCTCAAAATTCAAAAAGTCTCTTAAGCACAATTCTAACAAAATTATCGCCATTTTAATAAAATTGAAGCTCCAAAAAAAATTTATCTTAGTAAAAATTTGGTTTTCGACTTGACATGATTAAAACCCTAATTGCAGGAGTTAAAAAATTGGTCATTGTTATAAAATAAATTTGTTCGAATTCTTAACCTAATTTATAGTCAATGTAATAGCCACATGACCGACAAGATAATAATCATTAATTTAATGATTAAAAAGATAAATATAAATGAACTTTTTAGGTTAAGCCGTCAGCATCAGCAAAGATAAGCAATGCTCGTGTTGATATGTCTCATTAGAGAGTTGCGATTGTACGTAAGTCAATTTAAATAAAAAAATTTCCTTGTATTAAAATTATTTTGTCATGATAATTTTAAAAACTAATAATATATAAATATAAAAACAAATTGCACGCATTCACGATCAGTTAAAACGAATGCATTCAGCAGATAATGACGACGTAAACGCGAACGCGAAGCCGGCGATGATAACAGTGGCACAGAAATTTAATAATTAATTATTTAAAATTACAATTACATCTTATGATTATTTTAATAATATATATTTATATAGTATTAATAATAATAATAAATAACAATAATTATGTTTATCATCATTGTTGTTATTTTTATTATTAAAATTAAAATTAAGAGTTACACTCATTCTTATATACAACGCTTGTACACTTAACCAAATTTTAAAATCTTAACCTCGAATTTATTCGAGGACGCACACCCGGTGCCTTCTAATCACAATAATAGTCGTTACACAAAAGCCTGACCATCCGATTAATTAATTAATTATTATTAATTATTTATCATATCACTTTATCAAGTTACTATCGAGAGCTCTTTTTATTGGTGATAAAATCATATTGTTCATAACAATTGTTTATGTTTAATAGAACACGCGAGCCCCAGACGTTACATTCACAGCCTGACCGAGTGCTCACCAATCAACTTTTATTGTACGTTTTAATCATGCTTTGTCAAAATCGCTAGATTGTTCTATTATTTTAGGTTATGTTCCTCTGACGGACGTTATTTTATTCAAAATACAATGTCGCTAAAACAAGTTCCATTTTTGGCTCTATGGAACATTTGTAGCGCATGCGCAGTTAGTAAATTATTTTAAGTTTAGTTTTAACGTCTTACAAACTCAAATAAAATTTTTTTAACTAAATTTCTCTTCTATCTAAAAATTTTTAAGACTGTCAAAAATAATATCCGTCATAAAAACATAACCCGTAAGCAATTACAATAAAAAAAAAAAAAAAAACCAGCATTTAAATAAAATACCGAGCTCTTATCAACGAATTAGTATTAAAAATAAAGCAAAGCTACGTCTAATAATTACAAACAATTAAAACTAACCACACACTTACAATAATAATAATAATAATAATAATAATAATATTTATAAATAAGTCCACTTGGCAGTGGATTTGAGTATTTATGACTGTAAAATTAGCGCTGACGAGATCACACAAGACGAAAGAAAAGTCAGTATGTAGCAAAATATTCGTCGGTACTAAAAGTGTATAATGTATACCAATAATATTAATAATAATAATAATAGTAAATAACCAAAAAATAAATATAAATATAAATTTACATAGTATTATAAACGGGGCTGCTGTGCCTAGGCCTGACCTGCAGCCTGGTGAGCGGATGAGTTCGGCCATGTTGTTGCTGTTTCTTCGCAGCTTTTACGACGCTCGCGACAACAGCTTGAGGAGAAGGAACAATAGGTGGCCTCCCAGGCGCCTCTCCAGCGCTGGCCTCTGGCAGAAAAACCGCTGAATTAATAATAATAGGCGCAGACCTGCGCGCGAACTCTTGCGGCGCAATCTTCGCTTTTGCCGGCGGATGAGCTTCTAAATTGTGCGCGCGCAGCTGAACTTCGGACTTTTTGGCCTCGTCCTTGGAACCGGGGGGTTTGACCTCGTACTTTCCAACAAGAACCTTGACGGAGAGGTCCTCGAGATCGTCGTCCTTGATGGAGGTCGCACTGACGCTAGAGGAGGTTCTGATCTTGGTCTCGCTGTGAGCGATCACCGGTGAGGAAGGAAGGCTCCTTATCTTCTCCCTCTTCATCCAGTCGGTAACATTATCAGCAGAAGCTTCGGGACTCTTTTCAAACTTGCTCTTCGCTTCGAATTCCTTCTTAAGGTTCTTCACAATTCCCGACTTGTTCCTGGAACCTTCGGAACTTGAGGACGAGGAACTCGACGACGAGGAACAAGGCGGTTCCGGAGAATCGTCAACAGATAAGCACCTTTTGCCGAAGTTCGGCTTGGTCAGATTCTCCAGAATCATCTTGTGGTGCTTCACCGACGGACATTGCGGCGTATTCACCACACAAGGACTCGACGTCTCGCTTTCCGACCGACAGGTTCTCAGTGCCGTCGTCGGTAACTCAGGTTCCAAGGCAGAGGGCGCTGGGGCGCTGGTAGACAGCCTGCCGATCTGCCTGGTGATTCCTGCGGAGGAAATGTCAATGCCACCAACCGGACTATCAACAGTTTCCTTTGGTTCCTGGAACGGCTCAGTACTGTCGACCCTCCCTTCGACCTTATCATCGTTCTGCGTGCACACCCTCTTGGTTCCAGTTCCCTCCTCAATTTTCTGCTTGGTTCGCTTTACGGTTCCAGGGTGCCAAGGAATTTCCTCCCGGTCATAAGGGAACAGTCCACTGGAACCGAGAGGGTCTGGGTTGGATCGCATGTCATATGAACCCCAACTGCTGTTCCTAGAGGGCAGCGTCGCCCAGGAACTGTGAACAGAGTTATCCAGAACAACAGCGCTGTCATAACTGCTCCAGGAACTTTGTCTGCTAGGCAACTCCCGCGGTTCCCTCCGTTCCTCACGTTCAAACACTTTGTCTACCTGTGCGCTGAATAAATCACCTTCTTTCTTAGTCCTCCGTCTACCGGATATGGCGCTACTGCTGCCTAGGGTTCCTGTTCCAGCGGTTCCACTGACACAGGTGGCTGTTCCAGTGGCAGTAGTCGTCCCCGCGCTCACACAGGTGGCACTGGTGACGTTTATCGACGGAACTTGGGCAGATTCAGAGTTCTTATCGGTTCCTGGCTTCGGTTCCATCCACACTAGACAATCGGTGTCCATTTTCTGGGTATCCTCATTCTCTGGACTAGCTTTAAGGTCTGATTCCGGCGAAGAGGGCTTGCTACCAGACTCGAACTGGTTCGTCAGATTCAGCACGAGTCCTCGTCGACGGTGACTCTGGGACTCAAGCTTGTTCCCCGGGGTATTATTATTATCCGGCCCGGGAAGATGGACTATCTGATTCTGGGACACGCTGTAGGACTGTCCGTTGTCGCAAGGCATCAAAACGTTCCTGGACTCATGCTCAGGAGCCAACTTGGTAGTTTGTACGTTCCTTAGCAGTTCCTCCCGGGTGATCTCGGTTCCAGTCTTGTCGATGCTTTCCAGAGACTGGGACAAGGCCGGCAGAACATTGTCGACCATCTCGACGTACGGGGACCAGCTCTTGGGCCTCTTCCCGGACTTCTTTAGCTCGGTTCCTGAGGACTGGCTCGGAACGCTGTTCTTGTCGCTCTCGGCCTTCGTTCGGCCTGGACGCGCGGCACCACCTGTCGTTGGAGACTTTAAGTTAGTGTCTGACTTGGACCGCTGCAGCTTTTCTTTGTTCTTCATGGCGTCCAGGATTCCCTGGTAGGTTTCTAGTTGGAGCAGGAAGTTGTTGTTCGGCTTTATGCAGTTCCGCTTGTCCTTGACGTGCTTCCAGGCCTGGGAAAAATCCCAGTTGTAGGCTTTCATTGCGTAGGCTATCACCACCGAGGCTGAACGCGATACGCCCATCTTGCAATGCACTAGCACCTTGGAACCTTCCTTGCGGGCTTTTGATATATACTTGAAGGTGTCATCCCAGTGCTTTAGTAAGTCCGTTTTCTCGTCGTCGTACACTCGGACGTTTAGGTAGTTGAACATTCCTGGGAAGAAGTTGTCAATTTCTCTTGTTACGTTTAAGATGTGTTTTACCCTGAAAAAAAATTTGAATTAATATTTTTTATTCAAGTCATTATTTAATAAAGCAAAATTTTAACTTTTTATCGTTCAAGTTACGGCAGTCACACAGTGACTGCAAGGTTGCTAGTTTTTTATTTTATTTTACTAAAAAAAAATTGAAAGTATGAACAAGCATTAGAAATAATTATGATAAATGAAAGGGAAAGCAATTTTTTTGCTTGGTCATTCAATAAAATAGAGATAACTTGTATAAAATAAAATTAAGTAATATACTTGTTCACTTTCAATAAAAATACATTAAAAAAAAAAAAAAAAAAAAAACCTTTGAAATTACGAATAAAATTTTGGATAAAAATAAACTCAGTATCAAAAGCAAAAAATATTTTTAATTCTCTGGGTTTTAAATTCTGAAACAATAAACAAATTAAAAATAAAAATGACAAGATTACAATGATTTTGTAACTCAACAGAGAATAAAGTTACAAAATAAAAATAATTATCTAGGAGTAAAAGAAAAACTAACCCATTCTTTTGTAACTCCTCAAGGTTGCTGGCGTTCCACTCGCTGCCGAGATATACATGGTCAAAAATTTCAGTAGGAGCGTCCATTTGTCCGAGAATAGTGAGCATTTCTTGATCAATAAACGGCTTGAATTCTCCGAGATCCATATCAAGATCCTCCTCTAGTCTGCCGCGAATGTATTTGGAGGTTACCTCGTCCAAGTCCACGGACATCATTATTTCCTTCAAGGTGGCACGGATTACACCTTCTGTTTCTTCTCGCTCTCGTGGTCTGTTAAATAATATAATTTTTTTTATTAAATCATGTCATACGAAAAATAATAATAAATTACCTAAATAAATTTTATTAAAATAACCTTAACTTAAACTTCAATCAATTATAGTTTAAATAACTACAATAAAAATAATATAAATATAATATTTATTCAAGTGTCACACAGTCACAAGTTATAAGTGTTAATGTCAACACAATAAAAAAAAAAAAAAAAAAAAAAAAAAAAATATGTTTAGGTAAATAAATTTACTGCTAAAATTATAAATAAAAAACAAAAATTTAATTGAATTAGTTTCTTAAAAATTAAAATAATTATCAAGTACTTACTTATGCCTAACACTGTCTGGAGATGGCGGCCTCCGAGATTCAAGATTATCCATCGCATGCCACTCATTGAGACACGACCGGTCACTCTCGATTCTCTGCTCATAGTAGCTGACCCAGTCATGAGACAATCCGCCCAAAAAATAGTTTTGTTCTCGTGCTTTGCTCGATACTTTGTGCAATGTCTGCAGTGCTGACCTGATGAAAATTATTTTGTGAGTAATCAATTGGAAAAAAAAAAAAAAAAAAATTGTTATTCTAAAGAAGAAATAATAAAAATTAAAAAAAAATTTTGCAAATTATAATTTTCAAAACAAAATTAATTTTTTTAAAACTTAATTAAAATAAACATTGAAACAAGTTCCAAGGTCTCGTTTTAGGTGTTAGATAATAAAAACATGTGTACAGAGAGTATACAGAGTGTAAAAAGATCGTACATTCCATAAAACTGACGCATTTGTAATAAAATACGCCCTCGCCTCTCGTCATCGCATTATCATACAGCCAATTACTGTATTAAAGTATTAACATTCAAACAGAATGATATAACCAGAAGCCGCGGCTCCCCTGGTGATTAATTACGAGTCAACGACGCAATTTAATTAAACAAACGCTACTGATTGTCGACCAAATGGCTTAATATCGAAATCACGAATCGCAAATCAACAGTGATATGCATTATCGCTTCCGGTTACAAAAGGGGGAGTGAGAAGAAGGAGGAAAGGAGAAATAGGAGCAGAGGAGGTAAAACCACACGATTCCTTATTACTTTGACCTAACCTTGCTTTATAATCTAATCTAAGCAACATTGTTCGTTGGAAAATTATTTGACAATAAAATCTGACATGGACGTAAAAATATTTTTATTGTCTTCAACTTCAGACGGTTTTACAAATTGCTTTTGATTTTTATGACGTTAAAATTTTACCGTTTTATTATTATTATTATTATTATTATTATGATTATTGAAATAAAAAATTTTTAACTTAAAAAAAAAGTAAGTGCGATTAATTTGCGTCAACTTCTAAAAGGTATGCAAGGTTTTGAATCGTTTTTTTACATAAATAATAATATATACATTTATATATTTTAAGATAGTCAGTGAAGAGGATTGTTAAGCGATCTCTCGATGCGACGATAAATCACGAGGATGGAATCTTTAGAGTTTTGTTGTTTAGTTCCTTTGCACATGTACACTTATGCACTCAGTGGTTCAGTCTTTCAGAGACTAGTCGACCTTGGTACAGGAATTACGGAGAATGTGAAAACTCATGGATACATAAATATATAAATATATATGTGAGTTTGTAAGGATAGATAGATATAAAAGAGCATCTGGGAAAAGATCCACATCATAGACTACACGCTTCAAACAAAACTGCTGATAAAATGGAAAAGTTTGATTTTGTAGATAGCCGATTTAACTTTATATGTTTTTTATGTTTTGTAATAAGCAATAAGCGATGTTTGTAGTGAAGAATATGTTTAGATTCACAGAATGATAAGTATTACGTGTATAGACGGTTAAAGAAGACTTGTAATGTTTAATTAGAAGTTTAAAAAAAATTGGAAGATTTTTTTCTTAAAAAATTGCAAAATTTGAGCCAAAAAAAGATTGAAAAATTTTTTAAAATGAACCAAAATCAAACTTTTCAAAAACATCTCTAAGGTTTAATTTGATTAAAATTTAAACCATTTTCGCATCAAAAAGGTGCAATTGAACTCTAAAAGTCATCCAAACCCCAAAAAATCATTATTTCCATAAAAAAATTGAATTCCATTTCTTTTTTGAGTCTAAACATCTTCCAAGTGATCAATTCTTCGTAAAAATACTTCAATAACCCCATCAAGATCCAATTAATCAATTGACCTGACAAAAAGGACGCTATTAAGTACTTCTGCTAAGCCTTTTCAACTGTCTACAATGACTAATCGCTAAACGACACGTCGGATGTCACCCAAGACTTTTTCCCAGCGAAAATAAACTAGTCTGTAAACTAAAGGAGTGGCTGGAGAGTGAGAAAGACAAAGGTCAGTTAGTAAATCCAGTGTCTTGTTGAAGATGTCCAGGAAGTTCGTTCCGGAGACAAGTTGGGACTTTCACCTGATCCCCTTTGAAGATTCACGAAGATCTTAGGTAGGATTGGCGACAAATGGAGAATTTCTACTCCATAAAAAGCCGTGAGTATACTTAACAGCAAGTATCTTGTTTCTAATTAGCAGGAATGGCTTTTCCGGATCTCGATATAATAACTTACAAGTTGAAAAATAAATGCAGCGACTCTACTAGTGTGATGCCAGTTGGTAGCGAGCTATTTTCAGCTAATCGAGGTCTTTATGACCTCGCGCAAGACCATTTCTCCCTTCTTATAAAAGTTAAACTGTTTATTTTTAGCGATTGGTTGTAATACAAATGTTGGATTCGGTGGTCAAATCACTTGGACAAACTATCTTCTGGATCGATTTATTCCCCAGCTGTCAGATCAGCGGCAGTATTCTGAGAACCGAGGATCGTGGAACTCAAGCTTGATTTAATAAACTCGCGAGTGACGGAGGACCCATATATAGTATTGCCTGCTGGTGAGTTACTCGTGGGATGATGTAGGTGTCTGCCGTTTTATTTTGCACCTGTTTCATTTAAATACGCACGAGTTCGCGGGCTGCTAATAAGAAACGCTTGGTTTAATCTCTGCCGACGGGTCATTTCAAGTTACGCCTGCTTTTTCTTGCAAATCTCTTTTAGAAGATCAAAAGATTGCTGATAAACGGTTGCTGGATCTATTTTTACTATCGCAAGCGTGTCATTTAAAAAAAAAAAAAAAAAAAAAAAAACCTCTTTTAAATCAGCGCTTTCCAAAATTTGACATTTTAGCAAAAATATCACTAAAATTCCTTCAAAATTGATAAAAAAAAAAAATAATAAACTATCATACTAAACAATAAACTTTTGCTTCAATTTAAGTATAAACTCATGAAAACTTGAATATTTTATTCGACTGTAAGCAAAGACAACTTCAAAGCTGCCGAGAACTAACGGTCAAAGCCAGAATTGCTTAAATTTTGAATTCGACGATGATGACATCAAGCTTAGTGAGTGATTTGTTCAAACGAGTGTCCGCATGACCCGGATAGCGTCGTGTTTTTAAAGTATTTTTCTATACCCACGTAACCTCCTTAGACGCTTAGTGGCAAGACGGGACTTTCGATTGAGCATCGAAGTACGCGTGGGTTCTTTACTGTGTCCATTCCCTTATACTTATACTTATGAACGTTATCGTAGTCGCCGCAATGTCTCAGGGCAACTGTCTGGTGAATGGAAGACTGGCAACCGGCTGACCCACTGCCCGTATATACATTTGTACTAAATCTTGCCCATATTATTTTCTTTTCATACGCTTCTTTATATTCACCTTTACACTCGCTCCAGTTTCTTTCACTGTTTCATATTCCGCACTGCTTTTCATCCTCTGGTCTAGATACCACCAACAATATTAATTAATAAACTTTGACCTGCTCTAAACGAAATTGCCTCGATTGTCCATCGGGATATTTATTGGCCGTCTATTTCTTTTCGAATTGGCCCGGTACGTTATCGCGGCCATAAATGGCGCGGGCGTTGGTTCAATCCCCACTTATATTGAGAGCCACGTGGTGATGCTAATATAAGTTAGTACCTATTACTATCTGGCTCTTAAAATACTAAAGACTAATAATAATATTACGATCGATTATTTACTCTCTTTCATCCTCAAGATCATAACGCTTGTTGATCAACAACTTGGCTAGGAACCATTTTTATAGGTGACACTGTCACTATGACCTAGTTTTTTGGTCTGCCTTTTTGAAAACTGAGTTGGAACAATGTCCCGAAGCTACAAAAAAAAAAAAAAAATCTAGAAGTAATTAAATAATTTGTCCAATTTTTAGAGCCACAACTGACCAAAAAAAAAAAAAAATCAGGAAGCATTCTTAGTATTCCAGGGTGATTTTAAAGTAGCTCTCTTCCGAATTGTTAATAATCGAAGTAAACAAAAAGGTTGTATATTATATTTATTTGATCGATGGTAAATTCTCAAGGAAGTAAACCCACGCTTATATTCTCCGAACTGGTTGTTGTGTTTAACACTTCCGGGAGATTCTCTACTCGCGATTACGAGATGGAGGATGATGGAAGCTTGTTTATAAATAGCGAAAAGGAAATTTAAGTTTTTAAAGATTGAATCGAATAATAACAATGATAAGAGTAATGATAATTATGATTAAAACTTACCACATCGCTTGAACAGACACCGGCTTAAAGATGTGCTGACAACCGCATACGCTTACGCTGAAGCCCCTGAAAGTGAGAAAGTTAGACCGGAAATGAGAACCAGTGATCCATGTAGGCGTCGCCTTTTTTTATCTTTTAACAACTAATTTAACATAAATTAACAGCCAGATAAACACTTTTGATCGGTTACTGTGTTATTGTGCTTGATAATTAACAGTTATCACCTATTAGCGGTTTTCATTTTCTCACTAGACTTTTATGTTGATGCAAAGATTTAATTATCGATTAAGTAACATTTTTTTATTGCTTCAAAGATCGTTTCCTCAATTCTAGATTTGAACTTTGCTAATTTTTTATCCAATTAATTTTTAATAATTTTTCTAACGATTAGAAGAAACATTATTATTTTTCTGCTAAATTTATCACTTTCCAAAGCTTAACAATACCTCTTGCCGAATGTAGCTTATAAAAAAATAAAAACCAGCTAGTAGAATAACACAAAAGGCATATCAAGCATTGTATATTCTCTATAATATAGCATTGAGTTACGAGTACGGCTGCTGCATCGACTTACATGCAGCACACAGCTAATTACAAACTCGTGTACGTAACATACTCACGCTCACGCAGACACACACGTTAGTAGTTACATAAACTGCTCTTATTCTCTTTCTACTCATATCTCCTCTGCATATATAGGTATAGACAATACTATGCGTAGAGTATGTATTACGCGGTACGCCACGGGGGTCATGTGTGCTAGTCAGCAACTTGCAATGAATATTACTATTACGCTTCAGTATTTTATGTAGAGGTAGTTAATTGTATATCTGTGACCGTCTAGTTACGAGTACGCTTAGCGCAGATAAAATACTTTTTGTATGATACAAATATTAAAAGAGACTGGTAGACATGGATTAATTGCATTCTTGATAATTAATTAATCGTAAGCTGTAATCTTAAAGATCTTTGGCATTACAAACGGAGTGTATCATATTGAGTCAGTGCAAAATGTGTTAAATTGAAACATATTTTTTTTTAGCACAAAATGGTGTGTGTCCAAATGTTATTGTAAGTCTTGAATTGTCCTTATGTTGATATGGATATGCGAAGGTAATTTACACATTAATAGATGCGTGTAATGCAACATAAGAGATGCATTACACAGCATAAGTAGAGAGGATGCATGACGGTTGGGTAGATGAAGAATGGAAGAAAGAAACGGAGCGTCTTGGGGTTCGTTGACATCGACCGGAACGCCAAGTGACCGGCGCATTCATTTTCTTTACTCTCGATGTGCCATCATTGCTCACACACACACACACACACACACACACACACACACACACACACACACACACACACACACACACACACACACACACACACACACACACACACACACACACACACACACACACACACACACACACACACACACACACACACACACACACACACACACACACACACACACACACACGGTATTATTTATTATGTATACGCATCTGCTACTATCTCTTTCTTCGGAATGTGTTTTAAAAGGCATTATGATTATTTAAACGACTCTGTATCTTTCTGGTTGGTGGTGATCGCTGCTCTATTTAATGGCTGTTTATTTATGTTAATTGTCTGATAAGAGGTTACGCAACAAACTACCGGAATAGAAGAAATCGAATGATGATAAAGGCACTTACCCGTCACCGTCGAGGGTGATGGCGGTGTCAGCCAGAACCCGGAGAACCAGACCGACAGTCGCTCTTGCATGACAGTCGATACCGAGCAGACAACTCTCTTCAGCATCCTGTCGACCATTGCAGGACACAACTACCAGGTAACGTGTTCTTCCCGGATGCACCGACTCCAGCTTCACGGCCTGGAACATTTATAATTTACACATCATTTTAGATACCAGATACCAGATACTAGATCTCGTCCATCGGCTCCATTTGTTATTATATTAGATTACAGGCATGGAATGCCTTTTGTAATTATAGATGCGAGCTGTCAATCTTGCTACACGGACCGATTCTTGTGTTTATTTAACGGGAAGGATTCCTTTTTGCAAATTTTTTTAAATGTTATTAAATTATTTAAAAATTTTTAATTATTTCTAAGACTTTCCAACTCCGTAAAATATCAAATTACATCTGTCGAAATCCATAGCACAAAAAAAAACCCATATAATACACTTACATAATTTCTTACTTCGCAATAAAAGACTAATCTAATTAACAAAAACGATAATATCTAAGAAGCAGGATTTAGGAGGAATAAAAACCAACATACAATTCAAAATGAAGTAAATAACGTATAATTATAATTATGAAAAGTGACAGGACGTATAAATTCGCTTGTTACAGTTAATATTTTAACTTTCATTAGCCACAGGATTTCCTGATTTAAAATGCTTTTTCTCTCATTTTAGGTCGAAGATAAAAGTTTCATGATCATGACTAGACGTACGTTAATCGACCATTAAATGAATTTATCTTTTGAGAATTATTTATGTACATTTACACTGATAGACCTCACTATTTAATTTCCTAGTTCCGCATTGAAAGTTACAGTATAAGAATTATAACTCACAACTGTAACTATAATTGCGCATTTAATAAATATATAAATATAACGTAATGTATATACATAAGATGCTTTCAATTTCAACAAATATTACGAATAAAGTTTATTACGTTAAGTAAAAACAGTAATAACTTATCCCAAAGAGTAACGTATGAGAGAGTGCATCTGATACCATAAATGGCGACGGGTTAAGGAGACGAGTAAACTCCTTTTATAAAATAATTAATAAAGGCGTATGCTACTCGTGTTTCCTTTAACGGTTATAATTATCCGGATATTAATAGACATTATTTATTCAACGATGCTAAAGACCGTTTTTTTGCTAATCTCTTCTGTCATGACCTCTGCTAAAGTGGTTAATATATTATAATATCTGCTACAATTGTAAAAAATTCCTCTTCAATAATTCTAATGATATATTTTCAAATAATCTTACAAATTTTCATTAAATTATTTCATATTCTTACAATTACCTCCTTTAACATGTTTACAATTCAATACTCAAGTTTAATTTCTCGTTGGATTAATGTCAGCGTCTAATGAGCCACATTACAAGGATTAGAATAACACAAGTCTCAATTACAAAAGCAGAACATGGTAATGATTCTTGTCCTCGTAACCTTTATAATCAACTAATTAGAATCTCCCACGTAAAAATGCGTGAGCCCGGTGTCAAAACTACCGAAAGTGAGCTTCGATAAAACCCACGGTAGAAGAAAGTGCTCGCCAACCAGAAGTATTAATCCAAAAATAGCATCTTATCCCACAAAGACGGGATGGGAAAAAAAAAATTATAACTTATAATTAATAAAACGTTAGACAAAGGAGCCTACTTCCCATAACTAGTTTAACAATAATACAAAGCAAGCGTTAAAAGCTTATGAATAAATATGCGCATTCAAGTACATCATATGATCTCCTTTGAACCTGGATGCAGTTAATAATTTACACACACGCCAAGTCTAAACCTATTTTCCGTCAGATCATTGAGGTTACGCCTACATCATATCACATGTACAAAGACATCCAGCTTGCATCCATAGGATACAGATGTGTGTGTGTGTGTGTGTGTGTGTGTGTGTGTGTGTGTGTGTGTGTGTGTGTGTGTGTGTGTGTGTGTGTGTGTGTGTGTGTGTGTGTGTGTGTGTGTGTGTGTGTGTGTGTGTGTGTGTGTGTGTGTGTGTGTGTGTGTGTGTGTGTGTGTGTGTGTGTGTGTGTGTGTGTGTGTGTGTGTGTGTGTGTGTCACGGAAGTGTTTCCGCGAACACACCCACGTGTTTTTCTGTGAACATCAGCTGAAAAATGAGTGACCAGTGAACTACAACCAGCCAGTTGGTATTGATGTCAAGAGAGCCGGTAAGGTAACATCTCTTGATAGAAATATCTTGAGGTAACACGATCATGACTTGCCAGTCTACACCGGTCTGGTGGTTAACTTTGACGTTTTAACCTGAAGCGTCTACTGGCAACAGCAACAACACCATCAACAACAGTGTACACATTCAGCAACTGGTTGGTTAGTCTGAGGATGATAAAATCTCCAGACTCCAGACGGTCGTTCCTCTTGACTCGTTCGCGGCTGGTTATACGCACTCATGTTCGGGTTGCTGGTCTGTGTGTGTGTGTGTGTGTGTGTTGGTATCAGTTAAACGTCACTTGACGGTCTATCGACTCACCGGGCTTTTGCAGATCCACTGTTCTCGGCATGCCTCCAACTGATATGCCTCTTAAGTTGTAAGTTATAACCGGTACCAATGCGCAAACACTTGCAAAGTAACATACTGAGAATGTGGATTGGTAGCTGCATTACGGCCACCAATCCTCCGTTTGATTAACACCGTGCCACATGTTTAAGAGCCATTTTATAGTCGCGATGCAGTTGGCTCAGGATCTAATGGGTTGGTTAGCATCTTCTGTCTCTGGTGTAATAAGGACGCATCAACATCAACATTAAATATATATGAAAAGGGAGTGGTAGGCAATCTAGGAGCCAGGTATCAGAGTCCACAGAGTCCAACGTTCGACACTTGGGCAACCGGTCGAACCGGGCGCTCGCCAATAAGAAATCCACAAGATCTTCTGAGACAAAAACGTAATCGTCGACTACTGAAGCCTGATCCTTAAAGTCGACGCCTCTTTTTAAATTACAATTTGTTTTTCAGAGAAGTTATTATTCTCTTCTATGTTCTCTGTTCTTTTAATATTCCAGTTAGTGTTGTAGCCAGGCTAATAAAATAGCAATGGTATGACCCCATTTGGATATTTAATTTGAGGCTGGTTTACAGCTAAGCCTCAAGCTAGCACCAGGATAGATATATCTCGGTATACTCGGTATAATAATATGTAGTGATGGTTGCTGTGCCAGTGGGTTGATGTTGCACATAAAACAGCTAAATGTCATGAAATAATATCGAGTATCGATCGCAGACTATCCTCAATACAGAAGATTGTTGTGGATGGAAGGGCAAACAGGAATTTGTGGTTATATGTTGTGTGTGTTGAAGCGAATTAGTAGAATGGTGTGTACCTGTAGAGCGAAAAACGAGGCCACAGTCTCTAGCCGTATCTGCACGTGCAATAGGCATCACGATACGACAAATGTTATTCTCTTCAGGATCCATCGAGAATTATCCGCTATTCACTTGTGTTGCAGATGAGATTTAGAGTCAAGTTATTTATAACTTGTGAAAGTACTTAAATGTAATCCTAGTTACTTTAAATGAAAGTGAATTCATCTTATATTAATATTGATGGTGTATCAATACTATAATTTATTTATATCACCCAGGTTAGGCTTCGCTAATCATTTTCTCTTTGACACCTGCCATAAAAAGGAACACACTTTAAATACTAATAGAAAATAAAACTAACAGTCTGTTTGTGAAAGTGTCGCAACGTAATCCTGTCACAGAACTATGCGCATCTAACAAAACAGACTGAACCAATGCAATGAAAGTAAGACTTGTAGCTTACAGCGGACTAGAAAAGTCCAAAGTGAAACCGATTCCCAATCATATTTCATTATAACTATACGGATAATCTTTTTACAATTGGTATTTCAAAAAAAAAAAAAGTAATAAAATAACATTGTTTAGAGTAAAACGAGAAGTTGTGAATCTCTAAGAAAAAAAGAGACGTTATTTGATAGGTTAAGATTATTTCCCGCAAACCGAAGAGTCTCTAGTTACACAATAAGCTCATAACTGCCGACATTGTGTGTTTGAATTCTCGTGTGGCCCTTCTTAAGTTGTTATAATTATTAAATTTCATAACACATACACAACAATCGTAAGTTACACTGTTACTCACTATATTTAGCAATTATTGTAACTGGCTTTTATTTACCCGAGGTTTTTTTTTCGGCTCAACGTAGCCTCGATACATATTGTACACAACATATAACGTACAACTGTAAACAGTTATCTTGCGCAAACACGGTATAATTCTTATATCTAGTCAGCAACGACGTTTTATTACACTTAATATTCAGGATTGGATCAATAAATCAAACAAAAGACAAATCATTTATCACAATAATTAAATTTTTATTTGATCAAACGATAATTAAAATAAAAATAATATTAATCGTAAGTTGAATACCAACAATTCATTTATCATTACGCAACAGCTCATTGTAACAAAATAATTATCTGACAGTGAATAACTTTTCAATTGTTCTCCCGACAAAATTCTACGGTCTATGTGAAAAGATAAATGATTTACGTTCATACGCTGAATTATAATTTATAAACACATGTTTTAAAGATAGTTACTATTCGTACAACTAAACTTTCAAGGCTATAGTCTCTAATTGTCTTTAATTTCTGACTTGAGCCGTTTACTTAAATCCAACGCATCATTTCCTTCAGAATCGCTTCTCCGCTTAGCGCAACATGGTAGCTTTTGCAAATCATTTTTCACAAACCAATCGGCCATTTGTCTGACATTTTCTATCGCACAAACATGGCTGCTCTTATCTTGATGATAAGAACACTGAGTTTCTCCGGGGAATTGGTGATTGTAACCGAACTCGTACAGAGGCGTTATTTCGCAATTTCGGTGCAGATGTCTGAACTCCGTTTCCAGCAGGTACTTGACTTTGGGGTCTTTCACGTATATATGGTCTGCATTTTCCAGGCGGTCTTTCAGTCGCTTCAATTGGATGTCGAAATCGAGGCTCCCTGACTCCCAGGGTATTCCGAAATCTTGTGACTCTATGAAATAGCTCAGTTTATACTGTTCCGGCAATTCATCCCAGTTAAACGGTGATTTAAAGACTCCGCTGTCGTAACCCGGTGTGTTAAATCCGGTGCGAACTATGTTTATTACTCCGAATTCTTTTATTGTAAATTTATTGTCGGGAATAAAGTACCCGTTGAAATCTATGATGACGTCCATTTTTAACAGTGGCTTTTATCTTCTAATAAATGTTACCAGAAGTTGAAAAAAAAATTTTATATTCAATTGTGCAAAGATTATAACGTTTTCAATTACAAAGTTTATTCAATTCCGACTGTTTTTTCTTCATGAAACCATTTGTACATTGCTTTAGCCCAATCGTAAGCGCAAACATTGTCTTCTGGATTTTGGTGGTACACACAATCAGTCCTTCGAAGTTTACTTTTACTAAAACTGTAAATATCCAAAGAAACAACGCGACTTGCATAAAAATTGCCAATTACCTTCAGTAGGTTCACTTTGTCGTCGGAAGTAGCGACGTGAATATACTTTGCATCCTTTAGATACCTGTTTAGAATATTTTTTTGGGTCTTAAAGTCAAATATACCAACGTCCCAGAGTATTCCGTGCTGGGCTTTCGATTCGAGGAACGATTTTTGACACGCTGGTGTCAATTTTTCCCAATCACATGGCGGATTAAACACACCAATTACACCCAATTGCTCCAGAGGCGAAGTTATAACGCCAAACTCTTTGATAACAAACTCCGTGTTTAATCGAGTGTAACCGAAGAAACTTATGAAAACACGCTTTGGTTCGCCGTGATTTAATTCGTTCATTGTTATCAATTGTGAATCATATGATCGGATATAGAACGGTTCTCTTCTAATAAAGAAGAAAAAAATAATCAATACTCTCAATTGTAAATTAGTCAAATTTTTTTACAGATATTCTTTGCTAAATGTCAATCAATTTTTTGCTCAAAGTTTTCAAGCAATAGTATAAGAAATAACTTTAGCAAAACTGTTAAAATAAATTTTTCTAGTCTTTTTTAAGTTCTCTTCTAAGTTCTTTCACGATTCCTATCGAATGAAACATTCTGCGTCGTACGAACCACTTGTATATTTGATTAGCAATATCATAAGTGCAAGCATACGTATCATCTGCATGATTTGAGCAAGTATTAGCCGGAATTTCGCCTCCTTTGTACCCAATAATAGTTACATGCATAACTCGATCTTTGTAAGAGTCACCAATAACTTTCAATAGATTTTCTTTGTCTTCAAATGAATTGACGTTGATCATAAACGCATCGTCGAGATATTTTTTAAATATTTTCTTCTGTAATTTAGGATCATACACACCACTATCTCAAGGTATTCCATGTTTAATCTCCATTTCGACAAACGAAACTTTGGCTTCGTCCGTTAATTCTTCCCAATCAGACGGTGGCTTAAACAAACCAACCTTAACTGATGGCTCGTTTTTCAGGACAATTATACCAAATTCTTTTATGATATATTCATTTTCTGTCGGTTTAAAACCACAAAAGCTTATAAATACGCGTTTTTTATACCCGATTATTCTTTGTAGGAGTTTCATTTTTCGTAATTTTTTTAAATAACTATCCCACATTGTTATGTAGATTAAATTAGATCAGATAAAAATTTTATAAATCAAAGAGAACTCTCTTCTAATAAATAGAGGAAAAAAAAATTTGTTTTAGCAATAAAATTGTTTGTAAAGTCTAGTTAATCAATATCATTGCACAAAATTCAAATCAGCTATTTATATTCATTAGTTTAGGCATTTTAAAATTTTATAGATTACATCAAAGTCATCATAGAGAATTCCTTTCTAATAAACATCACAATAATTTAAACATGCATCTTTTTACAAAAGGTAACATAAGACTCACCATTTTCAAGGTTTCCTCGGGTCTGAGCAGGTAAAACATGGACTGGAGATGCTGCTGGATATCGCATCCTGCTGAGGATACCCGCCGAGATGGTCTGGCTCGTTCATTTGGCGGCAGGACTAACGCAGCGCCTTTCCCCGCGAAATAACACTCGCTCAAACTGAAACATAAAAAATAAAATAGCGAATTAGTTAGAGATAGAAATCCTCGTACCAGTTCGTACACTGTACATTGCAAACGTTATCAAATTAATCAAGCAGAGTTTTCATTAAAATGCACGCTCCACGTGCTCAGATAAGCCTCTGATTGTTAAAACGTTATCGGTTATCGCAATGTTTGTGAATGTTAACCCGTTGTAGTAGATGGATTTATTAATAAATGTCACGAAAAAGGCAAACTAGCCAAGACAATAAGCGCTATCGATCTAAGTGTCCCCTTACTAGCCGGCAGCTTGCTTAAACGCAGATTATGCATTCGCACGAACGGAATCCAAGTTACGGCTGTTCGACTTTTGAATAAAGTAGTTGAGTGTCGGGTCTTAAGGTGTATTAACTGCTCTTTAGTGGATGCTATACCTATGCTTTTGCATCCTTTCGCCTTGACGAGCAATCGCTAATGCGATTGTGCAATCCCCCAGTGGACCCGATACCCAGACAACAGAGAACAGACAATCTCTTGCGATCGCCATCAACCATGAATAAATTTTATAAAAAACAGTGAACAAAGACATAAAGAACAACCAGACGTATCGATCTTTACTCTAACTACCCTTTCCCTTTACAACACCCTCGATTCTCGGTTACGCTTTTCTACACCCTAAACGTTGTCTCTTGATCCAATAGATCTCTGTCGGAATAACCCGGTCTGTAATTAATGGCTTGCAATTCCGATGTGTTTGTTTTGCTTCTCGGGATAACGTTTCACCTTCAGGAAATTACAAAAATCTGAATTTCGGTGATTTAACGCTTTAATTTTTATAGCTTGCAACTAATTAGTCAATTGTAATTCGATTGCAGAATACAAAAAACTTAAGAAGCTTTTAAAAATATTTTTCGGTGGTTCTATTGATTTTTAGATGAATATAGCACAATTTAGGAACACCCGAGATCATAAAAGGCATATAATAGTTGTGATGTTATGGCTTCTGTATCCAGGCAACCATGTCCGGTTATTTCTCAGGCACAGACTGGCATACTGATGTGTGTTGGGACTCGTTTCTTATACCCTTACTTATAAAAGTATAATAAAAAAATTGTCCAGGTTAACATACGTCTATACAGGTATATATTTATATATACCAAACAAGTTTAAAAGGTATCTCGAGCTGTGAATTTAAAAGCTAAAAAACTTCGATGGAATCTGTATGGATGTTAAAATTATATCCTGAATTTTTAACGGGCATATTTGTTAGATTGGAAAAAAAAAAATTAAAACTAATGAAGAGGTGCATTTAAAAATACAAAATATGAAAAGGCATTCTCTTGAAAATTAGCAGACTATTCTCAAGGAAAATTGAGCTCAAGGTCTCCACTTCATCTCTCTAATCTCGCGTTTGCCCCTCGTCTCTTTCTCCGTAAGTGTGTGAGTGTGTGATACACGTATTGTCTATTGTGCGTCTTTTATGAATATGCCAGAGGTAGAGGTAGAGAGGAATAAAGGAAACAAGGCTACGACCTTCCCTTAGTCGATACTGAGACTGAGACAGTGTTACAGACACGTGACTAAGGGATCTGAATAGTTTTTGAAATTAGGGTAGAATCCGGAGGGATTCAAACAACGCCGCTTTAAATCCAAAAGATCTGTATTTTTTAGATAAAAAAAAAAGTTTGTCCGAAATTATCACGAGGCCGAGATAAGTTAGGCATCAGGCTATAAACAACCAAGGAGATTGTAGAGTCAAATGTAATGATGGAAGTTTAATCAAAGATTCAAAATGGATACGCTTTATATTAGACTGCTGCTGGGTTTACCCAACCGTAGAAGGTCGTAGCGAAAGTAGTTTGTGATTTCAGAATAACCAATATACCAATATCCTTTTTTACAATAATTCACTTTTTATGTTTATTTTTTTTTTTCACTTTTCTGGTTGTTATTTCCGAGCGCTTTCATGCCTAAATTATGACTTCTGAAAAAAAAAAAAAATACTAGGATATCTGATCGTAAAGATCTAATCGGAATTATTTTTTCGATGAAAGTCAATTTTATAGTATCTTATTTAGAAACTGATTTATTTTAGAAAAATGAGATATTTTTTTAGGCGAAAAGAAATTTTATCGAAACTAATCAAACCTGTGGTTCCATTAAAATTCTTCATGTGCGTTCAAAACATTGCGGTTTTACTTTAAATTCTATGGGAGTGTTATTTTAGATTACAAATGATTTAAAAACAGAAATAGTTGACATATTTTGAAGATTTAGAATTGTGTAATTCAAGATTTTGCTGTTTTATGAAAAAACTATGAAAAAAAGCACCATAAACTCATCAAATGAAACCTTGCTGATCAAAAAAACCCAGATGTACCTAAACTGAAGAAGCCGGGTCGGTAAATTAGCATAAAAAAGGGCTGCCAACAGATTTTAAACCCTTGCGAGTGTAAAATATGCAAATAAAAGAGAATAATATTGGTAACCCTGACATTTGCATACATAAATTTCTTAATTGCCGTTTTAATAAACTGTTTGCATAAAAAGTGATATAATTGGTGTTGTTTCACAAGATAATTGCATAAAAATAATATTTACGGTAATAATAAAAAAAAAAATAAAAGGTTACCTAATGTACTGAATGTATCCATGTCGGGCATGTTCGAAAAGGAATCCGGGATTCCTCATTTTTTGGAACACCATTTATCACCGATTCGAGTTAGCACTTATCGTAACTGTTAGGAACCACAAGGAGGTTCTTTGTAAGAGGAACCATTTTTTGCGCATATCTACGGGTGTAACATCACCGGCTTAACGGGATGATTTATTATTCTGGTAATTCTAATTCTGATCTAATATAGAAGAGAACATTGAACACTTACTGAAGCAACACTTCACTATTTACCGGCTAAATCACAGGATTTATGATCACCTTAGATCTAGATCTGCTATTGATCTTATTTTAGAACTTCACTGGTTGCAAATGAAATAAATACGGTAAATGTTAATTTACAAACGAAACGCGTGTGTACAAACCGAGCGTTGCGAGGCGACTGATGACGAAGGGAAAAGGCTAAAGACGAAGAACTGGTATACCCAGATCTAAAGTTGTATTGCGCGAATGGGGGGAGAAGTTTAAGCCAACCAGTCTGTAAGACACTAACGTACGTATATATATATATATATATATATATATATATATATATATATATATATATATATATATATATATATATATATTGCTGTTATTGTGTGTGTGTCTGTGTGGATTTTAATATACAGAAACAGTTCTCCGTTTGGTTTATAAAGAAGAGGTTGTAGAACACGAGGTACTAAGATAATTATTGACCTGGTCACTGGTATTGTCACTGCTATTGCTATTGTAATTGTTATTGTTATTTTTATTGGGGTTATTGACCTTTAAAAGTGATGACTCCGAGGAGAAATAAGAAAGAGAATGAGGAAGTGGGTGAAAGATTAAAAAGATAACGGTTTCGCTTATTTTGATCTTCTGGGCCTCTTAAGCAGTCTTTTGCAAGGATTTTTATCCACTTTTTTTTTTCTAATCGTTTAATTGGAAATTTTGATTGAGAATTTTTATAAAAAAATCTAAAGTACTCTAGAAAATTTTTAAAAGTCCTAATTTTTAATAAAAATTCCATAAAATTGCCTTTTAATTAATTATTTCGCAAAAATTGTAACAAAAAATCAATAATTTAATTTTTTTCCAAAAAAAACTCCAATAAAATTTTTAAAAGCTTAAAAAAAAATTTTTTTTGTGCTTCAAAATTAAAATTACTCACTATTAACCCCAATTTTAATAAAAAAAAAAAACTAAAATTTACATTTTCAGAATTTTAATGGCTTATTTATAAACCTTTGTTTTGTTTTTTATAAAATGTTAAAGATTAAATAATTTTTTGCAACACTTTCTATTTAAATTTTATTATTAAATATTTTTTAATTAATACTAGAAGATTTTTAGAATTTTTTTAAATAGCCTAGCCTTGCGAAAATTAAAAAAAAAAAAAAGCGTAAAATTTAAAGAAATATGCTTCAATATTACAAAATTATATTTTTTATTTTAAAATAAAATATATATAAATTACTACTTAACGGTAATGATTATAATAACCAAGTAATTGGACTTTCGCTTTTGTCGAGATTTAAAAACGCGGTGTGGACATAACGACTTTTTGCTCTGTTGAGGTTTTCCCAACTAAGCTAGTTTTATTAAAACATACCAGCAAATAAATTTATTTATTTTTATCAGAGATTATTCACCGGTTTGAGAAGCATACACCGTGACCTGATAGTTTCCGCGTAATCAGCCACTAAGGAGACATTGATACGAGTGAATCATCATTATGACACTAATTAAACCTTGTATCTTGGTAAATATATTGTTAATTATTAATTACAAGCATTAAATGATCTTGGATTTTAAAATTGCAGGATAGAAAGCTAGGGTTATTTAATGCGATAATTTATTCATGCATCTTTGATTTGACGGATTATTTAAGAGGACAATCATCATGTCGAACTCTATCAGCAGATCACAGAGTACCTTGGTAATTGTAAATTGTTTACTTGAATCGCTACTTTTTATTTCAAGTACTTTCTCTTTAAATGCGCGGGTCAATTTTGTTTATTAGACTATTTGTTGGAATTTCTTGCAAGAAAAAAATTTTTAATTAAAAGTAACAACCAATTAACGTTTAATACTTTAGATTCTTGGTAATTAGACATAATTTAGAATAAATTATATCATTTTTTTTTTTATACAAATGCAAGTATTTTATTTAAAAAAATTTTTTATTGGATATTTAAATTTAATTGACTATAAATAATTGAAATTAAATAAAACTATTTAAAAATATTACCTTTTACAACCACGAGCGTCTTCTTCATCAATCGGCGCTCCAGCTCCAGAATCCTTAAAAAAAAAAAAAAAAAAAAAAAAAAAAAAAAATAAGAAAAGGTCATTTAATATATAATCCAGAGCAAGTATTAATTTAAGTACAAGTAGGTCAAAAAGTTACGACAATTGACCGGCTTATAAATAACTTATCAGCAACGACACTTTTAAATCAACCTGGATTAAACCTTTAATAAAGTGAAATAAAAAATTTGACAAGAAATGTTTGAAAAAAAATTTTTTTTAATTATTTTTAAAAAGGAAAATTCTTTAAATTGATAAAAAAAATATTTCTTGTCCTGTAATATTTATTAAAATAATTTACATTTATTTTGAGGGTATATCTCAGCTGAATCGTATGCGAGCGACGTAAACGCCGACATTCAACATGTTTATAATTATTTAGATGATGACAACCGTGTAAACAAGGAACATCTGGACTCGGCAGAAGATAAACCATCACAATATTATTTCTCAATAAAATCATTGTCGGTATTTACAATTAACAATTTATAATTTTTAATCAGTTATATTTTATTTAAATAATTAGTTGTTTGTAAATAATTATTCATTTTAAAGCTATCAATCACTCCAAAAAAAAAAATTTCTTCACAATTATACTCCAGACAAAATAAAGAAATAATTTAAATAAATAAACATTGGGTGAGAAAATAAAACGAAGTGATCGAAGAGTGAGGCCTGACTGATATGTAATGATCCAAAAAGAGCAATGCGTTGCACGATGTACGCATGTTATGTATGTTGATCTAGAGAACAAGAGGAGGAAGAAATAAAATCAAGACAAAGAACCTTTACTACTTGGACTGCTCTACTGCTAAGCAATTTTAGCGTACTCTTTTATTTTATCTACTTTCGTTGGAGTGTTACGTACTGTACTACACAATAATTGTCCGAAGATTTTTTTTTGAGACAACGCCAAACAATTATTACGTCACGTGGAAAATAAACAAATTTGAATTATTAAAAAATATCCGAGCGGGAATTTTATTTTGTTTAATTAATGAGACATTTATTTTGTTTGCGGAAAGGATGAGTTATTTCGCCAGTGGCACGAGTTTACTTTGTTTTGACGGATATTTTTGATTTTAGAGTGATTGGACTCTTGGAAAAAATTTTTTTTTAATAAATTATAAAATAAAAAATTTTTTTCTTAAGAATTTTAAATAAATCTTTAAAAATATTTTAATTAATTCTATAATTTAATTTTTATTAATAATAACTGTTCAAAATTATTTTTAAAAAATTTTTAAATGTTGAAATTATCACTAAATCTTTAAAAATAATTTTTTTAAATTAATTTTTGACAAAAAAATTCATTAATTAATTCTAAAATTTAATTTTGACTAAAAAAATTATTTTTAAGAACTATGACTTAATTTTCTTTGAAAATAATTTTTTTTAACAAGTTTAAGATTAAATTCTACTAAAAATAAAAAACTAATTCCTCAGAATTCTGACTAAACCTTCAAAAATAATTTTCCTCAAAATTCCAACAAAGAAATTCCTTAACCCATCTTAAATTCTCCTCTTTAACACCAAAAAAAATCAAACTTTGACACCAAATAAATAAAATATTCAATTCCCAAAGACAGAAAACTCTAAATAAAAATTTATCACCGCTAATTTTAACTTGGCACTCGCCACAGCCAAAAATCATTATCCCATTTTCCGTCAAAGTATTTATAACCCATCAAAAGTTCCATCTCTTTCTTACTCTACAATTTTTAATCTACAAAACTATCCTTTGTTTATAAACACTCTAGTCACCCGGATCCGAATTATTCGGTCAATAAAATTAAATCAATTATTTTAAAAAATACAAAGCATTTATTAATAACTCCAAAAAAAAATTGAAAGTGAATTATTTATAAAATTTAAATTAGCAGACAGTGCAATTTTTTAAAAATATTTTTTAGCTCTAATTTAATGAATGAAAAAAAATTAAAAATGTCGATGACATTAAAATTAGCTGTCACTGGATAATTTTTTTTAACAAATAAATTTGCTCCAAAAAATTATTTTTAAAAAATTGCATTTGTTTTTAAAATTTCTAAATGTCAATTTTTTTTATAAATTTTTTTTGCTATAATTTGTTACAAAAATTTATTTGTTATTTGTTACAAAAATTCTTAAAATTATCAACTATCTGCTAAATTAATTTTAATAAAATATCGACTAACTTTAGTGTCATTAATTTTCACAATTATTTTTGTACACATTAAGGGCGTCGGTTCCAGCAAAAATTCCTGGCGCGCCGGTAATTATTAACCAACAATAATAATTAATGATGAATCATGAATCATGACCATTCACCCAATTTGAATTCGAATAATAATAATAATAATAATAATAATAATAATAATAATAATAATAATAATAATAATAATAATAATATTGAAAACATGATAATAACAATAGGTGATAATAATGGTACACTGAGGAGCAATTAACAGCAAGTCACTGTCAACAAGTCGATCTAAAAAATCAATAATCCAGAAAAGGAACAAGCTGGTGTCTTTGTTTGGAGTAACCAAAGCTTCAACACAAGCTACACAAGACACAAGTTGGCATCCTTTGTCAAAATAAAACACCTGCCGACTAGTACCAGCATCAAGTCCGGCATCAAAAAATAATCTTATTTAAAAAAATCTAAATCCACTTGGAAATAATTAAAGATTAAAAATTAACAACAAAATATTTTAGATCATTTATTTTAATGATCAGAAAGGAACAATGAATTATTTAGTGTCATAAAACAGCACACAAACTTACAGAGCTCTGGGGCGAGCTGGAGACACTCGGCGAGCGCTGGACTGTCACCAAAGCCATTGTTATTATTCCTTTATTCACTTAAACTCACAGCAACTGTACGATTACTTATCGCACCACTGTTTACGTACGTCAGGACAATTTTATCGGCTGGATAATTAATTTAACTATCATATTTCGCGCACGTCAAACGGCATCACGGCTCCAGCGTCCATCTTCCATTTTGCGACTCCCGTTTTAGCCGCCAGGGCGCGCAGGAGGAATTTTAATTTTTGCGCCTCTGGGCTTGCGCGGGAATTCAAATTCGCCCGGTTAATTCTTCAGGTGGCGCTGCTTGGAATTTAAATTAATTTATTTATCTGAAGTCAGCTGACAGCTGTCAGTTTTTTTTTTGTTTTTATTTAATAAATTGCAATAAAAAAAATACTTAAACAATTTTTTTTATAATTATTTAATTACTATAAATTTATTAAAGATTTTTTAATGTCAATTAACTCAAGTGTCATTTTTTAATACTAAATTTAAGACACCTGTCACTTTTTTAAAATTTTGTAATAATTAAAATAAAAAAAATAGCTTAAAAAATTTTTACTAATTTTCACAAGTGGAATTTTGTAATTAAAATTTGTTTTTATAATTATTTAATTAAAATTTTTAAACTCAGTTAACTTCAGTGTTTTGATAAATTGTCAGGCGCTTGCGCAATTGTTTTTAATAAAAAATTTCTTACCGACTGAAACAGAACAACAATGGCTACACTTCAGCATGAATTAACGTTGTGAAATCAACCTCTGTAATATTTTTATTTGTAAGTCTAATTTTTAACTTTTAAATTATTATTACTCATAAATTTCTTCATTAAAAAATAATTCTTCACTCCAAAATATTGCAAATAAATTTTTTATCATTTTTTTTATAAGCTAAAAAAAATAATGAATTGATTAAATAAATTGTAAATAATTGTCAGGTTGGATGTAAATTGATGCTGAACGATGGCACGAGCATCAATATCATCATCAGACTCGGTGTCATCATACATGGACGGTGTCAATGTCAAAATAGCAGAAGCTTATAAACCTCCTAGGAAAGTAACACTCCCAGCAGCTTACAACAACAAATTTCCTGACATCACTCGTTATAATTATGATTTTAGCGTTGAAAGGTCTATTCTAAATAAGGTACTTTAATTTTACATCAATTAAATTATTAAAAAAAAATTCTGCATGTAAAAATTAAAGATTATTTATAGAAATTTTTTTTTATTATTAATTTGTAAAAAAAAAATAAATGACAATTTATTATTTAAAAACTGTCAGCTGGAAGAATGGCGAAAAGCGAGGAAAGAAAATAATGAAGCGCGAGAACAACGGATTGAAGAAAGGAAAAAACGCGAGCAAGAAGAAGAAGAATTGACTAAAAGTAACTCGCCGTCATCTCCAGAAGTACTTCCACTGCCAGTTAAAGTTGCTCCAGCACCAAAAACTACTATACTTACTCCCCAGCCGCTGTCTCCGCCCTGCGATCTCCAGGATATTGATCTTAATGTCAAGTCCAATGGGCTCGACTACGCGGACTTTGACAACGATACGTCTAGTCCTTTTGATAATATGGAATTGAAGACGATTAATGATATGGAGGAACTCGCTCAGGTGTTTATTTATTTATAAAATTTTTTTTTTAATATTTAATCATTAAAAAAATTCCAAGAATTTTTAGATGTCTGCTAAATTAAGTACCATGTCATTTTATGTGAAAATTAAATTTTAACAGTGATTAATCGAGTTGCAATTAATTTTGCTGGAAATAATAATTCATAAAATTGTTAAAAATTTTTATTGCCAAAAAAAATATTATTATATTTATTTAGCCTTACATAGATAAAATAATTTTAATTTTAATTTAAAAATTAAATTTATTTAATAAAGCAAAATTTTATTTATTTATTGCTAGGTTTTACAACCAACATCACAGTGGGTACCACCAGCTCGAATAGAAAACATACTTAAAGAACTAACTTTAGAGACCAAACTTAATGAAAACAATCATCACAACGACACGGACACTCTCAACAAACTCGATGATAAAAATGACAACAACAACTTTGAATCCAAGCGAAGAAATATTTCTATAATTGTCGAAGAATTAGAACGCGAGTTAGAGCGCTCACACATGGAGGTAATTTTAATTTTAATAAATCAAAAAAATTTTTTTAATAAAATTAAAAAAAAAAATTTTTTTAATTTAATTTTTAATTAAAAAAACAGAACTGGAAACCGTGGCCAGACCTGGAGAGCCCAGATTTGTCCAACACAAAGAATAAAGAGTTGGTAAGCGCAGAATCAACAGCAATAACAAACGTGCTGTCCAGCTTATCATCAGACGAGGACAGGAAGCTAGCGAAACACTTGAGCGACATGGGGTTTCCTTTATCGCGCGCAGCCCGGGCGATCAGTGATCTCGGTGGTAAGGATAATAAGAAAGTTGTTGAATATTTACTAGCCGTCCAGTGCTTGGAGGAGTTGGGATTGCCCGGAGATGACGCTGAGAAAGCTCTGGCGCTCAATGAGTATGACCAGGAGCGGGCTAAGAAGTATCACGATAACTTGTCTACCCTAAAAGATCTTGGGTTTTCCGAGGACGAGGCTTCCAAGGCCCTGCTCAAGTGCGATATTGATCGTGATAAAGCTTTAGACTACTTGTGTGCGTAGCTTACTTTAATAACTTCGGTCTAAGTATAAATAAAATATTAATTAGACTTTTATTTAAATAAAATTAACCAGCTTGCTACTCTTTGAACCGATTTTTTAATATTAATTAATAAATTAATTAATAGTGTTGAGTAGTCACTGAAGGCTGATTAATTGCTTTAAATTTGTACATTCACCGACAATCTTTATAAATAAATAACTAATTTTAATTATCATTAAATATTTATTTCTATAAAATATCACGTTTGCTTAAAGTCCAGCTTTAGTTTTTATTAACCGTTGTAATAATCCCAGGAGAGAGTTTCTATTCCGTGGGACTGGAAATCGAAAATGCTCGCACAACTGAAATAATTTTTTTTTTTTTAATTTATTTTTAATTGGTCTATATTATATTTGTTTTATTTTTTTTTTAGTTCTTACTTTTGAGAACAGAATAGTGTGATGACTAGAAAGACACACTCCTCGCTTTTACCAATTACGATCCAAGCTTCGGTGAAAATCGGCTCCTGGCAGTGGCTATTTAAGCAGATGCTTATTGGCCCGTTTGACAGTAAATTGTAAAAAATATCGTGCTTTAATGTGTGATATTTATCGAAGAAATCATCTTCTCTGAAATTTTATTATTTATTTTATTTTAATTTTAATTTTAATATTTAAATAGTATAGGAAGAATATAAAGCATACTTATTCTTGTATAAATTCCTTAAAGACAATTCCCATAAAGACACAGGTACCTTGACGTCAACTCCAAAGACCTGGAACAGTTGCCTGGGTAATTCAATAATGTCTGTCTTGATCCCACATAAATTAACCAGCAATTTAATATTTTTATTCACACTCATCGCCAGTTTGCACCTAAAAAATTAAGAATGAATTAATAAAAATAAAAAAGAAAAATTATGTGCTTACCCATTGATCAAGCAATTTTTTCCGTCTTCCCAACCGAGCTCCAGCAGTTGACACAAAATCGGGTATGATAAATAGTTGACATTCGGATTGCAGTCGAAAGTTATGTTAACCGGCGATATAAATGAGTTTAAAGGTAAATATCTTAATCTGTTAATTGTTTATTATTTTTTTTTTTTTTTAATATTTTATTTTTATTTTTCAACAGATACAAATTAAATAATGAAATACCTGTTTGATTTAACGGAGATTGCGGTAAGTGAACACGCTAGTGTCAGGCGATTTGGTATCTCTTCTAAGTTATTATTATCGACTATTAATTTATCTAATTTTTTTAATGACCCCAGCCATTCTGGTAAAGTGATAAAATTATTTCGTGATAATGATAAAATTTCCAAGCATTCTAGTTTTAATAATTCTGAAAGATTGATTTATTTTCTTTAATTAAGAAATTAAAGAAAAAATTAATTTATTTTAAAAAATTAAAGAAGAAATAAATTTTAAAAAATAAATTTATTTTAAAGAAATAAATTAAAGAAGAAATAATAAATTTAAAAGAACAAATACTCACCTGCAGGTAATTGATTAAGATAATTATCATCAAGTAACAACTGACGTAAAGATGATAAATTTTGAATACTATGTGGCAGTACCTCAATATTATTATCACACAAATCAATAACTAACAACTGATTCATCCTCGACAATTCCTCTGGAAATTTACCTAACTTGTTGCCGGACAAGTATAAGTTTGTTATATTACTAAAATCACAAATCCAAGGAGGTAAACATGTCAATTTATTTTCCTTTAAATAAATCTCACAGACCTCATGTCCGTGGTGTTCTAGCACTGAAGGCAGTTCCTCGAAGCCTCGGTAATTCCAATGGAGAATTTTCTTACTTTTTATTTCTTCAATCAATTCCTCCATTGTATAATTTTATCTATTTATTTTATTTTAATTTTTATTTTATTTATTTCATATTAAACTGCTAATTTAAGAGTACATTGCAATTATTGAATTGCATGCAGACTACTCGCGTTTCTAGGGCTTACTTCAATCTATTCCTGCATCAAAATATAAAAACTAGGTCATTACCTATTTACCTATATTTACTAATATCAATACTTTGTTTTTGCGGGGGTTAACCAACAAACTTTATTAAAATTATTCTTTTATAGATAATTTTATTTTTTATTTATTTTATTTATTACATAAATAATTAGAAATGTATATACATATCTTATACTAGTTATAAATAAATTTATTGCGTGGAAAATCGATTGTTTAAGTTGTATGCACTGACAGTCTTTGAATTTTCTGTAGTGAAAATTTTAAATAAAATATAATTAATTTTTTTTTTTTCAATATTAAAATAATTTAAAAAATGTTTTAGTGAAAAAAAAAATAGCTGACAATTTTTATAAATGTTTTGACAAATTATTTTTTTAACATAAAAAAAAAGTGACAGGTGTTATTAAATTTTTTTTTAAAATTATTTAATAAAAATAAAAAATATTTAAATTGTTTTTAATGTCAAAAAATTATGAAAATTTAATGTCATAGATATTTAATAATTTTTGTGACAAATAAATTGTCAAAAAAAAAAAAATTTTATTCAATTTTTATGAAAATAAAATTAGCGCAATTTTCAGAATTTTTTTAATTGAATACAACAAAAAAAATATTTTTAAAAAATTGCACGTGTAATTTTTAAAATTTTCTAAAAAATAAAAATAATTACTAATTTTAATTTTCCAGATTCACCAAAAAACTTCAAAAGTCATTTTTACCAAAAAAAAACTTAACCAAAAATTTAAAAAAATACTCCAACGTCAAAAAACAAAAATTAATTAAATATTCTGGCAGCAGATGGCAGCACGTCAGTTGGTAAAACTCGGAAACGATGATGACGACGTATCAATGGTTAATGGCTGCTTCTTACAGCACAAAACGAGCCACAGAATTCACATGAGACTAAAAACTAAAATACTAATAAAAATCCATGATCAATGATGCAATCTTTCTCTAAAACTAATGAAAACATGATCATTTAACAATAAAACCACTGATTAAATAAAACATCACCGCGTAACATTCGGGATTTATAAAAAACGTGTTACTTGGACGACGTGAAGAAAATCTGAACGTATAACCGTTTACATCAACGATTGGATCCTGGCCCTGGTCCAATGCAAGTTATCATAAACCACGGGACGTTATCACTGGATAAATATTGCACGTGAGTACCTTTTATTAATAATTATTCCTGGAGGTTGCTTTTATTTATTTATTTATTTATTTATTATTTATTTCCTAAATTTAGTTTTATAGAACCTTAAATCCGTGTACGTGGGGCTACTCCCTTTCGTCTTCCTATATCTATATCTATATTCTATATTGTGTCCCATACCTCGAGCAATGGCGGCTAGAAATTATTTCTAAGCAGCTCTCATTATTATACACACTGTGAGTAACTCGAAATTTTTTCTCCTCCGCAGTTGCTGACGTCCTGCCAAATTATCTCCAGTTTTTCCTGCTTACACTCTCCTTATTTTTCTGTTAATTGTCCAGTTTTTATTTGTTTAATAATATTATTATTACTACTATTATTATTATTATTATTATTAAATATACCGCACTGTCGGTTTCTCTGTGCCGTGTATGTGTATCATTGACTGTGAGTATTGTATACGTGTATTGTAGATATATCATCTAGATTTTATTATTTATTAATTTATTTATTTTTGGCCAGTATTGTTTTTTTAAAAAATTTTTTTTTTTTTTTTGGTTTTTAGATTTTCAAAGTTTTTTCAACAATTCCTTGATGTTTTTGGTTGAGGTTAGTGGTCGTTTTTTTTTTTATTTTTAGTTTTAAAATTAATTTTTATACAAAATTATTGTAAATTAAAAAAAAAATTTACAATCATTTATTACTAACAAAAATTAAAATTGATTTTTATTAAATTGCACTGTAATTTCTTAATTATTGATATTTATAAAGATTTAAGCTCATCCTGATGTTACACTCGTCAGGAGCTTTCATTTCAGTACCCACATGCATTTTTTATATATTTTTCATATAAACATATATATAATATAAATATATAAATATATAAAAAATTGATGTAGGTATTCAAATGAAAGGTCTCGATAAGTGTAACCTCAGGATGAGCTCATATCTTAAAAAATGTCAATATTTCCCAAGATACAAGATCATTTCTTAAATATGTGTTTAAAGATAATAAAAATTTTATCAGTTATTTTTTATTTTATTTTATTTTATTTTTTTTTTTTTTTTAAATAATTTTCCATAAAAAAATGCAAACTTCTGGCCAAAAAAAAAAACGTCAAAAAAATTTCTAATTAATTAACAAAACTAATTTCCAGTAGGTGACATGCCTAGCAGTCGCGACATAGAACGCGCGGATCGTAATGGCAGACTTAAATCCCGTCGTCGTGATAGTATTGGTAGCGACATAACCCGTCATTACGACAACACAGAAAAGCGACACCGTCGCCATGGCAAAAGCGGACGTAGTTCCGGAAAGAAGAAGAAAAAGCGTTCCCGAGATAAGTCTTTAGACTCAGATATCCCTAAAGTAGCTTCCTCAGTAGTGAAACCGCTAGTGGAGTACTCTGACGTGAGCAGCGAGGATTTATCAGAGCCAGAGGCTGGAGAGATCCAATCCGAGGAGAGCAGAGGCAACAGCTACACGGACAGCGACCTGGGGGTGCTGCGGCCCCGGTACTATGGTAGCCCGAAGCGGCCAGTGGTGCCTCAGCCACCCGGAGATCTTCGTCCGTCGCCGATCAGCATGTCTCCGTCTCCGCCAATGCGGCAGAGACACTTTTCTCCTGTAGAGGAGCCCCAAGTTCCGAGTCCGGAGTACACCGAGGAGCGTCGGTACCGTCGGAAGGAAAAAAAGCATCGCCGCGAGAAGAAAAAGAAAATAAGTCTCAGTCCGAGCTCGAGTTCCTCGAAGAAGCGGAAGCGGAAGTCCAAGCGGGCCTCCAGGAGTCTGAGTCCCGAGATCGTCCAGGAGTTCGTTCCAGAGAGCCCGAAGATGGTCGAGAAGTGGCCGGAGTCACCGCCGATGCCTTTGAAGGACAGCACGAGTCCGATTTCTCCGGCGACGCCTCAGCAGCGTTCCCCAAGTGACATGGAGCTGGAGTCGCCCCAACATGTCACTCCTCCCACCCTCCGTCGCTCGGAGTCTCCTCACACCCCTCTGCTGCCTCCCAGGGCCTCTTCCCCCGAGAAGATGTCCAAGCACAGTCCCGAGGCCAGGAACAGCCCGGTGCATCGAGTTCCTCGGAGCGACAGCCCGCTCACCAGGAGGAGGCACAGCCCCAGCCCTCCCCGAAGGGAGCACAGCCCCAGAAGAAGAGAGTTCAGTCCCAGCCCGATGCATCGGGTCAGACACTCTCCTAGTCCTCGGCGCCGGGAGTTCCGCGCCTCCATGTCTCCCGCAAGCAAAAGAAGAAAGCGCGAGGACATGATGAGACAGCACAGACACCATGATAGAGAAAGGAAGGACAAGAGGAAGTCCAGGGTGATCCGAGGAGTTCCAGGGATGTCCCGCTCCAGGAGTCGCAGTCCTAGATGGAGGAAAGTCTCCCGGTCTAGGTCCAGAGAGAGGAGGCGAAGTCGCACGCCCAAGAGATCTCCTCCTGGAAAGTTACCCAGGTCCGCCAGGAAGAGGTCCAAGAGCCCCAGGAGGATCCCTTCGCCTTACCGCACAAGAGTGAGGAGCCCCACCAGTCTCAAAGCGATAAATTTAAGGAGCCAGGCTAAGATCAACGAAACTACGCTGTTCGCTGAAATGGTCAAGGACAGGAACATCAAGGAACTTGCTTACAAAAAATACCAGGCTGCCAAGGAGAAGGAAGTCAACAGTCAGGACGATGTTCAGATTATTGAAGGCTCTGATGAGAAAGACTCGAGTTCCTGTTCCACTGACAAGTCCAATGGCCGCGTTGAAAAGTCCGTGGAAATTGTCGACATTCCTGTTCCAGTTCCTGAAACCTCCGAGGGGCTCACGCCTCCGCTTCCAGGACAGCCGGGTTCTAATTCGCCTTTGCCGCCAAACGGCGCTAGTGTTAGTCAGAAAACACCGCCACCACCTCCTACGGAGGCTCCTGAAATCGTTCCTGTTCCAAGTACTGTTCCGGTTCCTGGGACTGTTCATGTTGCTAGAACCGTTCCAGTTCCAAGTACCGTTCCGGCGGTTCCGGCACCAGTTTTGATTCCTGTTCAAGCCTCAGTACCTGTTGTCACTGGAAGTTCCGTTCCAGCGACAGTCGCGTCGCCGATGAACGCGATTTCTAAATTCAACACTCCGAACAATCTTGTTCCAATTAAATCTATAGATCCTCCAAAGGCTCCGTTTGTTCAGTTTAAGACTGGGAAGCTCTCCAAGCTGCCGCTACCTCCTGGAATTAATCAGAACGACCTGGAGAGCATCGACTCACCGCCTAGCAGGTCGCCGAGTCCTCAGAGGAAAGGTGCAACCGGAGGAACTGGAGCGATGGCTAAGAATACTAAAAAGGGAATCACGGAATTACCAATGCCTCCAGTGGCTCAGGGAGAAGACTACAGTGGAGAAGAGGACCCTAATGCTACTCCTCCAAGGAACAAGCTGGAACGGTTAGCACCTAAGCCTAAGCTCAAGCGCCCGAAGATTTTGAAAAAGAGGAACTACAGGAACTGCCACGCGCCTATGTCGGCCTCCGGCGGTAAAGACTGGGGCGAGAGGTGTGTGGATGTCTTTGAGGTCATGAACCAAATTGGGGAAGGAACTTATGGACAGGTCTACAAGGCTAGGGACACCAGGGCCAATGTCTTCGTTGCTCTGAAGAAGGTCAGGCTCGAGAATGAGAAAGAAGGGTTTCCTATCACTGCTGTTAGGGAGATTAAAATTCTCAGGCAGCTTAATCATAAAAATATTGTCAACCTCAGGGAAATTGTTACTGATAAACAGGATGCCAAGGACTTTAAGAAGGACAAAGGGTCCTTTTATTTGGTGTTTGAGTACATGGATCATGATCTTATGGGACTGCTTGAATCTAAGTTGGTTGACTTTAATGAAATGAACAATGCTAGTATTATGAAGCAGCTACTCGATGGGTTGAATTATTGTCATGCCAAAAATTTTTTGCATCGGGATATCAAGTGTTCTAATATTCTTATGAATAATAGGTATGTTTTTTTTTATTAATATTAATATTTAATTTATTAAAAAATTATTAATCATTTTTTAGATCAAGAAATTTAATATTAATAAATTTTTATAATTTTTTAATAAAAATTTATTAAAAAAATTTTTAATTATCTTTGATTTAAAAATAATTAAAAAAATTTTCAACTAAAATTTGTTTGATCAATATCCTGTAATTTTTTTCAATCAATATCAACCCTAAAAAAAATTAAATTGTAATTATTGAATCTTTAAAAATTTTTAAATTGATAATAAATATGAAAAATAATAATAATAAATTAAAATAATTTTTTAGAGGAGAAGTAAAACTCGCAGACTTTGGTCTAGCGCGGCTTTACAACGCAGAGGACCGCCAGCGACCTTACACAAACAAAGTAATAACTCTGTGGTACCGGCCTCCCGAGCTGCTACTCGGAGAAGAGCGTTACGGTCCTGCGATTGACGTCTGGAGTTGTGGGTGTATCCTCGGAGAATTGTTTTGGAAAAAGCCATTGTTTCAGGTAATAAAAAAATTTATAATTAATTAAAATTATTAATTGTTAATTATTTTAATATTAATATTAATAATGTTCTTTAAATTAATTAATAAATAATTATAATTAAAGGCAAACATGGAAATGATGCAACTAGACTTGATAGCCCGAGTCTGTGGAACGCCAACACCGGCTGTGTGGCCGTCTGTGATAAAACTGCCACTTTGGCACACTCTAAAAGCAAAAAAGACCTACCGGAGACGTTTGAGAGAAGATTTCACGTTCTTGCCTCCAGCAGCTTTGGATTTACTAGACAAAATGCTGGAACTTGATCCAGAAAAACGCATCACTGCTGCCGACGCACTTAAAAGTGCTTGGTTGAGAAATATTGAACCCGAACGGTAAAAAAAAAATTTTTTTATTATTTTTATTAATTAATTAAATTAAAAAAAAAATTTTTTAGTTAAATTTTTATTTATTAATTATTTAGATAATTAAAATAAAAATTTTTTAATATTATTTTCATTAATTAATTAAAATAATTTTTTTTTTTTTTTTCGGTGCAATTTTGGACAATTATTAAATAATTTTTTTTTTTATAAATTAGTATGCCTCCTCCCGACCTGCCTACTTTCCAAGACTGTCACGAGTTATGGAGCAAAAGACAACGTCGGAAGGTTCGAGAGCAACTTGAGAACGCTAACGCGGGTTCGGGGTAAGTTATCGTATCCGCCATTTATTTATTTATAAATGGCTACTGTTGATTAAAATTTATTTTATAATATATGTATATTGGGGTGATTTAATAAAATTTAATAAAGAATTTTTGGTATCAAAAATTACTCCCAAAAATATTTATGTAATCCTTTTTTAATGTGAATTTAGTGATAATAGAAAATAGTTGTGTTTTCTTCGAGTCAAAAGGTATGGAACCTTTTATTATAATTTATAAATTTTAATCTAAGTTAATTTTTAAGAAAAAAATGTTAGAAATATAATTTAAAATTTTTCTTGAGTAGAAAAATTGTTTTGTAATTTTATATAAAATGTTATTAATTTCTAATGTCATTTGGAATAACATTTTATATAAATTTAAAGATTTAAAAAAATTTTTTCTATATTTTCTTAACCTCTATTGGGGTAAATAGGGTACAAGTACTAATTTTTAGTAATTTAATCATAAAAATCATATTTAATCTTAAATTTAAAAATGATAAGATTAATTATTAATTAAAATTAATTATAAATATTCCGAAAAAAATAAATTAAAATTTTAATTTTTGATACCAAAAATTTTTTCAATCACTCAAAAATACATTAAAAATTGAAAATAAAAAATAAAAATTGTTAAGACCTAAAAATGTATATTAAAATAAACTGTAATTAATTTAAGATTAAAAAAAAAATGTAAATAATTATATATTTATAAAACATTAAAATGAAACCCTAAAAATATTATTATTAATTTATAATTTTATTTATTTATTTAATTTTATTTTATATTTTTATTTTTGTTTTTTATCTAGCTTAAATTGATGCGAGGAGGGACTTGGAATATCCAAAAAATCATTTGAAGGAGATCAATCCTCCGGCGTATCGACTAGCCCATAAACCCACACCATCTAATATAAATTATACCGTGTGATTATTTTTAAGTACGTGATAAACTTTTTTTCGTCTCACAAAAATTAAATTAATTTATGATATTAATTAATCAGTAATATTAATTATTGACTTGACACCTTACTCCCCTCCAATTTTCCAAGTCGATAAAATAAAAAAGGGATGAGGAAATATTGTTTAAAGATAATGTAAATAGTTATAAATAAATAAATATGTTAATACGCAGCTGATTTAAAAATTGAAAGTAAATAAATTGTTTTTTATAATGTAATTATTGTGTCAATAAAATCATTAATTAATTACATGTGCGTTATTTTAATTGTGGACGATTAAAAGTTAATCATTTACTTATTAAAAATAATTAAAAATAATCATGATTTATTCGGACGGAAATTTTAGTTGTGTAAATAGGTAATTTTTTTTTTAACGGTGTAAAAAATTGTAAAAAATTAAATAATAAAATTTTAATTTTAATTTAATTGGAAAAAATTTTAGTAATTTTTTTTTTTTAATCCTGTTGCAGATTAAAAAGACTTAAAGAAGGATACCATGTCCAAAATTTGCCCGAAGGCTTCGAGAACTCCTTCGGGGCCTCTCCGAGCTACTGCTACAGCCCCAAGGGCCCCAGGTCCAATAAGGACAATTTTAACTCGGAGATTAGTGAAGAAACCTTGGCGAAGAAGCTTAATTCTCTCGCGGGCGCGCTGGGACAGGGGAAACCGATTAGAGTTGATGATTTAATGTCTCTAAGGGTTAATAATGAGGTGAGTTTTTTTTTTTTTTTTGGAATATTTTTAAATTTTGGAGGAGGGAATATTTTTTTTTATTCTATTTTTGGCTTTTTTATTTAGAGCGATCCTAAAGCTGTACAGCTGGTCACGGAATTACACAGTGAAATTCGGCAAGCTGCTAATGCTAGACCTACTGGGCAATTGGAAGCGCATTTGCCGCTTTTAAATCCTCCGACAGGTAATTTTTGAAATTTTGTTTTAGTGTTTTATTAATATGGATGGCGATTGATTGAAATATTTTTGTTTAAATTAATATTTAAATTTAATAATAATAATAATTTTTTATTAAAAATTTTATGATAATGTGAACCATAAAAAATTGAAATTTTGCTTTATTATTACTATTTTGTAATTTTTTATCAAAGAATTTTAATAATAGTAATAATAATTCATTAAATTATTGTTTTAAAAATTTTTTTTGAAAATAATTTAGTAAAAGAAAATTTTTAAAAACTCACCAATTAATAAATCCTTGCTATTGATCGCCATCCTGAAAAAAAAAAAAAAAATAAATAAAATTTCCTTTATTAACATTGAATTTATAATTAACTAGAAATAAATGCTCAAAAAAATAATTTTGATGCACACGCAGTATACGCAGGAGACGACGCAGTCAGTTTAGGAAGATGGTCACAAATTGCAACCGCGGGAATCAAAACCGCGCTCTCAGCTCTAATGTCCCGCTACGGTCTTGACAGTTGCAAGTCGCCCCAGGGTAATACAAATAAATCTAGCCAAGTTTTTCCGCCGCCTTCTTCGTCGACTCAGTCAGCATTCGGTTCTTAATATTAAATATTAAATTAAATAAACAAAATTAAATTTTTACGGTACTTGTTTCTGTAAAAAAGACATTTAATTGTAATATGTAATATATATAAATATCAATTAATTATTAATAATAAATATTTTAATTGTAAATATATAAATACTCGGATATTTTTATGTAGCTAAGTCTATTTATAACAATAAATTATTGAATTAAATTTTTGATATTTGTTTTTTTTTTTTTTTTTTAAGGTTGTTGGCAACATTTTTTTTTAACTGTCATGTTGGCACAGAGTATAGAATTACCAAAACAAACATGATGGCGCTTTGTTTAGTTTATGTCGTTCATTTTATTTATTTTTATTTACAAATATTTGTGTAGTAAAATAAGAGCGCAAGTAAATATTTAAATTAAAATTATTTATTTTAATTTTTATTACTGATTTAATTAATTAATTTTTTTCTTTTTCCAGCACATGGAATTATTTTGTGAGTGAAATTTTTATCAGTGCATATGGAACTTTGAATTTATTGTTATTAAAAATTAAAATAATTTAAAAAAATGAGTGATATTAATTACTTAAATAAACAAGAAGCTATTAAAGCTGGTGAAGATTTAGAAAATGCTTTGAAAGTTGTTAATAATATTTTTAAAGGTTAGTTTTTTTTTTTTAATTTATTAAAAAAATTATAAATTGTTTTAAAATTAAAAAAAATTTATATATATTTTTTTTAATTGAATTAGCAATAAAAAAATTTTTTAAAAAATTGCACGTGTAGTTTTTAAAATTTTTTACACGTGTAATTTTTTTTTATAATTTTTTTGTGATAATTTTATTGATAAAAAAAATTTTCTAATAGTGTCTGCTAACTTCTTCATTTAAATTTTCAGGTTTTAAAGACAATTATATAACAGTCCTAGAAATTTACGAGGAACTGAAACAAAAAGTAGAAAAACTAACCGAAGAAAGATGTACTTGTAAAAAAAATCCTCCAAACCTCCCAGAAAGGTCATTTGTCAGTGACTTCACCATCGAGTCAGACTCTCCAGGAATAGTAGAGAACACTCAACTGAAAAGTCGCTCTAAAATAAAATTCAAAACCTTCGACAAGAAGAAAACGACTTGCTTCAAGGTAAAAAGCCCGGTAAAAATTCCCAAGAGCCCTGGGAAGAAGCCAAAGAGCCCCAAGAAGAATGTCAAGGAAAACCGAGTGCCTGAGTTGACGATAAATCGCACTGTGAGCCAGAAATCGCAGTCCAGGGTGGGACAATTAGGGATCAGCAAGGCTGATGCTGAAATAACTTTCACGCCTTCTGGGAAAGTTTCTCGACAGAGTAAATTAGTCTTGTCGCAGCCTAAGAGGAAGATTCTGCTGACCAATCCTGAAGAATCCTCCTCCAAGTCTAATAATAATAATAATAATAATAATAATAATAATAATAATAATAATAATAATTCTAGCAAATCATTAATCAATCCAGATGACCTCGATTTTGATACCACAGTCTTTGAAATTCCTTTTTCACAAGACGCGGTGCCTGAAAGCTTGCTTAAAGGAAAGAACTTCAACCCCTTTAACAACAAATTGACCCCCAAGACTGACAAAAGCAAGAGCAAAAGCGAAAAGTCTCCTCCTCCAGGCAGGAAACTTTCCCAGAGTGAAATTGCGACTTGCATAACTCAAGAACTGAACGCCACGGAGGCTAACGAGTCGGACTTTTTTTCTCTGGACAACAATGTCAGCTTCGAGTCTCAGGAACTGGACTCGATGGTTGATCTTATGCCTGATGAGACTTACTGCGAAACTGGAGAAACTATGAAGAATAAAGAGGCTGATAGTAAGCTTAGGAATAAAATTGACGATTCCAATGGCGTCAAAAGAAAGTTCGAGGCTATTGCTGGGCCATCTGATATTAATAACAGCAAGCTTACTAATGAGGAACTCAAGGAACTGGAGGTGGTTAATATCAGTGACTGGGACACTGATACTTCTTCTGATAAATGGCCGACTTCTCCTTTGAAGAAGAAAAATCCTGTTAATAGTTTTGACAGGTTTGTAATTTTTTTTATGGAAATTTATTTAGCAGATGTTTAATAATTTTTTTAACAAACAAATTATTGAAAAAAAATTGACAAGTAGAAATTTTAATAAATTAAAAATCCAATTTTTTTTTTAATTAATTTTTAGCTAATTTTAATGTTATTTTTTTAGGATACCTGAAAAGAAAAAAAGTCCAGAAAAACCTTTTATAGGTGAAGTTATTAGGAATAAAGCTGAACGCGCTAAATTACGCGGTTGGGATTGTTCTGACTGTGAAAAGGTAATTTTTTATTAAAGTTTTTAATAAAAATTTTTTTTATTAAAGTTATTAAAAATATTAAATATTTTTAAAAAAATTCAACATTTTTTAAAAAATAAATTTGTTAAATAAAATAAAAAAATTATCAAGCTAAGTTTAATGTCATGAAAAAAATATTAGACATTTAAATAATCAATAAAATTATTGTTTCAGTATTACAATAATTTAGGACTGACAGAAAAAGAAAAAGAACAGCGCAAGAATCACTGCTCCCGCCACAGATCGAAATTTACCCACCGATACTTCACTCCTCCCGGTTTTTGGGATCCAGTGTTCCCTGACACAGTTGATTCGAGCCAAGAAAATTAAATAAATTATAAATACTTGTAAAAAAAAAAAAATGAGAATTATTTTTATATATAATTATTGAAAAAATAAATATAATTGTTAAATATTACCAAAAAATTCTGCAATTTGCGAGTCGGTAAAGCAGACTTGACTCAGAAAGTTTCTTAAAAAGGCGACGCATAAATGTGAGGGTTTAATTTTTGTTTTTTAAAAAGAAAAGTGCGGAAAAATAAAATAAATAATTAATACTAACAGTGATAAAAAATAATGGAGTTAATAAAACACTCGTGGAGGAGGTACTTACTCGTGTACAACGTGCACTTGAGCCCACTGGTGCGACAGCGGTAAGTCCTGTGCATAACCTGAAAATAAATTAAATTTTTTGTTATTAAAAAATTAATTTTTGTTAAATATTAAATGTTTTTAGAGTTGACAATAAAATTCTGCAGAAAGCGTTTGTGTCAAGCTCGTCGGAGAAAAAAAGTGACAAGCTGACAAATGATGATGTAATTTTCAACGCGATAGGCGCAACTGATGAACTGTCCTCGTACATTGGGCTCGCACGTGAGTTCGCCTGTGAGACTTCTGTTCAGCATCCTTATGTTGATAAACTCAAGCGCGTCCAGATGATTTTGTTTGATATTAATAACGCGATCACAAGGATACAGAAGTCTAGTAAGATTAATTCTTTTAAGAGCAAACACACCCAGGATCTTGAAGAGTGGATCACTGAGTATGCTAATCAGTTACCTCCTCCAGAAGATTATATTATACCGGTAAGTTTTAGTTTTTATTTTAATTACAAGAATTTTAAAAAATTTTTAATGCAATTTTTTTTTTAATTTTAGTAATAAAAAATATTTAATTTAAAAATTATAGGGAGGTGGAAAAGCGTCAGCATCTCTCCACGTAGCTCGAACAATCTGCAAGCGAGCAGAAAGAAGTATAACCCCGCTAGTCTACAACGGCTTCTTGGACAAGGAGGCCCAAAACTACCTTCAACGTCTCTCGGAGTTCCTATTCACAGTCTCGCGAATCGCTGCAAAGTGCGACCAGCGTACCGAGAGCATCTACATCCCGCCCGCAGAGGTCCAAAATAAATAATTTATTCCCTAGACTAATTTATCATCACTTGGGTTTTCTACATCTATGATCCTCGAGACAAAAGACTAGAGTTATTAACTAAGACAAGAAAACTTCACCGGTTGAATAATTTAATTAAGTTAATTTACCGATTAATTTCTAAATAGTTGTATTTATTAATTGATGTAAATAATTTAAGGTATTCTGAAAGTTAAAGTGTAGGTGTAGAAAATTTTTTATTTAACTCGAATACAGATTTATCAGTTATTAATTCTTACAATTTAGATTTTTATTTTATTTTATTATTATATATTTTTTAATCCAATTTTTTGTCTCCCTCCGTGACTTCCTTAAGATCTAGAAGATCAACAGTGCCAGCACCCTTGGCCTCGGACTTGACCATCTTCTCGATCTCGCGATACTGCCCAGGGTCTATCAGACAAATTAAATTCAGCGCTCCGTCCTCCCAGGTCTCGTTCTCGACCTCGCTGATCAGCGTCTCCATCTTCTCCCTCAGTTTCTTGGCGTTTTTGTTAGTAACAACGATCCTAACTCGCATCCTGGCCCGCTCTAGCGGCAGGACGATCTTCAGCTTGGGAATAACATCTAGAGCCTGCTGCTTCGAGTTGTGATTCGGGTTTACTGAAAAGTGGATGTCCTTCAGCGCCTTCTCGATCATCGAGACCGGGTACGGACGCTTCGTGTCTGGGTTCACGCACTTCTCGGTGATTATTGTCGCGATGTCTTTGAAGGACGAGTCCAAGGCAGAGTGACGCTCCTTGTCCGAGACCTGGAGCTCGCCCTTAGCTAGGATCTCTTTGCAGATTTCTGTTTGGTTGTCGTTGCCGAAGGCTTTGATCAGGTCTTCTTTTTTTGCTACTTGACCTTTAGAGACGTTTGAGAATACTGTGTGAGTCTGCAGGACTTCATCGATGTCTTTTTCTCTGGGATTAAATTTTATTATTAATTAAAAAAAAATATTACAGAATATTAATTAGCCTTAAAATAAAATAAAATTAATATTTATTTAAGATTGATATTAAAAAAATTAAAATCCATTTTAAATTGACAAAATAAATTATAATTAATATTTATGATACTAAAATTAGCAGACACTTTTTTTTTAAAAAAAAAAAAATTTTTTTTTTTTAAAACTAGATCTAGAAAATTATTCTTAAAAAATTACATTTTAAATAATTTTTTTTTGATATAATTTATTTATTTAAATTTTAATAAACATCAAAAATATTAAATTAAATTTATTTTTCAAACCTGTCACATAACCAAAAAAAAATAATTAAAAAAAAAAAAATAACTTACAAATTATTCCTCCAAGAAACAACTTTGTTCCTGTAACAAGCAATCTCAAATCTCTTTCCGGTTTTCTTGATCCTGACAACAGCGATGTTCGTCAACCTGATCTGGTTGGTCGGTGTGAATATTTTTGACATGATGACTCTATTATTTCTTTTTTAATAAAAACTGCTGACAAAAAAAATTATAATGAGACAGTCATAAAAAAAAATAAAACAAGTAATTAAAACAATTGACCTTACCTTATTTTGTTTCTAAACAAATAAATAATTTTTTTTACAACACAATTCACAATAATAATAAAAACACAATCAGCACGTTTTTGTTTTGCGCATTAAAATTTCTCCGTGACGCCCTCTGAAGAATTTACCGCGGGAATTTGAATTTTATTCAAATTTTTTTTTATCGGTGATAATAATTTGCACACTTTAAAAATGGAAATTTTTATTATTATAAATAATAATAATAATTATTATTAATTAATTAATTAATTTTAAAAAAAGTTTTAAATTTTGCGCGCTTAATTTTGCGCTGACTGTAATATTGGTACCATTTTTTACTTCACATTGCCAATATTGAAATAAAAAAAGAAAAAGTTAGAAAAACATTCCGCTGTTATGATTAACAATTAATTTTTTAATTTTATTAAAAATTAAATTATTAACATTGTTTTAAGAACAAAAATATTAGTAGAATAAAATGAATGTCAATAATTGTTTATCAGATCAGCTGATCGTTAAAATTGAAGAGAATGTTGATGAAGTAAGGTTATGTTTTTAACAACAAATATTTGTATTTTATTAATTAGAGTATATTAATTATTATTAAATTATTTTAAGGATTTTAAAGTGAAAAAAGAGAATCACCGAGAATTTAATTATGACAATTTCATTGATTTTGAGGAAATTAAAATAGAAAAAAATGAAAATTTAGATGATGAATTTACTTCTGATTTGACAGGTACAAAAAAAAATTTTTTTTATTATTATTTTATAGTTTAATCATAAAAAAATTTTTCTTTCAATTTCTAATGAAAATTAAGTTAGCCGACATTTAAAAATTTTTTAAAATTAAAAACGTGACCTAACTAACAGTTTTTTTTTTTTTTAGTTTTTAAGTCTAGAAAATTTAGAAGATGTAAATTTATATTTAATTTATTAACCAGAGTTTTTTTTTTTTTATTAAAGAAGAGATTGGAGATGCTCCAATTGTAAAGACTGAAATTTTATTCCCAATCGATGAGGAAACTTATAAAAGAACACCTGCAGAGAATTATTCTCGGACAAAAATTCTAGACGATGATGATCCTTTATCAGTTACTGAAACTAGCTTCAAATATGAAGAAAACACTGAGGATCAAGAATCATCTGGAAATACTTCTCAGCAAGGTTTTTTATTTGTCAACGTCGAGGATATTAAAAGAGATTTACGGACAAGTATGTCTAATAAGTTTAAAATAATATTAAAAAATAAAATAAAGTCCTGATATCTTTAAGAATTTTTTTTTTAAAGTCAAGAATAACTTAAAAAAATTTTTTTAATAAATTTTTAAATTTATTGGAGTAAAAAAAAATTTGTAAATTTATTGGAGTAAAAAAAAATTTTTTTAATTAATTATTGAAAAATTTTAGCAATTATTTAATTAATTTCATAAAAAAAATAATTTTATTTTCTAGAATTTAAAGACGAGACAGACACAAGTGACCGTAACAATTATACAATAATCCAAAACGGCCTACTAAAAAGTTTTTGTTGCAACCTGTGTCCTCTAAGATGTCGGTACAAGTCTCACATGGACCGGCACATGATGCAACACACTGGAGAGCGTCCCTACGCTTGCACCTTGTGCCAGGCAAAATTTACCCACCGAGGGAACCTAAACGGGCATATGAGGATCCACAGCGGGGAGAAACCCTTCCGATGTGACATTTGCTCAAAGCAATTCAGCGAGAAAAGCAACATCAAGAGGCACATTAAAATTCACATGAGAGTCCCGAAACCTTATCGCTGCAAAATATGCTCCAAACGCTTTCTAGAAGTCAAGTACGTGCGGCAACACATGCAAAATCTTCACGTCCCTAAAGTAGACCTTCCGAAACCTCGTGTTTACAAGTGTCTTACTTGCAAGGCCATTTTTAAACAGACCAGTGCTTTAAAGAAACACTTATTGGTCCACGCTGAAGATCAACCCTATGCTTGTGATGTTTGTTCGGTTAAATTTGAGGACGAGAATGAACGAGATAAACACATGGTCACTCACAAGCTTCGGTTTGCTTGTAATGTTTGTCCCTCGAAATTTGTTCATAGGGGGAATATGGTAAATCATATGAGACTTTATCATCCTGATTCAAAACTATAAAAATAATTTTTTTTAAAAATTATTTTTTTTTTTTGACAAAAAAAAATTTTTTTTATCATTAAATAATTTTTTTTTTTATTTATTTCGTAAGATTTACCTGTCAGTATTATAAAATAATTTTCAAGTTAATAAAAATAATTTTAATTGAAGTAAAAAAAATTTTTTTGTATAAACCTGCTCATTTTTTTTTTATTTAAATAAATAAATTCAAAAAATTATTTATGATAATTTCAAAAATTAATTTATGCTCAACCCTAAACATAAATTTTATAAAAATTAATCTTGCTAATTTTTTATAATTTTTAGAATAAATTACAAACTAATTATGTCAAAATAATACTCTACTTTAATTAATAATAATTAATTGATAAACTTACCTCAAAATAAAAAAATGGTTCAATCAGCTGATTACTGTAAATTTTAAAATTGTTTTTTTATTATCACATTAATTAAAAAATTATGAAAATTAATTTAGTAGATATTTTATAATTTTTAGAATTTTGTTAACAAATAAATTATGGCAAAAAAAAAATTATAAATTATAAAATTTATCAATTATAAAAAAAACTCCGTTTCACTGTGTCCAAAATGGCGTACAAATTCTGACCGTTTCTAAATTTAAAACTCTAAAAACTACACTCAGCGCCACCTTTAGACAATGATGGCGCTCGAGTCGTCTCAAACTCAAAGCTACCAAGTTTATACAAAAATAAAACTGAAATATATTCTGTTCTTATAAACTCTTTAAATAAATTCAACTCTTTGAGGTTATACACATTCGTTTACAGTGTTATTTATCAAAAATTGTAATTACTGATTATTTATATACCCTTCACGGTTTATATTCATTGTAAACCGTCAGGTAATGTCTACCTTTTATTATTTTCTTATTTTATAATTGTTTATTTTTTTTAACCGGCATTTTTTTTTGTAGGGCTGAGCATCTTTTGAAAATTTATAAATATAAATTAAAGCTGCAAATTGTAATTCAAGTAAGATTATTTTTTCTTAATTATTATTGAAGTGTTTTAATTACTGAAAATAATTTAGATATTTAAAAAATTTTTTTCTTATAAATTTTTACATTTAAAATTATACTCCAATTTAATTTATTTATTAAATAAACTCCAAAAAAATTTTCAATTGTCAGCTGATTTTAGTTTTATTAATAATTAATCATGAAAATTAAGTTAGCCGACATTTAAAAATTTTTAGAAATTATTTTATTGAAGAAATCATTAAAGAAAAATAAAAAAAAAAAATTTCATTTGTAAAAAAATTGGAAAACTATAAGTGAAATTAAAAAAAAATTTTTTTGGTTCTAATTTAGTTAATAAAAAATAATCAGAAAATTAAAAATGTCTGCTAACTTTATTATTATTAATTAGTAGTAAATTTTTTTTTAATAAATAGCAATTTTTAAATAAATTAGCTCAAAAAAATTAATTTTTTTTTTGCATTAAAATTTTTTTAATTTTTGTATTAAAAAATTTTTTCAGAAAATCAACCTGGATCAAAAAATGTCTGTGATAAAGCGACCAACGACAGTTCGGTTCGAGTGGGAAGCAAAAGATATTTTCCAGCCGATGAAGTGGATCTATTCGGACCAGTTCTTCATGGACGGAGTGAACGACGTGGCCTTTAACCTCGGGCTGAGAGTAAACAACACAGGATACATCGACGTGCGAGTAATGAAAGGCAACCTGGAACTAGCTGACGCAACAGTGGAGATCACAAGCAAGGACGGACCTTGGAAGCGAGAGATAAAGGTGAACAAATGGAAGAACCTGTGCGTGATCAACGACTTCATGAAGAAGCCGGTGACCTACGAGGAGGTGTACATAAACGGGCACTACTCGTACGTCTACACGGTGAACATAATGTGCAAGATCCTCTGGAACGGGTTCATCGACGACGAACGGCTGACCCGGATGGACGACACGAACTTCTTCGAAGACCTCAGGAAGTTCCACAAGTCCCAGCTGTTCAGCGACGTAATCCTCACCATCGAGGGCCACGACCTCCCGGCTCACAAAATCATCCTCGCGGCTCACAGCCCGGTCTTCGCGAAGATGCTCACTGCCGACACCCGGGAGGTCAAGAACAGGATCATCGAGATCAACAACATCAAGGCAGAGTCCCTGGCAGACATGCTGACCTTCTTCTACACCGGTAGGTCCAAGGCTGTCGATAATGTCAACAATGCTCTTCAGATGCTCGAGGTCGCCAATATCTACCAGGTCAACAAGCTCAAATGTCTTTGCGAGACCACCCTCCTCAGGCTCATGACTGTTGATAATATCCTCAGAATTGTTGATGCTGCTGATGACTTCAACGCTATCAGGCTCCGCGAAGACGCGCTTACTTTTATGGCCAATAACAAGGACAAGATTGTTGAACTTCCTAATTTTAAAATCTTGTTTTTTAAGAAGGTTGAGCTTATGTATGATTTTATGTGCTCTCATGAGTCTAAACGGATGAAACTCACTGTTGACTGAGGAGCTTCGGCTTAATTTATTTTGATTTTTGTTTTTGATTTGGTAAATATGCTGGTGTAATTAAGAACATTCTTAAAATGATCAAATATCTGACAAATTAATTTTCATTAATGATATTTTTGATTTGCAGTCCTAAGTAATTTATTTTTTAATTAAATATCTCAAAAATTTCAGTAATTTTTCTAAAAAAATCAAAATATTGAACAATAAAAAAAAAAAAAATTGGAACTGGCATATTTACCTAAACTAAAAAACGAAAACTCTAATTAAAATTCTCTCTAAATTATTCCATCAAAAATCATCATTATTAAAAAATAATTTTATGTAATTGTAACTATATATTTTTTTTTACTTAAACAAAAAACCAATGGAAATAATCGAAAAAAATTGTATCTAATAATCTTAAAAATTGTCAATGTATCTAAAATAATAATAATTTATTATTGCTAATTTTTATAAATATTGTAAACTAATATTTTGTATCAATAAAGATATATTTAAAAAAAAATAATTACCTTAAAATTAGCAGTCACTTGAATACCAAAATTTTAAATGTCAGCTAACTTAATTTTTATTAGGAATTTAAATTGCGCGCTTCGCCCGTCTTGATTTTTTAGCCAATAAGGAATCGGGTACCATATTTTTGCGATAATTCGATTTTTAGTTAACTTTACACTTATTTTATTTGATCTATTTTAATTTAGAGCATTTAATTTCATCGATTTTAATTTAAATGATTTAATTTAGAGTTTAAAAATCTAAAGAGCGCATGCGCAGAATTTTAAAACCGAAGCGCGCCCTTGCGGTTTAAAAAACTATGAGAAATTAAAAATGGTGGGAATTATTAAACATGGCTACCCACGACAAAGGACGCAGAAAGTGGATTGATAATTCTCAAGGTACATTTAAAATAATTAATTAAAGTGTTATTTTGTGTAAAAATTACTCGTTAAATAAATAATTTAATTGTGCTGTGGTGACAAAGCTGTCAAAGTTTATAGGACGGCAAATGCCTGAGTTTGGTAATAAATAAATTTATTTGTTGGGTCGGAGATAACCTTAAACAATGCAATTTATTTAAACACTGCAAAAACAATGTTTGTTTATTTATTTAAACGTCATCAATTTCATTATCTGACTCTGGTGTTTCATCACAATTTATTTCATTATAATTAACGTATTATATAATTTTTTTTCTCAATAATTAATAATTAATTATTAGCAAGTGTTAATTTATTTATGTTAACTGTTTTATTAATTTTTGACACTGTTCCAGATAATTTTGAGAAAAATAAATTAATGGGAGGACGCAGAGGCTTGAACCGCGGTCCTCAACAAATTTACACTCCAGGCAGCGGTCCGCTTAAAAAATCTGACCGCCAGGATGACTTTGATTATGACGCAAGTCTTCATAAGTCCTCGGTTCAAGATCGTCTTAAAAGGCCTTTCAATAATATTAATTTGAACAATCCTTTGGAGCATTTTAACAACTCGGTAAATATGTCGGCTGATAAATTCAATGACGTACATGTTAATCGCCGGCCTGTCAACGACCACCATCATGACAAATCTAATAACAGTCACATGGATGCTGATAGACGCAAAAATAAAAAACCGGAGCAGCAGTTGTATGTACCGAAAAAAATTTATGAATCCATTTCTGAACAGGATAATAGGTAATTTTATATTTAGAATTTTTTTTATTAATTTAGCAGATATTTTAGATTTTTTTTTTTTTTTTAATTTATAAATTATGGCAAAAAAATATTCAGTTATCAACTTTGCTAATATTGCTAATATATAAATATATAAATATATGGATAAAAAAAATAAATTAATTTTTCCAGACCACAGATGTGGGATCGTGAAAAGGAGGACAAACGTGATTGGGAAACCCAGTCAAATCTGAGTCACCGAACTGACTCCAGAAACCGAACAAGACAAAGTATCTCAGAAAAATCCCCCCGTGACAAAGACTTGAAGCGTTTTCCAGCTCGCAAGCCCCGTGATACCGACAAAGAGAGCTGGCGACCCGAGTCTCCAGTGAACAAAAACTTCAACCGGCCTCGGGACCAGCGCCGAAGACCCGAGGACGACTACACATACCGCCGAGACACTCGGAGCGAGCTGGACAAGTACCCTCGGAAGCCTCCAACGGGTCGTAGGAACCCCAAGATGAACGCTATAAAAATCGAGTCCTTGCCTCCTAGACTGCAGCGTAAATACTTTGAGGAAAACGGAATCGAGCCTCCAATAAATCACAATGACGAGCCCTGGGATTCTGGTAATTATAATAATTATTACTCTCATCCAATGCCTCCGCAGATGATCAACATGCCGCCAGTTCCTAATTTTGGATCTCATCAAAATTCCGGTTCCGGGAACCTGAACTCTGGTTCCGGGAACTTGAACCCCGGTTCCGGGAATCAGAACCCTGGATACTCGAACCACAACCAGTGGAACACTCTACCAACGCGAAGTCGCGGACGAGGAAGATTCAGACCAGAAGAACTTGACCTTCCTTCTCACCGACCTGGAACTCCAGACCAGTATTCCGCTCCAAGTACCAGATCTCACACCCCCAGCCAAGAGATAACTCGTTCCTACGACCGGCGAGGCAGCAATAGCACCATGTACACCAGCATGGAAAGTCTGAGCCGAGCTGACAATATTCTGATGCCTCCTCCAGTTTCTCCAGCAACTTACTCCAGGAACCAGCCGTATCGGAACAATGCCAACGAGACTGAGCGTAATTACCAGGCTAAGAGCCCTGAAGCGCCAGCGGACATCTTGGACTGGAGTGAGGAAGTGGAACTGTCTGAAAAGCTGGAGAACGAACGGCTCAGTCGCAGTTCCTCGGTGGTGAGCATCAGCGAAGGTTCCGGGAACCAAGCCAAGCGGAACCGTTCCAGGAAGAAGAGGCGCGAGCGAAAGCGCACCGAGTCCGAGGAACTTCAGTTCCTGGAACAGGAACAAAGGAACCGGCAGAACAGCCGCGAGAGAAAGAACAATCAGTACAACCGTGAGAACAGCAATAATTTTAATAATCATAGGTTCGAGCGCCGGAGGAGCCGTGAGTCCAGCAGAGAAGCTTACCGGAACGAGGAGAACTGGAGAACCGGAAAGCGGGTGTCTATGTGCGAGTCAGAAGACGGCAAGAACGCGGAACTGTTTGTAGAACTAAGGAACAATGTCCAGCAACCGGGAGTTCTTGTTCTTCCGACTCCCGAGGCGCCTCAGTCGCCGCCGTACAAAGACAGGTTCAACTGCAAGACACTATTTGACCCGAACAACCCGAACAAACCTATCGTAGTTCCCTCTCCTGGAACCAGAGCGTCGTTGGTTCCTGAAGTGGCGCCATCTAAGGTCAGAGCGCCATCGCAGTTCCAGCAGAGCTTGCAGCTAGATGGCGTTGCGCCGCAGTACATGGCGGAACAGATGAACAACTCCAGACCTATTTGGTACGATTCCTGTCCGGATAATTTAAAGAACGCGGTTCTGTTGAGGGGAATTGAAGCGGTGGACAGAGAACTCGATTGGTTACTTACCACCGGAGGCTTGACTGCTAACTGGGACCGAGTTGCGTTCCTAAGACAGTCTTTGCAGCAGAGTTTGCAGACTTTGCTGGAGACTGATATTAAATTTTGTCAAGCGGAAAATGTTGAGCAACATTTCTGGAAGATATTGTTTTATAATATCATTGAGATGCTCAGAAAGATCATGCCCAGGGAGGCTGGCGAGAGGAGAGACGTTTGCAAGAAGATTATGCTCAAGATTATTGATGATGGAACGGTTTACTTTGAGAATTTGCTGAGTGTACTGGAGAATATTTATAGGTTCAAGTTGGAGGTGTTTTTGTCTTCATCCTCGCCACCTAAAGGTCTTGGGTTTGTCGGCTTGGCGCTCATTAGTGCTCAGAAGATTTTTCTGTTTCTTGGAGACCTGGCTAGGTACAAGGAACAAGCAAATGAGACTACTAATTATGGAAAATCTAGACAGTAAGTTCAGTGGGTTGTTGATTTTTTTAGAGTTGAGGGTAATTATGATTTTTTTTAGGTGGTATCTCAAAGCTCAGCAGATTAATCCCAAAAATGGTCGGCCATATAATCAATTAGCGCTTTTGGCTTATTATGCTGTGAGTATTTAAAAAAATTTTTTTGGATTTAAAAATTTAAATAAAAAATAAGATTAAAATTAACAATAAAAAAATTTTTATTTCCAGAGACGTAAATTAGACGCTGTTTATTTCTACATGCGTTCATTGATGGCATCAAACCCGTTTCATTCAGCACGTGAGAGTTTAATAGCGCTGTTCGATGAAAATAGAAAGAAGGTAACTATCAATTAAATAAATACTAACAACAAATAAAAAATAAAAAAAAATAAAATGAATGAAATTTTATCGCTAAAAATAATATTTCAATTTTCTGTTACTGCCGTCAGTACCTACATTACGTAAGTAATTCAAATAAATTGCCGTGAATTAAATTCAGCTATGAAAAATATATTTAGTTTAGATCGCTGGAAGCTTTATTATAAATTTAGATTTTAGTCTATTAAATTATAATTACCATTCTTAATGATATATATTCTTGGATGTTTATGTTGTTTATTTTTTATTCGCAGTACGAGTCAACGGAGCGGAAACGCAAGGAAGAACGTGAGTGGAAGGAACGTGCCAGGATGAAGGAAAAAGAGGGTGCTAATAATATCGCCGGTGGATTAAGACGCGAAACTTGGGTGCATCCTGGCGGAAGGAGGATGAGGCGTACAACATCTGCGGCCACTGCCTGTGAAAATAAATTACCTCATAGCGATTTAGAAGATTTGGCTCAGCTTAGTAGTGTTGAGGTAATTTATTGTTTTATCGCATTTTATTGGCCCAGGCCAATATGAATTTTATATTTTTAGACTGAATTTAAAATTGAAAAAATTTTTCAAGGTCATTTTAAATTTTAAAACGTAAAAATATATATTTTAATATCAATAATTGGCAAAATATATATTTATATCAAATATTAGTTCTATAAAAAAATTTTTTAATTAAAAGTTGTTCAGAATTTAATTTTACAAAAAAAAAAGTCTCATAATTTTTTTTTAAGACCAATAAGAAAGCCGCAAATTTAAAATAAAGATTTTTAAAATAAGCAAAAAATTATTTACATAAAATTTTTTAAAAACTTATTAAATTTTTTTTTTTTTTCTTTTTTTTTTCCCCCAGGTAAACAAAAGATTTGTGACGTCGTACCTGCACGTTCACGGGAAATTAATAACAAAAATAGGGTAAGTAATATGTTAAATCCTACAATGATAATAATAAAAGATAAAATAATAATAATTGCAAACACTCGGGCATAAATATTGAGTGTTAGACAAGCGAGGTGTGAAAAGTATGTTGATTTTATAACTATTCTCAGAAGTTTAAACTTCCCTGCGGTTATTTTTCTCAGTTAATTCATATTGGGTGCCGGAATAAGTGTAGAATAAAAATAATAAAAGAGCTTTGAAGTAATGAGATAAGCCGGAGAAGAAAACAGAGAACAGAGGACAGTTGAGGAGAAATGTTGAGATTAAGAGAATAAATGAGTGAGGTGTGAGCGTGTTTTACGGTTTGCAGGTGTAAGAAAGACGTTGGTAATTATTTTTTCCGAGATTAAAGCACGAGTTCTCTAGTCTTCTGGTGTTAGTCAACTTCAGCGCTAGTACTAGACGTTTAACAGCATCACTAACATACTGCCGAGTAATTCAAGTAACCAGGATAACGTCTCTGTTATCGTCGACGTATGAATGGCTCATACACGTGCCGGAAAGAGTTTACTTCACACAACAGCCTCAACAATAATAACAGTTACCCGCTCGCGGCTTATCTGGACTACCTGGTGACACTGAATTGTGTTTTTCTCACAATTTATTTGATAAAAAAAAATTATTTTCATTTTTATTAATCGCCAGGAAGGTAAAGGCACTAATTAGTGACACCCTATTTTATTTTATATCGTATTTAATTTAATTATCTACAATATTAATAATAATTGTTAATTTTTTTATACAATTACTAATTTAAAAATTAAAAAAAAAAAAGTATGATTTATATTATTAAAAGAAAATGAGTTGCTAGTCAAATTAAAAAATATTTTTTAATAAATAAGTTAAGTATTAAAAATTAACAATATCAAAAATTTACATTCAACTGAATGGTTATTAATTACAAAATAATTGCTGTCAACAATTGGTGCTTTTGCCTCAAATATTTAAAGATTAAATAATTATTTTTATGACGTAGATTACGCGTGTAATCATAATTAAATGTATCAAGTAAATAAAAGTAAAAGGATCAAGTGAGGGTATGCGCAAGTTCTCCCGTACCCGGTAAAGGCTCTTCGTGTTTTCTTCCAAGGCGGTAAAAATGTTAATTGACAATTGCGTGGCGCCATTGAGCATCCCGGGATACCCAGGTATTTAAAGCTACTAGCATCTTTAAAACTATTAAACTTCTTGATCCGTCTATCGCATTCTACATTCCAACTGTTTTATACTCATTAAATTTATTTTTTATCATTCGCGTCGTTTATTATTAATTATATAACGCCTGTATTTAATTAATTAAAAATTTTCTAAACAAGTTGAGAATTTTTTTTTAGATTAAATTCAAGTTTTTTTTTTTTAATTTTGATGAGGCTTGACAAGATGGCGGAATTAGATTCCAAATGGCGGTCCTTGAGAAAATTTCGCGGGCGCCACCCGGTGTCTAAAATTATAACTAATTTTCCCGCCTGAAAATTAATTATTTAAATATTTTTTTTCTAATTATAAGTTAATATTTTTTGTGATTATTTTTGCAATCTAGGTTCTAGCAAGAATAATAAAAATGAAGTTATATTAATTAAATTACATAGATAATCAATATAATGTTGGTTAAATGATAACGATCTATTAAAATTACTGAAGAATAAGATATTACAATTTAAACAAGTTTGATCTGTTTAATTTATAAAATTACACGTTTAACTATAACATTTAAATGCACCAATGGATTTAACATGAAGACTAAAAGAAGTAATAGTATAAGATGGTCGCCGTGATACGAATAAAGAAGAACGTAAACTGAAGTAAAGTTAATATTGGTGTTAATGCTGAAGTACAAGTCTTTAAAACTATTTTTATTTATAAGTTTATTTATATCTGTATCTATATCTTCGCACATGTGAGTACATATACATAGAGCGAAGATGGTCGTTTACCCGTAGCATCGTGTGACGACCCCGCCCGCTTCAAGGACATCCTCAGACACCGCAAACTCACGAGATGCTCAAGACTATCGTATCGTCTTGAGAGCAAGAAGAAAACAAGAAAGAGAAAGATAAAAAATTTGAGAAAGAAGAAAGATTAAAAGAGGGTAGAGGTGAGTGGTGGGCACGTATGTGTTAAAGCACTGGATTCCTCACGTCCATCCAACGACAACTGGACTCCAACTGGACAACTGGACAACGACTCCAGAGCTAGGACACACGATGGGCCATGTCGTCGATTAGCCATTGTGTCTTTCATCCCGTACATTTTATTATTTTTTATTCCCCACTTGTTTCCGCGGGTTTTTTTATCTCCCGGATAAATTCCTTGGTGTTGAATCTGTCACCTTCAACCGGCCGGCTCTTATTTAAAGATTTATTTTCATTAATAATTGATAGGGTGCTTATAAAACTTATAAAACTACAGTACATTGACTTTATAGTTATGTTTATATTTATATTTATATTTATTATTATTATTGTTATTATGGGTTTATAATTGACTTTCGGATTACGAGTATAAACTCTTGATGAGTTAACTCGCTCGTTTATTTGGTAAGACACTTTTAATAATTCTTGAGGATTAGTTTTTTTTTCTATTTAGATAACAAGTAGCTCGTTTTATCGTAACATACCTCCGATATTTTCATTATCCGATTTTATAGCTTTTTCACGGGTTTAATGCCCCTGTAAATGGATATTAACAAGGTATTATTATTTTTTAGCTTCTACTTATATGGGAAAGTCTTATTTAACGATCTTGACACTTTATTTTATTGATTTTATTGAATAGTTAACAATTATTTAGCAATTTTACTTGAGTAACATAATTTAGTTCCGATTTAAAATCAGAGATAGCGCCACCGAACATTTTTTTTTTTTTTTTAATTGAAATACTAAGTAAGATTCGAAAGTTACAAATGTTTTTACAATCATAATTATTTAAATTAACCACTGCATAAAGTGACCAAGAATCCGTACATAAAGCAGTAACAAGTAATCAGAATATTTAATAGAAGTCATACTGAAAGCGCTCTAGAATAAGAGATCTCGTAAATAAGATAAAACCAGTTGGATTACATTTCTATTAGACTGGTGATTTAATCCATGATCGTGTCATGCGGATTAATTGTTTCACTGATAATCCATTCCATTAAGTGTCCTTTGGTTGGATTTAAAGATACTAACTTTGGTTTAATGCCTTTTAATTTATTTAAAGTTATTTATATTTATATGTCCGAGATATATCGACGTTTATTTAAATTAATTGCTATTTATAGTTATTGTATAAATATTTATTTACCATTAATAATGATCGTAATAACGACTCCGATAATAACAATAATAATAATAATAATAATAATAATAATAATAATAATAATAATAATAATAATAATAATAATATAATAATAATTTAGCGTAATAATAAGGTATAAGGATCGTTTTTAACCTTTAATGTCTAGTTGTCTTGCGCGATAGTTATTCAACGTAATTTTTCGCGCCCTTCACGGCTATCATGCGACATTATTGGCGCCACGAGTTAAGTCTACGTGCGTGTTTACGTTTATTCGTGCTGCTGAACCATTTACATTTTGTTGGTTAGTTTTTATTTTTAACGCTCTTCATTAATAATTCTTTCAAGTAGTAGACAGTTAAAAGAATTTAAATAGCCTCTTTAACGGAAGTTAGAGCGCATGTCATATTTTTTAGGCGGCAAGTTATTATTAAAAATATTTTTAAACTTTTCGACAAAATGAGGTTGTAATAATTGTGGCACGGTCATGAGAATGGTGGCACGATTATTGCGCCCAGCCCACGCAATTCTATGGGTCAAGAATCATGATCTATGATCACGATGGTGGGTACCAACTTGAGCCGTTATGCGCTAAAGTGCAAACTTGTTAGTCACAAATATCTGACACACCATCTAAGAGATTTTTCATTCCAAAAAAAGCCATTTTTATTTAACATTTTAGATGAGCTTTGATAATTTCATGTAGTTATTATCGAAGAAAGGTGTGCGTTTCATTGGAATGATAATTGAAATTAATAACATTCCTTCTTACGGCTTTAAATAAATTATACTGTTTTTAGACAGAATTTTTAGTAAAAATCCATGAAAATAAAGTTCCTGTTGCAAGAATTGAAACTATTGTACCATTTCTCGATAATGCAGACTGAAGAAAAGTAAACATTTCTTTAAAATACCTCAGATGAAGCTTGAGTGTGTATTTTCATACAAAAAAGACTTTAAAATAAAGTTATCGCTTGGAAGAGGTGTATAATACATTGTGTACATTAAAGACAATAAGTTATGGAGAAAAACGCTCGGATAAGGGGCATAAATAAGAAAACAAGGAAGCGAAAAAAGCGACAGTACGAGTGGAACAAGAGTTTGGTATTGAAAGAAGTTGTTTTAAATAATTTAACAATAAATGATACCAGTGAGTTGGCAATATTGTCGCTGAAAAAGGAGGCTGGAGTTTTAATAAATTTATAACTTTACGAGATTCCATAAAACGCGAGGGTGGATTAAACTTTAATAGCGGAGACTCGAGAGAGGAGAAAACGAGGAGTTTTTAGTGGAAACGTGAGTACAATCGAAAACTATGATTGATATATTGTAAAAGATAGCTATATAGAATATTAAAATGTTTTATCGTTAGCGGCAAATGTCCGTGGGATTATACGGCACGCAAAGAAAATGAGTTACGAAAAAAAAACTGGCAATCATGGCTGAGGAAGAGCGCACTTAATGTCAACATCGTCGGGACAATAATTACCTTATAACAACAAATAGTCGGTTAAGGTTAAGAGTTTTAGCGACGATAGATGCGATGTTTAAATACGAATTAGCCGAAGTTGAGACAAAGACAGAGAGACAGGGCAAAGAAGTTAGTGCGGCAAAGGTTACGATTTAACACAAGATGTCGGTGTAATGTCCAAAAGAATATAAAAAGTCTTATGGCGTCCTAGTCTTAGTCCTCGGTGGATTCCATTAGAGCGTTTACACTTGCATCCAATGGCCGTTTGCGTTCCCACCGTAGTTAAAGCAGCATTCGGCGGGCGATCAAAAGTCCCCAAGCCATGATACCTACGAGGTTGATCTAACGGCACTTGGACACATCGGGCAACCAATCACTTGAGAACAAGAAAATTTCTAACCTAACCCCTGCACGATCTGTATATTGTAAGAATGTATGTATGTTTATCGATACAACACATTAATTCTAATCTAATCCCGGACAAAATACCTTTTACAAACTGATTTAGTTTTACGAGAGGACGCTGGCTACTTGTTCGCTCGACAATTTAGCGGGAATTTTTATTTTAACTACGAAAGAGGAGACTTAAAACTAAAAACTGCTAGGTGATTAATAGTGATCAGTTATGTACAATCCGCCTTGGGTTACGTTACGAATTAAAAAGATTAAAGCATTAGTGTGGCTTAAGGAAAAGGGGTCCACGTTGAGAGTAAGACGTTATGTCCCGTAAATTTGCCACTGTACGGCGTGTTGCCCGTTGGGGCTGTGGGAATATAACCGAGTTGTGTCTCTGTTTGAGGGAACGGACCGCCAGGGGGACCTCCAATAGAAAAATAGGATTGAATATGACTGAGAGAGTGTCGATGGAGACCAAGGTCTTGTACAACTTTTAAGCCTCTTCTTTTATCATTCGTTCCGCTCAATTTAACAACGTGACTCTGAGGGTCTTGCATTGATACTAATGCATTTTGCTAATTTTATTATCAGATCTTATTGAAGATTCACTTTTTATGCGATCAAGAGTTTAAAATTGAATTTTAGTTTATAAATTATTTTGTTTTAGTATTTTAATCTATGCCTAGATTTTTAGGTTTAAGGAAATTTTAATAAATTTAGTATTTTTTTGCCCAATACTGGGAAGAAATAAAAATGACCAATCGCATATATTACAAGAGACTTAAGTAGTTGGATAAAAAGGTTAAGATGAAGGTAAATAGTCGACGGAGATTCTTATAACACGAGAAGGTGAAAAAGACGGTGGGGGTTACTTAAGTAGCAAAACCCATAGATAGAACGCCGGCTTATAATGTACACGTCTTAGAAGAATATGTACGGCGATATTAGTTGCCGTTTTCCGTTATTCTAATTGCCACGAGAATTACCCATCTAGCATGGGTATCTATCCAGCTCGGCATGATCTTAGTGTCTTCCAGATACTTTAATTACCAACAAAACAAAATTATTTAAATATTTAAGCGTAACAACGTCTTAAATGTATCACTGTTGTAACAAACTCGTTTTAAACCGGACATATCTCTGAGCGTTAACTAAAGTGTCTAGGAAACCAAAGAGGATCAAGAGCGCTTATAACTTAACTTGTAGTTTAAGTATCTGTATGAGTATTTTATTTCCACTTATTCCGAATATAATTTGTCTTGTTAGCATTGTCACTTTAATTAGTTATCTTTATCTCTCACGTTTCCCTCCCCACGGGTGTAATTTCACTCTCAATTCTCAACCAGGTGGCTCTTATTCATCCCACTCAATCTAATATTTATCATTTTTAAAAGACGATGTTTACTCTGTTGTAGAATGGAGACTTTTCAAGAAGCTGGTGTGCAAATGTTGCGCGAATTTCGAGCTCTGTTGCAGCATTCGCCTCTTCCACTTCCTGGGACTCGGCTACTTCAACTTCTTGCTCTCAATATGTTTGCCATCGAGACGACACAGCTTAAGGGTGAGTAAACGTTTTAAGATACCACTTATGTAACTGTTATTTTTTATAACTTGGGTTTTTTTCAAACTTAAATTCCATTTATAACCAGTTCTTTTTTATTTCCGTTTTAATTCCACAGTATGATTTTTTTTTTTTTTAGTAAATTATCGAAAATTATTTTGAATTTTAAATTTTAATAATAATAATTTCAAATAACTTAATCGTGGGAATTTGGACAATAAGATGACACTGGATATCATCCCAGATTATAATGAGTATAATCTGAATTATACTAGTTAATATCTAAAAAAAAAAAAAAAAAAAAAAAAATTATTCACAACAATTTCCATGTTAAATAATAATAATGATGATGTAGAATTTTTAAGAATTCCCTATTGTTATTATTATGATAATAACTTTTTCTTTAGACAGTGGAATTGAAAACGGTAAACCACAAATATGCGTAGCTGATGCATTAGAAAAGTTATAAAAAAATAATAGGCTCTCGGGGGGTCAAGTGAAAAAGGGTTATGATGTATTATAAATAAATCGTAAACAAACTTGGGTGTGCCATTATCTGCATACACTCAATAGACGATTACCGGACGGTGTTTACGATTTCAATTACCATTTGTAAGTTGTATTGCATTCCCTACTTCTGGTTTAAGCAAATGAAGAGTGGCTACCACTCAGAACTCCCCATAGCTATATACTCATACCCAGGAAAATAAGTATACCAAAGAAAGGATAAGGATTACCGCGATGTACTCTGGGAAAAAAGGAAGAATATAAAATAGATGGTGGCGCCGCGACGCCCTGGCACCAGTGAGAGACGGGTAATTCCATGCTGGTGAATCTTTTCGATAAAATCTTGTTCATACGAGCTGGCTTATACGACCGAGAATAAAAGTGAGAAGCACAGAGGGAACTACCACGGTATATATTTAATAAATTATTACTTTTCCTTCCCCATCACTTGTCTAAACATAATTAAATTATAATATATCGTCGTTCCTAACGACTTTACTATAAACTATTTTAAAACAAAAACTCCCTTAGGTGTTTTATTGTTACTTTTATTGGGTATTTTATGGTTATGGACATTCGATTATCTATAATAATAGACATTCGTCCTAACGGTTTCAAGTGATTTCAATTTCGCGGTTAACTTAATAGTCATTGTTATGCAATGATTATTCCGAGTTAATAGGCCAATGAATTATTGCGAATCGTGAAGATAAGTGTGCCAGTATAAGTATGCCCGAACCAAATAGACAAATTCAATAGTTTAACAACAAATAAAATATTTATATGATTAACAGGGTAAGAAATATGTCGGTTGATATGAAAAGACATCCCGGGGGCTCATAAACTTATATTTTATTATTATTTTTCATCGTAATCATTCTGAGCTTCTGGTGATAGTGATGATGGTAGTAGTATCACACTGGTTGAGCCTCACAGAAGATTATGAAGAGACGAAGCTGATCGCTGTGTCTAGATAACCACAGAAATGACTATCGCAAGATGTCTCAGGTAATTCATTAAACCACCCTGCGTATACCCGCCCATTGGTTGTTATGTGCCGTAACGGCGCCACCGGCTTCTTAAACAAGAAGGTCGTTTACTTGTTTTCATCGTTGGGCACATATAACCACGCAGCGAGGAGTCGCCACGTTTTATTATACACTTAATAATAATATAATATAGTATATCTCTTCTTCTTCGTCTTCTTCTCCTCTTCTCTTTTCTTTTCGTGGGGTATAATATTAAAGACATTGCCAACCAGATCTAAGGAGCTTTTTTATTGATTCTCAAAATCCTGCCACACGTCCTCAGCCATAAGGTATTAAAAAATTTTTTATGTCTGAATTAATTCGGCAATTAACTTGCACGAATGTGTATTACACGTAACTTGGATAAAACCAGACTCGATAAATTTGTTCAAGATTAGGCTCAAGATTAAGCGGTACAAGCGCTCAAGATATACCTCCGCTTTTCAGAGCATTTTGTAATGTCTTTATAAATTCCCACTGGATAAAAAGGTCGAACAGTAAATCAATCGCCAATAAATCCTCGTACCCTTTTTGCGGTAAAAATTTACGGTGAAAAAAAGGTTATCCTTTTGCTGAATGGCCAGTAATGGATCTAGTTTCGTGGGCAGCTTGTTGACTGGAAGATATTTGCCACAATGAAGCCTCAAGATCGAGATTATAGACATTAGGGCACCAGTCCAGGCATAACATTATAACAGAGAGGTTGCTTTTAAGTAACTCGAGGACTTTCAGTTGCACTTCAGATCGTTGCTGTCAGATACGAGGGATCTGACGGGATTTAGCCTATATATCCCAACAAAAACCGGAACTGATAACCTGAAAAACTATAGGGATAGTAAAGGTTAATGTAACGCTTAATTCGATATGCGTTCTGATGATACCGGATATATATCGCTTAGATATTCGAGTCTTGTAGCGCCATCACGGCAATTACACGTACCGTGTCCTGCTGGGCCCAAAAATAACATGCCCATTAAAATATCGCAGAAGGTATAAGGTATATAAGGTATAAATTAGCTGAAATACAGCAACCCTTTAGGCAGAAACGAAATATTAACCTCTTCATCGCCGGGTAAATATTCCCGAGGCCAACCTCTTCACCGGTTGCTTCTTTGATATGATATACATTATATACGGATCATATTTATTAAGTTATTTATATTTAATACTTATAGTTATCCTTTATAGCCGAGGAAAAGGCATTAATTATGAAGATTTAATGGGGAACGAAAAATCGAGGCCTCTAAACAGGAACGAGTTTTAATGAGTCATGAGTATTAGGGGAAGGAATACTATTTTATGAATCAAAAACATATCCTTTCAAAAGTTAGGTTATTTGTTTAAAAAAGTGTAATTTTTGAAATGCTTTTAGAAACAATAAATTGAATGATTATGAATATGCAATTAAATTGAATAAGTTCGTTAACCTGTGACAAGTTGACGAGTCCTGTCATACATTTACCCGATAACTTTGGAAGCGATATATGCATTAGCCATTATTTCCGAGATAGTCGAGACGCCCGTCACACTCAGTGTTTCATTAAATTAATAACACTGTCGCTAGTTGGGGTATATTTAGCCCCAACGTTGACGTTTTCCGATAAAACCGAATAATTTTATTATTGTTACCAGGGATCCTGATAATTATAGATATTACCAAGAATTTTATTAAATTATGTATAAGAAATCGATAATTAGAGCCAAGTTATAATGGGTAGGTTGAAAGCGGCTGAGGCTGGGCCTTAACTTAGCTTGACTTGCCACTTGCCAAGAAAGCTTTCGTGATGTGTTGACCTTTATGAAGGTGCATAGTCGTTTTCTGTGGTAACATGGACCGATCATCCCATCCAGACTTTAGTTTCTGTTGATCCTACTAGCATAACGGTGTATGAGGTTACAAGGATAATTGGTGCCGGAAGTTTTTGCAAACTGCCGGTGTTTCCTTACCAATTAATGTTCATTTCATCTACATCTACATACACCTATGCGATGGGATCATTAGTCTCACGTTATTTATAGATTTACCTTTATCAAGCTTTTTGATTGAAGAAATCCGATTGCGGAAAATGGACATCAAATAAGAGGTTGCCAAAAAAAATCAATTGAATCTAATGGCCCGTAGAAAAATTTTATGATAAGATGCGTTCATATCAAGCCAAATCAATGGAAACATTTAAAACGAACGGATATGGATGGTATCATTCGAAGATTTATGCATACAGTTAGCAATTATACGAAATGTGTAATTTATAACTCAAGCTACTCAATCTAACACCTTTAGATTATTAAAGTACGGTTATGAAAACATAGTGTTGGTTGGATACAACATCACGAAAGACCAAATCAGATCGAGAATCAAGGGAACAAGTGATATTGACAAATGGAAATGATCTGGAGCTTTTTAGCATGATCTTTGAAGCATAAAACATTGATTATAGTCCTTACTTAAATAAAATGTATATGACCAAGAAGGTCGAGTTAATTTAAAGGGTCTTTTGTTATCCGGTAACTATTTACTGCTGGTAAATTTATTGGGTATGCTATTTTATAGCGTCTGTCTTGTTTTTGTTTGGCACACCAGAGTATAAAATACTCATCCTGGAACAGTAGCTTAGAAAATCGAGTTTGAGTTTTAATGCATCGATATAAATGCGCGTCCGGTATCGTCTGGTTTTCTTAGGTATCTCTTTTCTCAGTTGGCAGCCCCTATCCTCGACAGACTACCGTAATTTAATGGCCCTACATATAACTACGTCGATATACCATGAAACTTTAGAGCTGAGTGGTGAGTCGATACCCGGTAAACATTGATACCAACAAAACAAAACAAACGTACTTATATACTGAACGAGAAAAAAAAAAAAAAAAAAAAAAAAAAAAAAGAATGCTTTTCTATTTCCTCGAGTTATCTCTCGTATCTAAAATTCAGGATCGCAATTGCCGAAACGGTAAAGCTTTTTATGGAGATAAGAGCTTGAGGAAGGATCCATTATTTAGATCCGAATTGGCGTTATACTGTTTTGAGCAAACTAAGAATCCGTTAGTCCAACAAAGCGAATCACCAAATAAAAATTAACTGTTTTACTTGGTTTCTTGGTATAGTTAGACACCATAAGCAAATAATACCTACCAAGTCTACAAACCGGTCATCCAGTGACGCATTCGACAATCGTTAGAAAAAAATTTCTTTCAACGTTTAAAGAACAGACGCTGTTTGCTCGTACGCTTGGTGCAAATTATAACCTCTCACTGAATAAATATTCCGCGTTGCGAATTCCACGATAATTTTTAATGGAAAAGCTTCCTGAATTATTTTTCCCTACCACCCACGGGATTATAATATAATTTAATAAATAGATAAGATATGAGGAGATATAAGACTGCAATAAAAGGAAAATAAAAAAATTAGCGAACAAGTAATGGCCGTAAGTTAGTAGTCGTAGGTGCGGTTGCGATTGCGCGATACAGGGTGGCAAGAAGAGACCAACAAGTGATGTTAAAAGTAAAAAAACTCACCAATAAAAATACGCTTCGGCGGTCGTCCTTGCCCTCGCCGATGGAGCCTAACGTCAAGGCCATTTCGCTTCGAGCGCAATGCACCCACTTCTTCCTCTCCCCGTAATTTTTTATTCCTCTTACTCTCGTCTATCTAATATATAATACAAAATCCTTTTCCCATTCCCGTTTACGTTCACGTTCACATTCGAGTTCTCCTTCTCGTGCTCGCCATTACTCGAGTGATCCACCTCGGCATTATCCACCGAGAAAATATTAACAAACCTCCAATCAAATCTCCATAATACTTTCCTCCGTGACTCAATACGTGCAATTAGTTAATCGTGCCCATTTACATAACATATTAATAATCAATTCGCCATTCAGTGCCCGACATTTTGTTTAAACATTTTTTCATAGCAAATTACGCTTTTCCTGCGATAGGGTATACAACAATAATCATACTCATGATGTGGATATGTTTATTTTTGCAGTCAGCTTTGAATCCAAGTGATTCACTGTTCAGGATAATAATTTTTAGAAAGCTTTTCCATGTGTTTAACTTCAAATCTTGAAAATATGATCAAAATTATGACATTTGGTACCACAAAGATTTATACTTTGTCCGGGGATATTTACGCGCATCACTGCACCAAAGTACAGCCTTTCTTACCTCGAAGAAAATGCCCATCTCCTCAGTTATGATCTTAATCTCTTACGGAAGTAACTTAAACAAACAAACGATCTAAAAAATGAGAGGGTATCCCTCGGTATTCCTATTTATCTCACTCCATGCTCTAGTTGTGCATCAGAGCCCTCCTTGAGGACTTGGACCGGTTACCTCTTATCGTATTTTTAAAGTGATTCTACTCGAGTGAGATAGTAACCGCTTGGGTTTTATTCATCCAGCAACGAGAATCCTGAAGAAAGAGCACACAGCTATAACTATGTACACTCGTACCAGTTCGTTGCCTCCAACCACGGGTGATAGCTATAAATATCTCGGAAAGTGTTATTTTTAACTGTACGCACGACACGCACGGGCGACACACGTTCCCCTCTGGTGCATGCGCGCAATCACCTACGGCTGAAGAAGAAATAGAAACCGAGGAAGAACGCCGGCCAAATCTAACAAGGATAGAAGTGTCACATCTGCAAGGCTTGAGGAACGCGAGAAAATTTCTTTGATTCACCAGCACGTAATCCTCGAAGACTATTTTTACTATTTCTTCACTTGAAATCATTTGTTTGGATACTAAATCAATGTACCCAAAAGAAAGCAAACAAAATGGCAAAGAATTCTTAAATGAAAGAGTTTTAAATTGTTAGTGTCCTTGCGAGGCTCCTCTTCTATTTGCTTGCCCACCGTCTTCCTGCAGAGTAAGAGCGTGTTCCCTGAAGCATGACGCCAGGCGTTGATTAGACCCCTTCCTGTAGCATACTATTCGTAGAGTTTCTTCCCTCTCGCACTACAGTCTCTTTTTCTGCGCCATCAACTTGATTCGTTTTTTTTTTTTTTTTTCTTTCGAAGCCTGTGACCTTGTGAAGGTCGGGTGAATGAACAGCTGCGGTGAAAATACTTGTTCATCATTATCATCATCATCATCATCATCATCATCATCATCATGATTTTATTCTTAAACTTCTCTGTGTTGGTGTTGGTCTTGTTCAGTATCATCTTAATCTTCTTTTATCTTCTTATTCCTGTTAATTTCTCCAGCAGGAGCCTCTAGCTTGAGCCAACACTGTTACTATCTTCCTACATACATAATTCTAGGAGAGAATGTACTCGTTGTTTTATTCGAGGCTAATCGATTCGACGTCTCTTGGAACTGACATACCAAGGTCGTTGTTTTAAGGATTCGACATAAGCATAAGCATAAGCATAAGAAAATTCTTAAGCTCACTGTTCACTGTTTGATTCTTTAATATCCCGTCAAACGGTAACATCGCCAATGTAAGTTTCTTGTAATCCTTTTTCTTTAAAAACAAATTCAATTATTTTATCATTCTCAGAAGCTGGTAAAGTTGAGTAATAACCAGAAAACCAGTATATGAGGATCCTTAATCACCGGTCTGCTAAAGAAATTCCCCTAATGACTGTTAGTTAAATTTGTAGCTTTTTATTTTATTTAAACATACACCATACAACATACTACACTTACACTTTGTATTATAAATGTATGGTTACGTTACAGAAGTTACGTTTTAACCTATAACGATGAGCAGCATGCTCTTGTTGTTCTCTTTTACCTTTTCCCTTCTATTCCACAGTAAATATTTTAAAACGCATCCACACTTGTACTTGTGGTCATCTCTCTTTGCTACCTTTACCACTTCTTCTGGTCATTATCTTCAGTCTCCGCTTCACCTTTCCTTTTATTTTTTGTTACGTCCATAAGAAACGAATCTCCAGAACGAACAAGTTGTAATTTATCTAGCCAGCGATCATTTTTACTCAATATCTCATCGCATCAGTATTATTTGTTGTCATCGATATCTACGACAATTAAAGTATTATCTTCCACTTACTTTATAAAATTCATAAAATGTGAAAAATATAAAAAAAAAAAAAAAACAAACAAACTATTGAACTAACACGCTCCTCGCACATCTTTGTCTTAAATAAATCAGAGATCGTGTGCGTGAGATTATTTTGTACTTTAAGGGCGTTATCTCGATGTCCGTTCGTGCGCAGAAATCTTGTAAATTGAATTCCCATAATGAATAACCAATGACGATAGAGCAAACACTTGGGTTCTTTAAGGTTTGCCGATTTAGCAAAAATCAAACGTACATTTGTCATTGACGATTGAAAAATTATCTTTTGAATTACGAAATTTTTAAAATTAAAAAGTTTAATGGATCCTGAACAAGTTTTATGTTTTTTGTTGGGATAATTACGCTTGCGAACGATTAAAACAAATTTGCTTTTAGTTAATTTTTTTTTTTTTTTTTTTTGTGGTCTTACGTGTCTCGAAGGTGTTGCTCAATGCTAAAGATGTTTTTATAAATTAAAATAATTTGTAAGTTATTTGTGTTAACATAAACTACGTGCATTTTACTTGATGGGGTGTCTCATCAAACACGCGATCTAACTAACAGAATCCACCACCGAGATACTCTATAATTATAATGACATATTCTGGTTAAAGATTTTCATTCGCAAGGCCACGATCGTCGACGAGGCGTTAAAGAAAAAATTACACTCAAGAAGCGGTGAGGAAGCTAAAAAAATCCTCGGCAAGTAAAGTAAATCGAGAAAAGAGGTTTTAGTTTCTTAGAACGATACGAATTTATCTGTTGTTAACTTTGTGTTATTAAAGTTTATGGCTCTTTTGGGTTCAAGGCTATTGTTAATATATCAAAAGTTTTGGTATCCAGAACTCTAGAAATCAAATCAACGTGTTATGGAGCAGATCCTCAAGATCTGATTGAGCAGTTTGATAGAGATGAACCAGCAGAAAATAAGCTGTGTCGCAGCAAGTCGGTGACCTCGCAAGGCCTCGTCAAGGCCGTCTTGAGCTCGTCAGAATGTTGCAAAAAGTATAGATTTCAGCAACCAAATTTTTCTCATCGTAATCATATAATCATATGGAGTATTACCATAATTTATTTCCGTTTGCAATAAAAAACGGAAACAGGTTGGATTAAAATAGACTTGAGTTGAATTTTCTTGCTAAAATTAACGACAAAAGTTGTTGTAGAAGATATCGCGTGATGATCATCACGCTTATTTGTCTCCTGGGTCGTTGGCTTCAAGGTATTTCCGACGAGTTATATATCTCCTAAGCACTCACATGCCGAGTGGGATATCGTAATCGGACGCGTTCTACCACGAGCAGTTGAGTAGTTACATTAGCATTGCTCATTGCTCATTCCGAGTTATACCACTTTATAATCTGGGAGTTTCTTCTCCTCATATATAACCATATAACTACCCTTTTTTGATGGATCTCAATAAACAATTCCCCGTATTTTTTTAGCTATAATTTATAATAAATCCCAGTGAGTAATGTAGCGACACGAATATTTCGTCATCATCCTCGTAAAATGATACGTTTTAAGAGTTATCTTACACAATCTGTGATTAAATCGATCGTTGAATAAAATTATTATACCCATTGACAATTAACTAACTTGAAATTTATTCTTATATATATATAATCGAAGATCGATCTTGTCGATGGAGTTAAGGGGGAGTTAAGTGTAAGGAGATAGTATTGATATTGAAAAGCCGGTCTTTCCGGTGATTTTTATTGAAATCCACCGTACAGAGACGTTATGCATTAAATCGATCTTGACGGTATCGTAAAAGGGTGCCTGAGTAGGAAGATCAATTTAGGCGAAAGTATATATCCACGTCAAGGCGTTCTTCATCAAGGCACCTTAACGAGAACACTTTAACGGTGAATTGATATTGCCCCGCAATCATCATACCCACTTTATTTAACTCGCGATAAACTTAATTAATTTTAATATCTATAAAGGGGATTTTATGTATATTATTATCGATGGTAAAACCATTCAGTTGGAATGAATTAAAATATTTAAATAACTATATGCGACAAGTTAAATGAAGCAACAGGAGTAAACCGTTTAACCTCATATTTATTTACTTGATGTTGTTTCAGTTAAGAAATAATAAAATCGATCGTTGCTTTACCTCTACTTTAAAAAGCCATCATGTGAATTAAAAGATGATGAATATTTAATAATGGAAAATAAAACTTGTATGAGTTAATGCTGAGAGTCAATGAAAAATAAATAACCGAGTATGAGGGAATGAGATAGTTGATAATAACCACCTCGATTGGCCCGTTCATATTATTGACAGCAGGGCGTTCTGATAGACTCAAGAGATATACTTGGTGATGTCTCGTCGTTGTCTGAGTGGGCTGGCCAACAAGTGATCTGAGTAAATATCACCCTCCAGGAAGACGCCCAAGGGTCAATTATAACTTATAACGTTTCAACGAAGCCAATTGAATTATTTAACGACACCTTGGCGTAGTAATCACGCCGAGACTCTCAAGGCGCCTCACGAACATCCTATAAACTAATTTTAACCTTTAAAAAAATTATTTTCATTTCACGGCAACGCTCTCCTGATTTTTCCTCCTTTTATAAGGAAAAAAAAAATTTATTTTTAGTTTATTACTTATATCCTGGAAAATAACTCTCCACAAAGAAGAAAATTTAGCGACAATACGCTACCTGTCGGAATTTCTAAAAACTAACTTTTACCAAAAAGTCATATACGTATAAAGTAGATAAAATTAATGAATATTTTGACTACAAAAGTCGGCATGCCGGATCAATGTCCAGGGTATGTGCAATATTTACTTAGTGATCGGCAAAATCTTCAGAGACTTGATTCCGGCGAGTAACAAACAGCATCGGTAGTATGGACGGTATTTTCCTAGGATGAAAGAGACCGCGGGCAATGTCACCCTCGTAAACACAACCTCGCGTATATTCTTCCTTCTTTCTACTATCCCAGAGTAGAGAGCTACGAGGCTACATTTTTCTCGATAGCCGCTGCGGGATGAAAGGGCACGCTGAAATGTTGAATATGTCGATTATCCTCGATGGATATACAAGATAATGAAAAGCCTATTCGTGAGGAGTTTTCATCCTGTCCCTAGATTCTCAGCCATTTCAAAATATTTACTCATTATTTATAGTTTCGTGCTAACCAACGAGCTTCTTTCTGTTTCAGATTCCCAAATGGCGCAGGGATATCGCTCGGAAGTACAGGAACGCGCCCTAGTGGTGTCGCTGCAGATGTTCAACCTGATTCTCGAGCGAAGTGTCGCGCTTCTAAGAGAAGAGCTGGATAAAGCGGCAAAGGAACGCCCGAGGCTGATTGTTGATGAAGACATGCAGGTCCTCTTGCCGACTATCAAGGTAAGGATCCTTTTGCCTACTAACTAGTTCTTTTTCCTCGGTATAATGTAACTCAGATGTTGTGCGTTATCTGATGTAACATAATTAATGAATTCGTGAGCAAGGATGAACGTAGAATTGAAAATTAATAACCTTTCTCAGCGTTAGCGGCACTTTAATTTCGAAGTTACCTTCGATCCGATTTCCTCCGGTGGTTGTTGGACCGTTGAAGCTATTCTACACTCAGGATTTATTAACCCAAAGGTTTTAGAGTTGCACCTACGATGATCCGCGCTTGGTGGCCAATGTGTTAAAGTCCGCGTACACAGTATTTTATTTATTTATTTATATCTCGGCTTATACTTAGTTATTCATACCTTTTGATCTTATTCTCCGTCTGCTTATTATGCAACGACGTTAAAGCGGGTGCGATTAATGCACCTATCGAATGCGTGTAGGGTTCATCTATAACATTAGAGAATCGATGAGAAGTATCTACTGTGTAAGCCAACAACCGGGAATAACAAGAGGAAGAAGACGAACAACTCGAACTGAGAATAAAAACAAGAAAACCCCTCGACCCCTCACAAGACTAAGACGAAGATAGTTATGTCTGCATTGTACGTGCTCGATAGATTCCTACCGGCATTTTTCTCTCTCTATTATTTTATCTCTCTTCTCATTGGCGATTATCCCGCCGCGGAAGAGAATCCATGAGAAAGAGATAGATAAATAGATTCGCTTTATCTATCTTTTCCCGATACTTGATCGATATCTACGTTCGGCAGCTTGCCAATAGAGATACCATTCGCATTTCATCTTGTGTTAGAGGGACTTTCAACGCGTGTTTGTTTATAAAAAAAAAAAATACGGTTTTAAAACAACTTGCGCTTTTTTTGTTATTTTAAATTGAAGAGAGAAAAGACTCATCAGCGAATCTAGCGGGAATCTTTTCACCAATCTTGATCGAGATCCTGATCTATCGGATTGTTAACGGGAATCTTGATTATTTATTATTGGTTTATTGTTTTTTAAAGGCTGGATAAATTTTTTTATCAGAGAATATTGAGATATTTCGAATACCACTGCAGTGTACTAAGATAAAATTCATCCAAGGGTGGATACATAAATATTAAATAATAGTCTAAATTTAGTTACTAGCCAACAGAGTCATTAATATCCCCGATAAGCCAGACAGAATGAGGTGAGAGGTATGCGGTAACAGTATTCGTAAATACATCACATACACATCTCAGATATTTATTACTGTCCGGGAAATATTAACATGTATTTCTTCCTGGGCAGCTTTTAATATCTCAACAAAAACTAACCGTTTAATTTGTAATTTATTATTAAAATTCTTCATTCTTTTTTTTCTTTCTTTTTTTTTTTTTTTTTTTTTTTTTCTCCAGATCTGGTGCGACTGGATGCTTTGCCACAGTACCGTCTGGAACCCACCGCCCTCTTGTACAGATTATCGAGTTGGGTAAGTTTTGAAACTTATTAAACAATAAACTTTTTAAATTAAATATTAAAACAACCGCAATCGATAATTATTCATTAAAAGTTTATCAGAACCACTAGCGGTATCGGATTACTAGTTAAAGGTGGAGGTAAACTGATCAGGTGGTTCCCTTAATTAACAATTAAACGAGAGTGTACCGGACAATGGAATTTCCGAAGCCGAGGTCATAATAATTAGTTTAAAACTTTTAAAACTATCGAACTATTTTCCCTAACAGAAGCTCTGTTGGTAATACTAAGCTACGCTGACGTCCTGACAGATGGCGCAGCTGTCTGCTAACAATTCTGAATGCTTTGGCTTTTTTATGTCATCGCCACTTCAGATGGTCAATGTGAATAAACTATTATAGTTTTTGGATTAATTACGTAATATAAGGATAAAATTATTGGGTTGTAAAAATAGATTTAAGTTAGTAGTTTGTGTTGGCTTAAATGAGGGGTTTAAAAATGATCGGGGAATAACCTAGACGCCAGTAACTAGTCACGCTAATCGACCTTGGCGAGAGATATTAATCCGTATGACATATGACAGAGGTTGGTGAACCGCTCTGTCATCTGTGTACGATAGAGTAGGCACAGTTGAACGTGATTTAAATTAATGCATTGAATCGTAGGTCACGGTTGCCGCTAAGGATGATCCACATCCTCTCAGATTTACAATTTACGGGTTATATTAAGGTATATTATACCTTTGAGAGTATTTATTTTTATATCTACTTAAAATAAAATCACTTGGGCTTGATAAAGTAAGATAAAAGTATTTTGTTAAAATAAATAAACAAAAATAAAATAAAATAAAGATGAATCTTATAGAAAATAACTCGGAGATTCAATTCGACTGAGACGAATGGAGTAGTCTGATCCCCGGTAAGTCGATATAAAGAAGCAAACCAAAAAAAAAATAAATAAATAAAAAATAAAAAAAAAAGGGATAAAAAGATGAACTTGAAGAGGGCAGAGCTGCCGCGCTGTGCTTCTGCAGACGCGATCATCCGAGCGATGCAATCTATCGGCCATTAAACGAGTCCCAAGGCCCTCGACTCCCGATGCAAGACCGAGACCGGTGTAGACCTAGAAAAGGAGGGACACTAAAAGCAAGAGAGTTAGATTTAAGATTTAGCATTCGCTAAATGAGTGTAACTGAGACGGAGAAAAATCTTACGGGTTTGCGCAACCATTACTATCCGGCTGGATAAGTTAATTATTGTTTCTCGTTAACGATTAACAATTACGTGTACGTGAGTCAAGCGTCGCCTTGGCAAGGACGACAGCCATCGAGACGAATCGGACTTACCGAGCGGAGCCTTAGGTCTATCATCTACTCAAGATTCTCTCAACTGTCTTATTTCAAATGACCTTTTCACTGTTCTAAATAATTAACGGCTGTTTAAATATTTATCTCCGGCACAGCTGATTTTTTTTTTTTATTTTTTCTCCCTATTTTTATTTCAGCCCGGTAGGAGACGCTTGGAGCCGACTGGCGACGATGGTTAATCTCCTAGAAAAGCTGGCCTATCCGCGAAAAATAGTTATTCACGCACGTGAAGCCATTGGACGGGAGAACGGTGAGTATCCTCTCTCTTTTTACTCGTTAACCGACAGATAACACGATTAGTCATCATTCTCGATAGGGGCACCTCTATTAGTCATAGAGTACATCCCGGTAATTGCCACTTGGACCGTAAATTCCATTAATCCAGCCGAGGGGCCGACCAACTTTATTACTAGTTTCAGATTTATATTAAAATTCAATTTATCTACGACATTTTCGTCAGTATCAATAAAATTTTAGCACTCTTTCTTACTACATTCGATCAATAGTTATTAAAAAAATAAATCATAAACCGGTTTTATGAAATATTATTAACAAAAGTTTCGGATGACATAATTCGCAATTGTAATTTTATTCGGCCATGAAGTTGCTCATTGTTCTAGTTAAACAAATATTTGTTTTGTAAATTGTGAATCATGAATCACTTAAATCAACATCAAGATAAATTAATAAAATTTTTTTTTAGAACTTAATTTGGTAAAACTACCTGAGGACGAAACGTTGTCTGGTTTCACGCCTCTGATGTCGAATCCCCAGGATTCGTTTTACGCCGAAAAAACTGAGGATATGGAGGTGGCCCAGGTGTGCTTACGCATACAAAAAATATTGTTTTTCGGACAAGTTTTCCTTTGCGGTCTTGAGACACCGGTGCTGAAGCTACAAAAAAACGAATTCGGCGTAAGCGAATACGTTTCTTTGGTCGAGACGTCCAATACAAGTTCTCCGAATTCCCCTCCCGAGCAGGTAACAAATCCTCCTTTATCCGGAAACTATTTATAGCTTTTCAAGTATGATGATGATCATGATAATCATCATCATCATCATCATCATCTTCGTTTTGATCAATAGTCGAATAATCAAATTCATTAGATACTATTTATCACAACTATTTTTAAAGAGTGATTCGGAATTGCTGGTGGACAGCTACAGCGAAGGAGAAGAAGAGCCGACGTCTCTATTGAAACGATTATCCAACGATTCGCTTGCGGAATCCGAGATACGACTGCTGATTGAGCGGAAAGAAGAATTGGAAAGACGTCAGCGAAAGCAAGAGCGTCATCGTCAACGTGTTCAGGTTGGTCACTTTGTTTTACAATTATCCTGTTATAAAACTGTTATTTATTTATTTATTTATTTATTTGCTTCTATCCTGGATTATACTCATTATAATCTGGATTATACCCATTATAATCTGGATTATACTCATTATAATCTGGATTATACTAGCTACTATCTGAAAATTTTTTTCAATATACTCAATCGATCAGAAATATGAAAAGATTTTTTTTTTTTAAATTAACAATTAAATCTAACGTAAATCAACGATTGAAAAAAAAAAAAAAAAAAAAAAAAAAAAAAACAATGAATAAATAAATATTAATCTGTATTCCAATGTTAACTACTCAGTTTATGTGATTTAATACAACAAATTTATCAGAGCCTAAGTACATGCGAGTTAGAGTTACGGGACGTGAAACATGCAAAACGTTTTTGCAGTTTAATTTAAAGATTTAAGGTGACAACCGTACTTTTTTTTACGTAATCCAGTTAATTGAACTGTTTTTGTTAACGGAAGATTTTTTTTCCCCTAATTCCCATACAATCCGGCATTACTCGATGAATTTTTTCGCTTATCAGATGCTCTACTAAAATAATACGGATTTTTGTTGTCAGTCAACTCTAAGAAACTTGTCTGACTTGTTTGAGATTTTGTTTCCAGGATGATTAGAGTTTTATTGAGAATTATGCATGCATCTGGGTTGATTTCGGAGTTTTATGATAATAGTCGACGATTATGTAAACTGGATTTTTAATAACGTTGTTTAGTGTAATTAAGAATTTTAACTACTGGTTAATAGTCGGAATAATTTGCGAACTTAAATTCACAAAAATAATTAATATTAACGACACTAAAAATATTAATTTTAAGCAGTATTGGCCATTTTTATCAACTTAATTTTTTTCAGATCTAATGAAAGAGTAAGTAGTTAAAATTAATTATTTTTTTTTTATCTGACTTTAAAGGGTAAAATTTTTATCATCCGCACACATGAAAGCTCTTAATGCGTCTGTTATATGTTAATAAACTTGAAAAATTTTTATCAGACGTGACTAATGAGCAGTATCTCACAAGATATGCGACTTTTTGGTGACCCGAAAGAGGATCAAGTTTAAAGCGATGCATCAGCATCACAATAGTATCTCCTAAAATAAATAATACAGTTTGGGTTCCGACGAGATTTATCGATCCGCTTGCTACCCAATCTAAGAACGTAGTTTTATACGAAAAAAAAAAAAAAAAAAAAAAAAAAAAAAGGAATATAAATAACCGGAATCAGCATAAATAATATTTATTTTAAATACTGAGAATGTAATTTGCAAAAGGTGCAATTACACGTCCTTCCGGTTTGTATGTTATGAAGAGAGGTTACACTCGGAAAATAAAAGTTTACTAACTCAGTTCACTTGCTACGGTCGTCTTTAATTTGTATCTCAGGATTATTTCAAGGCCGTGAAAAATAATGATAATGATAATAGCTGAAATAAGTCGAGAAGACTAAACCAAGAAGAAGATGATAAAGAATAAGAATAAAGAGAGTGAGGTTCGGTTGCTGTAATGTAGAAGTAAAGGGGAGGTTAGTAAGCGACGAGAACGAGAGAAACCGCGCGAGACTAATTACTCTAAACTAATTATACTCTGTTAGTGTAGTGGCGCTTCGCCGCTATTTATATATAGTATATACTCGAGAGTCTCTCGTTAATTTCTCGGTGACTGGGCTCGTCGTAGTTTACTCTCAACTTCTTTTACCCGTCTGACGTTACTCTTTAAATAAATTTCAATTCCGTCTATTTGTATTATCTTTTTACTTTATTTTCGAATTATAACTATTAAACTCTTTTAATAATTCAGGATTTTTCCAATATTTTTAATGCTGAGGAAAATTATTGGAATTTCTCTACTAATAGGTGGAATTTTAGTCAGCACTATCCGTTTATTAAATGTAAATTTAGGTATACTATCACAACACTTCAATTTACTATAGTCAAAATATCAAATGATTGTAACCTCACTTTACTGACATTATTTCATTTTTTAACAACTATTCAAATGAATAATTATTTAAATTTATTTTAAAGCTGTATCTAGAATTATAATAATTGTTTTAATTCACTTTCAGATTATATATTATAAATAGACTGGACATAAATATAAAAAACACAAGATGCGCGGGAAAACTCGGAATTTACTATAGTTTAAAAATGTCCACGTGACTGACAACATCACACGTACTATAGTATTATTATTTTTCATATAAATTTTTACCATGAGAAAACTACCTCTGTACTTTGTTTACTGATACAGAAAAAATTCCGAGGCCGAATCTACAAAACTGGCGAGTTTTCATGAATAATTTCCATGTAGGTTATATTTATCACGTTGAATTAGTAATCTCTTACGGACACCTCGTTATTGATTTCAGATTCAATGTGTCCTTTTATATATATTTATATATAACCATCTATATGTAGCGATTGTCCGCAAATTCATTTTTCGCAAACGGTTATTTTAATTTCCGAGTCACGCGTCTAGAATTTATAAAGTAACCATTGCATAACCTTAAATTTCGGGTGCAACTGCAACTGATTTTTTTAGCATTAAAAAGAGATTTTCGTTTTATATATATTTCTTCACATTCTTTAATCGCAAAAATGAATATCACCGGACATTGCCCGTGAAACTGGAATCGCTACGTGGATAAAATTTAAAGACTGACTTCTGTTAAATCATAAATTCTTGCTTCTAACTTTGGTATTAATTTTTAATAATTAATTATTATTAATATTTAATGGTAATTAATAAAAATCTACGACAAGATTATTTAATGAAAAGAAATTTGAAAAAAAGCAATTATAAAAAACAAACAATTTCTACATAATTAAAGACTGGATAACTCAGAGCCGAATTTATCTGTTAAAGTTTGATTGAGACGTCTTTTCCTGTGGGAATTTCCACCCCAGTCTGCAGGGCCACGATAACAGTGTTCCTTTGGCACCCTATTCCTTTTATCTCTCCCTTCGGAGCGTGGTTGCCAAATTTCCCTGGCTGGTAGGTCCTTTTCGGCAAACAAGGAGACTTACCGTGCCAGAACAAATAAATAAATAAATAAATAAAAGCAAATGAAACTGAAACTTTAAATGAAAAAAAATAAATCTGTAGGTTAAGTTGTTATTAATATATAATTACAGGTTATTACATTTAATGAAATGAACGTCGGCGTCCCGTAATAAATATATAAATACTGGTATAAATAATAAAGTAAAAAGCAAAGTACCCGGTAGGGTTTATCACTAATAAATCGTGATATCAATTTCTATCTTAGATATGTTACTTGACTCCCATTCGACACACCTTCCTCGTAAACTCTTGTCCAGCGAATTGTAAGCCAAGATTCTTGTTATATTAAGAACAACCAACAACGTACAACAAATATATATCCGAGTTGGTATTAGTCGGGTATTGGTATGCTGTTGTATGCTGTTGTATGATGAGAATTAGATCTTAAATCCAGTGTATTTACCTTCCGGGTGAGATCTCTCATTAGTAATCCCGAGATAATATTTATTAACAGATTGCTATTTTACTAAGTATATTTATTATTATTATATGTGTATATAAATATAAATATAAATATACTTAACCTTGCCGTTATATTATGTTTACCGATTAGATGTCCATAGAGGTTAAATTAATGCCTTTGGTAATGAAAATACCAGAAATATCTATGGTGAGAGGAAGTGAGACCCTGATATAGTCCAGGTGCTCAAACCTGTCATCGGGTGATTCCTTTCCCGTACCACTAAACACGTGGGTGTACTTTATGCCTGACTAGAGACGATCTTACGCCTAGAGACACACACACACACACACACACACACACACACACACACACACACACACACACACACACACACACACACACACACACACACACACACACACACACACACACACACACACACACACACACAAGACTCGCTTGTCTGATTTAAGAGAGCAACTTTACACGTGAGCATCCTTGTAATGCAACTGTTGCGCTTATGAATACCATTATCGGTTAATATATTATCCAAGTTACATTAACACTCATTTTATTGACCATTATTTCCAGTTACTGCTTTTTACTTTTATTTCCTCTTTCTTCTGCAGTCCGGCGTCCAAGCGCTGAATAATTTGTTCGGGGCTGCTAAACCACAAAAAGCTCTGAATTATCACCGGATTTTGTATACCCTAAGCTCCGGGGGTTCGCACCATCCTGTCGACGATGATTAATCACTTATTTTTTTGCCACACTGGAAAAAAGGATCTGTCCTATCAGTATTCAAAGGGAGGGAGTTTTCTTGTTGTAAAAATATGAATTGTGATTATTAAAATACCGGTTAAGTTATTTAAATTTAGTTAGTAACTAGGAATTTAAATTACGCGCCTTGATTTTTTAGCCAATAAGGAATCGGCGTGGTAAATATAACCTATATACATGGAAATTATTCATTTTGTAGATTAAGCCCCGGAATTTTTTCTGTATCAATAAACAAAGTACAGAGAGAGTTTTTTCATTCTAAAATTACATTCAATAAACGGTTAGTGCTCACAAAAATAGCACCTATTAGTAGAGCAATTCCAATATTAATTCCCAGCAGAAAAAATATTGGAAAAAATTTTTTTTTCTCTATTAAAATAATAATGATTATGGATTAGCAGATGTAGCGTCAGCGAGGGAAAATAGATTCAACTCTTGGTCGCATATATATATATATATATATATATATATATATATATATATATATATATATATATATATATATATATATATATATGTTCTTACTTGGAGTCGGTCGGTTGGATAAGCTTGATTTATGTAGGACCACGAACCGTACTTGCTATCGATTAATGAACGGACTTAACACAAACCCATTAAGATAATCCCTAAATAATTATATCTATTTCGATAATCCATCTTTCTTTACCTGCCTTTTGTCTTCTGTTTTTCAGGAGATCCTGCAAAAATCATCAGTCTCAGTAGAAATTGAAGTCAGGCCCCGACAATTGGTGCCTGATACTAATTGCTTCATTGACTACTTGCCACAATTGCAGCGCATCGCTAAGACTACTTCTGGGACTCAGCCTTTGTTCACTTTGATGATTCCTCTTGTTGGTGAGTTTGAATTAAAATTGGTAATCTATTATTATGATTTTCCGGAAAATCAAATGCGTTGAGCATTAAAAAGCCTCCCTAGAGCAAATATATATTGAAAGGACTTGTAGCTAACATTTACTAAGAATAGGAGGAGTCTTGCAATACCTCAAAAGTCCGATTATATCCCGGGGGAGCGAATCGGCCATCTGGAGTTGATATTTACGAGTGGGAGGCGTTGAAATGTTAAAAAAATTCGTCCACGTTTATTTATTATTGTTATCAAATGAATTTTAAGGTGTAACTCATGTAACTTATAACTAAATACTCTCAGTTATGTTAAATGTTTAAGTTTAAGTTTGAGGAAAAAGATTAAAAAATGACCGCGGAATTACAATTATTTTGTCGAATCCATTCGTGATTGTAATTCCAAATTTCTTATTTGTCTGTATATATTTCGGTATGTTGTAAGCTTGAATTCCTCCGTATTCAACAGCAGTTTATTTTGTCGCGGTTGAAATAATGCACTTCGTTTTGTTCCCTCAGAGTGTATCACTATCTCTCTTCTCTTGGAGAGTCTCACTCGGGCCTTTTTACTCGTTTACTACTTTAACAAAAAAAAAAAAAAAAAAAAAAAAAAGGTTACCGATAAAAGAGATCGTGTGGTAGCATCTGGCGCGTAAATCGCTCCCTTTGTTAATTTTTTTATTGCTCATGTCATTGTTATCATTGTTGTTATGCCGATAATCGATCCAACGTACCGCTTTCCGGGTACGTGCAAATATACCACTCTAAGCACCCCACCGTCAACAAGACGAGCTTTAATCTATTTTCCAGGGTCCTCATTTTCGCAAACAGAAATCCAATCTCAACTCATACCGAATTTACAATCGTCCAAAACATTACGCCAGACGTTGTTATTAAACTTAAATTCCACATCATTTGATTTTGGTCTTTAAGAACTATCACGCTCTCAACAATTCACTGGATTAACATATTATATGACGCAATTCCCAGGTATCGGTAATAAATAGTTAGCTAAAGACCCGGAAAAGATTTCATCAATAATAACAAATTATTATTTTATTAAACCCGGATTATCATCCGTCCTATCACCGTTTAAAATTACAGTGACATGGACGTCAACAAATTCACCATTTTGTTTATATTAACACGCTAATTCGACCTTTCCGAAAGGTTGCTCGTCAAAATCGTGACCGTTTTGTTATGACATATTACACTTGATAACTTGGATTTCATAATTCATTCTACCATCATCTAATCTCGCAATGCATTCACTCCAATGTGAACGAATACGTGTGAGTCCGTGTGTCTAGACTTGGAAGCCCTAAATTTAAAGCGGACAATGATGAACAGTTTCCTTCCCTAGATACCCCGTTAAATATTAACAGCAATATCTACTAAAATATTAAACTTTAACATTGAGCGCCATCTGGCGAACTGCTTCCGCATGAAATATTAATCCTCTTAATGGGATTGCAAGCAGTGATGAAAAACTCGGGAAATTTTAGAGGTTAATTGTAGCTTACAAGTGCAAATTAGTTATTTACTCACGGTAATTAGTTTATTTTTGTTTAATTTACCAATTTCCGGGAGTTAAGCTGAAAATTTCATTACAAATGACGGGTCTAATGAATTCGAAGAATGTGGAATGATTTAGGTTAACAAGATGGCGGCTTTTCTTCCTAGCGCATTCTTCGGGAACAAAAGATTGTAATTTTGCTTGTCTTTTGTTCCCAGAAATTTAGTAGCCGTTTTAATTATTAAATTAGTTATTGCATAATTGAACTTTGAAAGACAATATAGTGATATTTTAAAAGTAATATAATTTAAAGCCGTAAGATGGAGGGTTAGGTATAAAGTTTTAACAGCCCAATAATTTTTTGATAAAAACGCACATAAATAAGAAAGTTTACTGAAAATTAAAATAAAATTTTTTTTTTTTTTTTTTTTGGATACTTTGTCGGGAATATTAACGCACATAAATATTTAGCTTTGTTATTTGAAAAACGAAAGTAAGGTGGAGGCAAAAGCGGGTTCTCTTTGCCCTTTGACCGGTGGCTCCTCTGTCTGGCTGAAGTTGATGGTTTAGCGGGCTAAACGAATGCAAACGACGGCACGGGATTCAATATATTTAATATATGACGTAGATGTGTGAGTGTGGAATATATACGTAGTATGCAAGTGAACCACCGAAGAATGATCAGAGGGAAAGAGGGCTGCAGCAGCAACGGTGAGTTTCACAGTTAGGTTCTCACGGCTCATACATGAATGCATGTGTGGGCATGAGGCTCGAGCCTATTGGCCAGCAGACCCCTGACCACAGAACGGGCGTGGGCGATGCCTCGCCGAAGATTAAAGAGGGCGCTAAAGGAGAATAGGGTTTTGACCTCGTGTCCTCTATAACGCTAAGTTCAATATCTAGGCAATAGTTTTCAATATTTTCCCCGGTACTTTTCTGATCTGTAGTTTTAAGCGAGCTCGAAGGATTGGCGCGTGGAGCTGATTCTAGGGACTGTCCTCCGAGTTCCAAAGCTTCTCTGGATCCGGAACACGTTGCCAGGGTGGCGGATTCCGCGAAAGTGGCTCTGGCATTCGCTAGGAGCAAGAATCCGGCTATCAGGTGTCTTACTACCAGAGGGACTGTTCTCACTTCGAGTATCTTCACTGCTGAAGATGATGTAAGACTTAATGAGCTTGCCAGCAATGATGACAAGATTCTTACCACTTGTCTCAGCCTTTGCCGCTCTAAGGATCAAGTTTCTGTCGGTAAGTTGCTAATTTTGGATTCTGAATAGTCAAATTTGATATTTTTTTTTCGGTGGGACAAATTTTTAGTTCCTAATTTTGCCGCTAGTGGCGCTGAGTGGCATTTCTGGGTAAATTAGGGCCCAGTTTTACCAATTTGTAATTTTTCAACTAGCTTTTAATTTTTAATATAAAATTAAGATGGAATATATGTAATTTAATAATTAATTTAGATGAAGGACAACCTAGACGTCTACGCAGAGAAGTAGTTCTACTTACTGAAGACAGGAACCTGAGGGTGAAGGCGCTGGCTCGGGATGTTCCAGTTCGGGAAGTCCCTGACTTTATGCTCTGGGCCGGGCTCGATTAATTAACCTATAAATAAATAATAAATATTAGCCGTTATTGATAGACATATTTATATATTTGTTTATGCTGTACGCTAAATATATTTTTCTCTGTACTTAGCATTCTCAAAGACTTAATTATCGTCGGTAATTTTTTTTTTTTTTTTTTTTCACAATTTACTCATTACGTAATCAATTTGTAATATACTTTTAAATTTTGTAATTTTTTTTTCGAGCTCTCTGACTTCTCTTGGAGATTTAAGATGACATAATCTATGAATTAAATTTTTTGACAATTGTATTAGAAGTAATGCAAATATAGCGAGTATATACTTATAAGTATATGTTAACACAAATATATAAATATATATATATATATATATATATATATATATATATATATATATATATATATATATATATGTTTAGTATTTTTCTTACGTCCTAGATGCACTGATTGATAGAATATACATATTAGATTTAATATTATAAAATAAAAATGTACTAAATAATGACCAACCTTTTTTCTTAGATTTGTTAAGAAGGGCCAATCAAAATGTCATGCATTTTACAATTATAAATATATAAAAATATATATAGAGTATAGATTGTTTGAGTCGGTGATAATGGATTAGTTTATTGTTTTGATAGACAATTTAATTTTGTTGAACATTCCGGCGCTGCCGTAACTATTTAGTGAGCACAGTTAGAGATTATATATTATTGTTTAGTGCGTCACCAAAAAAATATTGTAACCTTTGGATACGTTTAGGTTAGTTTTATTTTTATCGAAATTTCAATATGTGCTCATGGTAATGAACAAAAGTATAAATAAATAAATAAATTATAAAAATCAATTTTGTATTATTGTTTGTCATGAATTATTAATAAATATATTGACTTCTTAATGTTATAAATGATTTTTTTCAGAATGTCATTTGCAAGTAAGTCGAGACTCTTAATCTGGCACAGTATCTCTCAACGTTTATCACACAATATAGATTTACAGTTACATTTCAAGTCCAATAAATATAAAAGGGTGTACATTCCTTTTTAGATCGCCATCTAGGCTTGTTTACAAATTTAATTCTACTTGTTGGTTTGCTTTTTTATTAAAAAAATTTTTTTAAACTTATTTTCTTTACAAACATACTAAATTTTTATCAATTATTATATTATAAAAAAAAATTAGTAAAAACTTAAAAAAAACTGTTATTTAATCACTTTGTTTCATCTTAACCTCCAAAAAAAATTTTTGTTTCCCTTCGGAAGACTTCGGAAGTCTTCGTTAATTTTTAAATATTTTTTTTTACTTAGTTTTTTTTAGATATATACTAATTGATAATTATTTTTAAAAATACTGTAAAAAAAATTAATAAAAACTTGCAATAAATCATTAATTTATAACTTTGTTAAAAATTTTGTTCCTCGGAAGTTTTTTTTTTTGTTAAAAAGAATTTTTTTTTAAAATATGCTAAATTTTTATTAATTATTCGATAGTAAGAAGAAAAATTAGTAAAAACTTACAAAAATCTGTTATTTAATAACTTTGTTTGACGTTAACCTCCAAAAAAAACATTCGTTTTCCCTCGGAAGCCTTCGGTAATCTTCGTATTTCATAAAAACGCGCCCTAAAACAAAAATTGAAGGTTATATCATGAAAAGTTTGTTCTTGAGAGGAATAAATGGCCATAAATATGAAACAAAACAAAGATAAAAGTAAATTTTAATTAAGCGAGCAAGCAAAAAAGGTTGATAAATGTCTAAGTGCATCTATTGCGAGGCGGTGATCGCGTGGCAAAGCCCGTTGACACTTGCGACCCCGTTACATCTCAGGCATCAGGCATTACAACGTCTGTTGGTCTGTTGTAGGAGAAGAAAACACACAACACTAGACCCGACTAAAATGTATGGGGTACATTCTCATATGGGAGGAAGAGGAGCCGTATAATACCCAAGCGAGCGTGTGGAGGAGTGCACACACACATGGCCCGACTACATAACCACGCTGTAGGATAGTTGGGGTCGAAAAGTGAGAAGTGAAGGAGTAGATGAAGAAGAAGAAGAAGAAGAAGAAGTAAAAGATGCTGATGTAGCGGCCCTTCTTGGAGAAGCCATGAGTTTTTTTTATGAAACACGGTTAACCGTTAGCCAGCCTTCTTCACAACGCCTGCTCGCACGTATGCTGCCTTTTTATCTTTTACATATGTAACTCTGAGCTATTTTATTTATTACACTGGATTATTCTAATAATCCCCAATGCTAGAGAGCTAGTTTGTATCGATGCTAATTATTATTGTAATTATACCACCGGGATTTTATTTATTATTGATTATTAACTATTCGCTAGATGGAGTTCCCTCAGAAGCACCGACTCCTTCTTAGTAACAATTAACCGCGACACAAAATCGCTTATTCATTTCGAATCGGAATAAGACTAAAAAGTATCTGCTTCTCAGAAGTCGGGCGGAACGCCAAACCGAGTCTAAGTTCAAGATCACAGGTCGTTGATCGGTTGGAGAAACGGCTGGCTAACTGCCAGGGCGCCAGTTCTATTATCTACATTTTTTTAACACGTCTTCTGAAGCGACGTTGGAGGCTTGTCTTTTTTTTTTTTTTTTTAGACACGTGAGAAATTCATGTGTTTTATTGTTTATGTCAATTTTCGCGGAATTTATTAGAGAAAAAGTCTGAAATTTGTGGAAAATTTATTAATCGGCTAAACATTTAAACATTTTTTCCAAAAAAAATTGTTAATACCTTCAAATTAGCACAGTTTTGTCACATTGTTTCTTCTTAACCTCAAAATTCTTAATTTTGTTCCTCTTCGGAAGATTTCGGAACTCTTCGTTTTATAGAACCAATTTAGAACCATAAAGTTCTATTTTCATAGAAATTGGCTTAAAAATTAAATTTAGGGTTATATTATTTAATTTAATGCATAAAAAAAATACTAAATCTTCATAAAAAATTGCATTTATACAACATTATTTGTTTTTAACCTTTAAATGGAAAATTTTGTTTCTTATCAGAAGTTTTTCATAGAAATGAGCCCTAAAAATAAAATTATCAGTAGAGTAGTGTAAAATTTAATGAAAATTAAAAGTCTTACTCATAAATAACATTGTAAACGCATGCTCCAGTAATAACCGTCCATTATTTAATGCAGTAACTAAAATGTATGAAATGCTGACAAAACGGTCAGCTAAATAGCCTGAGAAGACAAAGGCCGGGTGAAAAATAATGACACAATAACCTAGTAGCTGATAATAGTGAGGGTCGTTGACAGTTTGACATTATGTTGGAGATGTGGGTCAGCGGCCGGTTAGTGCTCGGCAAAGGCCAGGCGGTTTCTCCAGACATTGGCCACATCCACAGATTGAAGACTATGGGAGCGTACCAATAGCAAGATTTACACCAGTGTTGGTCTAAGTGAAGCTGGATGGTGATTGTGCTGAGCATACCGGCGGTCATCTCATCCACGGCCCACTGGCATCCATCATGCAAATCCACGAGATGGTTGTCTGCTAAAAAAGGGTCAGAAGATATCCAATCTATAGCTTCCCATGTAACACATAACGTAATAACTAATAACTAGTAACGTTAATGACATTAATGGACGGAGAGACTAGCGACCTCTCCTAGCCGTTAGATTAGTTAGTAAATATCATTATCATAACAAGATAATGGATTTAAGTTGTTGTCGTTGTTGTGATTGCTATTTTAGCAAATTAGTCTTGTGGATTGGGGAAGATTGACAAAATTAAGAAGATTAACAAGAAGAAAGAGAAAAAGGAAGCTAATTAAAGCTATTTAAAAGTTATTCTAATCTGAGAATGAGAATATAATATTATTTTTCTGGTCACGCACCCAAGACCATTTCCGTGTTGTCAGTCCGGATAAATGTGAAGGTGGAGGAGAAAAGGCAAGAGTGGATAAGAAGAAGAAGAAGGAACGTGAAAAGCTGGAAAGTATTTTATTTAAGTTTTTATTTTTTTTACTTTTTACTTTTTTTCAGACGCTGGGAGAGTCGCCGGAGAATTGCTTGCTAATGGTTGATTTTTCTTTCTCTCCACATCTCGGACATTGAGTTCGGCCGACGAGTGACGAGTTAAGCGCAAATTCACTTACTGAGCACGCCTTGAGACACGTCTTCAACTTATCGAAATACCTCGGTTAACAGCATACGGAGAATGCTAATTTACGCCTTGATAACCTCGGACGGCTACCTTGCATACCGCTACCGAATTTTTTTTTTTTTTATATTTTTTTATTTTAGGGATTAGGTAATTCTAATTATTTGATTTGATTTTTTTTATCTAATTATACATGTAATGATTGTTATTCTTGTTGTTATTGAGTCGTTAAACTTTTATTCTTTGAGAGTCGTTAAATTTTTGTTTTACGACTGGTAGTCCCGTTATGATTGAATAGATAAATATACGCTTTTCATGTAAATGGGTAATTAATGTCGATTTTAATTTTTTTTTACTTCTGAGATTTGTTTAACTTGTTTATGATTTTGGTAATTAGTATATATTTACATTTTATTAGTTTGTTTGCTGTGGAATTTTTTTTTTTTTTTTGGGAGCTAAGCTTGTTTATAAGTTTATTTATAGTTTGAATTTTTTATTCTAATATCCCTTTTTGAAGCTTGTTTTTCTTTAATTTATGATAAATTTTTTATTATTGTATAAAAAAATTCATAAACACTTACAAAATCCTACAGTTTTACCGCATTGTTCCTTTTTAACCTCCAAATTTAATACTTTGTTCTTCAAGTCTTTGTTTTCCATAGAAATGAGTCCTAAAAATTAAATTTAATGTTAAAACTGTAAAAAATTATAAAAATAGAGATTTGTTGAGATGTAAAATTTATAAGATTTAGAGTAAAATAAACATTTTTAAACTAAATATTGTCAAAATAATTAATAAATACTTACAGATTATCATAGTTTGACTACATTGTTTATTTTTAACCTCAAAACTTCAAACTTTGTTCACAATTCTTTGTATTTCATAGAAATAAGCCTTAAAAATTGAATTTAAGGTTAATTTTTTTAAATATTAGCTTTATAAAAGAAAAAATAAGAAATAACAGAAAATATAGCGCAATTGATCAATCATTAAAACTTAGATCATCTCTAAAGAATTTGCGTGGCGTAAAACGCATTAGTAATAATAATAATAATAATTGTAGAGTTATGAATGATAATAATAGATTTTTTTCGTAGATAAAGATGATATTAAGAAAAAAAAAAAAAAAAAAAAAGTTGATTTACCGCAATGACTCAGAATGAATTTTTTGTTGACCAATAAATAACATTTCAACAACGCGATACCTTACGATAAGTATTAATCATTTAAAAATGTAATTACTGTATATAAATACTAATTGATATATACACGAGGAAATAAACGTATAAATAATTATTTTTTTAACTCGTAACTTAAAAGCTAAATCGCAGTTAACATTAAAAAATTGTTTTCACATGAGGCGTAAGCTTCACCGTTAATTAATGAAAAAAAAAAAAAAGTAACAAATCCCGAAACATATAATGTATTACGCGTATTATAATTTATAATAATAATAATGAAGACACTGGCCGTTTTTTTTATTCGTTTCCGGTAGAAGTAGTTTGTTATCTTTACGATTTAGTTTATTTCAAAAACATACTTGTTTAAATTAAACTCGGAATATTTTAACGGACAAGTTGGTATCGGAACCGGAGTACAGTTTTAGGATTTTTTGCCAGTACTTTTTACGATAATAATTATTTAAATTCGGTGAGATAATAAGGATTATTATGACTGAAACAACCGTTTGTGTGTGAGAAAGAGTAAGAAAGAAAATACGTTGAGGAGGCAAAGGGGCACGGACACGCAGAATGAGGAGCAATAAAAGTTTATATCAAGGGTGGACGTAATTGTACCTTTGCTTCAGAATAAAAAGCTACAGCTCTTTATGATCGTGATGGATAAAAAATTTAAGAGCACGGGATCTTTTTTATTTAAATGCAGCCTAATGCATCAAAATTGGACAAATAAAAGAAACAAATCATTAATTATTGTTATTAAGTGAGTCATCAAATTACTCGAGTTCTTTGATTATTTAAATTCTTCATTTTTATTATAATTCTTTATTACGGTAGTTAAATTTTCAATTATCTTTTTTATTTTATATTTTATTGATTTAAAAGGCCCAAAATGTTTTTAATGTACGATTTAGACTTCAAAAATATTTAAAAATAGTTTGGCGGGGTTGGAACATTTGGAGCCAATAATGCGCATGCGCGGAACTAAACCAGCGCATGCGCAAGACTAGTTCCGCCCTTTTAAGTCGTAATAATGTTCCTAGAGAGATATTTATGATAAAAAAAGCTTTGGAACTTTTTTAAATAAAAAAATAAAGCTTATTTGGAATTTTTCACAACAAGAACGTCTTCAGAAATGAATTCTTCTGTAAATAAAATAAATAATTATTGTAGAAAGTAATCGTGACATCAAGAGGTTAACAATGTCATGAAGTATTAAGTAATAGCAATAAATTAATCATAATTATTAATAAAGCTAATTAATTAATTACATGAAAAACTGATGAACGTGATAATATGTACATCTTTGTAATTTTTAGGTCAATTACACAATTAAATAAATAAAAGATAACTTATCAGAGTCAATACTCAATACACATGCATTAACATTAAAATAATTGATAATTGATCATATAAGTGACCAATTTTTTTAGTGTATGTTAATAGTCAATCACTGTAACCTTCAATTAGATCCGGAAGTGTGACGACAATGGCAAATGAATTAGATTTTCAGAAGTGTGATCACCTGATCTTCTTGGTATCCTTTTAATCCCAAGTTGAATAGCCAATAGTTCTATTAACTATTAATCCCAAGTCCCACAGAGCCTCAGCTACAACAGGTGATGATTTAGTAAAGTAAACTAACTCCAAAGACTCTGTTATATAATATAATATAATATAATCCAGTTATCGAATGAATGCCCACGGGTCCCCTTTTATATAAAAAATTCATGAATAATGAATAGTGGTCTAATAACGGAGTTTTAACTTTGTCAATAGAATCCCCAAGGCGAACACTCGATGGACAACAGTCGATCTAACCTCAAAGTCGCTTAATTACCGCCATATTTACGGGCCAACCGACATTTAAATGGAGATGCAGTCAGACTTTGGTAAAAAATTATTTTGGAAGACTATTAATTTTAATTGTTTAATAATTTAATAAGGCAATTTACCAAGTTTTCAATTTATAAGTAAAAAAATTAATTATTTTATGAAATAAATAATTTTCTTCACCGCGAAATCAATAAATAAATTTTTTTAACTCAAAATTTCACAATAAAAAATTAATAAAAGATAATTTAAAATTGAAAATAAAATTAATGATGTGTTTATGATCTCGATGATTCGAAGATTGCGAATTAGTAATCGTCATCAATCATAAAAAAAAAAAAAAAATATATATATATATATATATATATATATATATATATATATATATATATATATATATATATATATTAATTATTGTCTGGATAAAAATAATAATGATAAAATAGCAATTGTGCAGTTAAATATTTGTATAGATTTATGGATATATTTATATATTTGTGTATAAAAGAGTATGTAGTATGTAGTATGGATGACCCTGAAGCAATTTACGATCTTAGATCCTCCTTCAGGTGTTTATGACGTCATTTCGGATCTTTCTCTCTCGCCTCGACCTATGATCCCGCGGTACGCGGCTATGACCGTATTTTCATGTTCAATGAAACGGCGCCGGGGTTATACCCAACCAGCCGATACTTAATGTAATATCATACTAAACACTAAACACTAAATACTAAATACTAAATACAACTTTGTCTTTTTCTACTTATACTTATTCAACATTATATTTTATATTCTTATTATCATTATTGTTAAATGCCATGACTGAAAAAAATTATTTTTATTCCCAACTGCTCGACGTAAATATTAGTCACGCGTGGATGTAAACAGCGGTGGCAGACGTTTATAATTCTTCATTGTATTTCATTGTATTTCATTATATTTATTATATTTATGATAAATAAAAATGTTTTAACTGATTGACCGCAAATTGTTATTTTAGTACCTGATGTAACTCATCATCGGTAGTCATCGATTTGTAATGTAAATAATCATTATTATTATTTTATTTACAATGTTAATAAACGTAGTAACTCACTGAGATCATGTCTTCATCTAAATCAATTATTCTATTTTAATTGTCGCAATTATATCAATTGTTATTCAGTTAATCAAATACTTTAAGGTTACAATTTTTTGTCTCTAAATAATCTTTAATTAATTTTTTAGGTTACCGATGATTAATTGGATTTATATGAAACCCGCTTTGACATTTGGGGAATTTTTTTATGATAGTATGGAGGTTAGCTTTTTTTAGTTAGGTCTGTCAGACCTGCAATTTATCCCGAATCGAAAAAAAAAAAATTTATATTACCTTTTAAAATTAATTATTTTAGATTGCGTCATAGAACCTTTGCGCATACGCGGTAACGGTCAGATTCGGTGGTGGGGGGAGCGAAAATTTCAGTCGTAACCCGGACGTAGTCGAGTGAACATTAAAAAAAATCGTTTCCAGTGGAACAAAAGAAGAAATGTTAATAAAAAAGGTAAAAAAAATTCTTGAAGACAAATCTGACCATTTAAAAGCAGTCAATCTTGTCGGGTGAAATTAATGGCTGCATGTGTACAGGATGTGCTGTCCATGTGTAAATGTCGGAGCTGAGCACACGTGTCGGTGAATTTACGGCGACATAACAGGTGTCTCATGACGCTTAGAGTTGTGATGCAGGATGACAATAGATGATCTATCATGCTACCATCTGAGAGACTTTTATTGTTTCCATGTAAGGCGTTATTTAAATTTATTATGAATATAAATATAAATAAATAATAATAAAATGTAAATTGTGCCCCGCATCCTTGCAAGGCCGCAGACTTATTGCGGCAATACAATCTTCCGATCCAACAATAATCCATTGGAGAGTTGCAGCATAATCGCTTATTGCTAATGCTTAAATGCCGATTGCAGCATTAATACCACCACTTAATTATTACAACGGTTTTAAATATAAAATACCGGCTGGAGATTAAGGGTGACCATTTGTCACATTTTGTCACGGTCTGTCCGTTCAACAAAGTTGTTAAGGTACTTTGTTTAAATTATCATTGATAAATAACTAGATAAATAACAACACTGCCTTTTTGTCTTCTCTGATAAAAAATAGATAATCTTCGTCTGTTGTCAGACAAATAACAATTTTAATTTTTTAAAAAACATCCCGGGAATTGGATATACATATACATATCTACATATATCTATATTTAAATCGATTAATTTTCACCGCGGGGCATTAACTATTCTTGAGGTTATTAAAAATCATGCACCAAGGTTGCATGCGCGGACTTGTGATTTAAATTCACTTTTTCACTAAGATATTAATTGAGTAATTTATAAAATTACTTTTTTGCTAGACTAACTTTCTGTTCCCGGAATTTTTGACACCTTTTTTGAGGTTGTCTTATCTTTAGATCGCTTAAAGTTTAATCATTTTTCGAGTCTTCATCGCTATAAATAGGAGTTTTGTCAGGATTTTTTTTTATCTACAACAATTGGGCTTTTTTTATTGATATTTAAAACTTAAAAATAAATAAAGTTATTTTTTAATAATGTTATTTTCAAAAATCCCGCTTTTTTGGCTCAAAAACGCCATTTTAATTAATTTTATTTAAATTTCAACCTTAAGCCTGATTTCTATGAAATTTTAAGTCGCATTTCTATAGAATACAATCTTTAAGAGGGTTTAAGCCATTTTGAGGGTAAATTTGCTTCCTTTCAATCTTTAAATTTCATGTAAATGCCAGAAATAAATATAAGCTTAAGTTTTATTTCTATGAAACCTTAAGGGTGGTTTTTATGAAGCTTTTATGTGAAAACCGAAGACAATAATGAACAAAACGGGTATCCAAAGGCCTGTCTAACCAACCAGCAGCGTTAAAAAGTAAAATGGCGCCCTCGGTCCCTGCTATCGGCTGTGGAGGCTAAATAACATAGAGTAGAATTGCATGAGTGTTCTAGTCTAGATGAAGATGCCTATAGTGACAGTTCCGGGTTGTGTATATTTCGGACGGGGCGCGTACGTTCTCGCTAATGAGACTCGTTTTATGCTAATCGCTCGCGTGTTAGCGCTACTGGTCCCGCTCGCTGGCTCATGAATGTTATCGTCGCTCTTCATCAACTCCACCGAGAGCTGGACCGAGGATAGTCAGTAGTCAGTAAGAGTACTCAGTATTAAGTCAGAAGAGTGAGCAGTTGGTAGTTGGGAGTAGGTGCGATTGAGCCGTTCCGACCCTTACCGATACAGCACGAACGTCCTTTTAAAATGGATAAATTTTATTCTCAAAGGCTCTCGGCTCTTTGCTTTTCTCTATACCCAGTATCAGGAGACACAAGTCTCTTTCTTTTCTCTGTCTCGCTCTACCTTCGCCGGATACCTGGACACACTTGACTCAAACTCTCGAGAGAGCTCAACCTTAAGCTCAAGAGCATTCCACAGTCCCGATAAGTACTTACTAAAAATTCACCATATCGCCGGGACTTGTCAACTCCTAACTGTTTTCTGCTATATATATTTATCTCCTAAACATTTTTACATACTATATTATTCATTTGCTTGTTAGAAATCCTTTTCAACTAATTTTTTGATTTACTTTCATTATTATAAGCTTATAATTTATAATATGTAGTATGTAACAACATTAATCATCGCTCATACATATTATTAACCTATCAACGCATCACATATCACATCTGTCCAATAAGTCCAAAATTAAACTCCTGATTTAATAGATATAAATTACATTTTTTTTTTAAATCAAGTGTCCCAGTTGATTAGAAATATAAAAATATAAAAAGATTAATAATTAAATCTAATAAGGTTAATCAATGATTTATAAAAAATCAATATTAATTTTTATAGCCATGTTTACGACTTAGTTGTAGGTGGCGCGATTTTTAGTTCTTACTCGATGTCGCTGGTTTAAATCGAGATATTTCTACTGAGGTAACCCTAAAGAAGCTCCCCAGTGATTTTTAATTGATAACGTTAACAAAAACAAAAGCAAAATAAATAACAGAGCCGGGGGATTCCGTAAAGGAGAAAAAAAGGCAAAAACGATCCCGGGTATGTATTTATGGTAATGAAATTCAAATGAAATCCCCCTGACATTAAATCACAATTAATTATTCGTGGGTAAATTTCAGAGATGGTACCTCGCGTGATTCAGGGGTTTGATTTTCAATAAAGTGCACCGAAATGTTAAATCAACCATTGAGAATCCTTATATGGAAATTTAAGTACTTACAATAACAAAGTAGGTGACTAGGTTTGTTAGACAGGACACACCACCGACAATTAGTAATGATAGACTCCTTACCCAGAAGGTAAATTTGTATAATTATTGATCACATACCGATATCGTGCGGAGTACTTTTTCCATTTTTTCCTTTTCAGCCTGGCGTTCCTTTTTGGTTTTAATGCCCGGAGATAAAGAGTAAAGTGTGTGCAGACGGTTCGTTTCCATGAAAGGCCCCGAGGGTCAGTCTCGTCCCCATCACACATCACACGTTCCATGTTCAACGCACAGTACACATCAGCCATCAGCAACCTCAAGGTATTAAAAAATATAAACACAAATAAAAGTAAAATAAAAATTGTTGTTACCTGGTGAAGAAGAGCTGCGTGCAAGAAGAAGACGCTCGGCAACAGTAATCGAGAGTGATCGAGAAAGGCAGAGAGATATTCAATTTGCCGGTTCATTTTTTGGCGGAAAATACCTGACACGTCATTTTTATTTTAGACTCCGGTAATCTTGAGCATCACGATCTCCCTGAGCATGATGATGATGATGATGATGATGATGATCCATATCCCAGCGTCGACGTTTGCTTCAGGCGTGAATTTATTCAAAGATCTATGCAAGGTTACACCTCGCCTCACGCAATCAGATCCCGATGACATTTGATAGACGTTTGATGGTTTATCCACACTTTTTTACAAGACTAACTGTAGTTTATCGGATTAATCTTCCTCACTTCTGAATTTGTTTTTGTAGACGAGCTATTCGAGGCCAATTTTGACAATAAGTGTGTTTAGTCAGCTATTGATTGCCTTGATAGTGGGCCAGCTTAGTAAACAATGATTTAATTTGATCATTGTGGGGTCTTGTCAACCTTGAACTCTGTCTGCGGAATACTTTTAATAAGAATCACTTGTTTTCTGGTTAAATGTCATTTTTGATCTTGATAAAACTTTTAAATTGATATTCCGGCTTAATGATTGGAGATATCGAAAAATTGACAAGAACAAATTTGATAGAGAATTTTATTTTCTACCAAAAAGGTATCCTATAATTTTCTTGTATTTTCAATATTTAATCCAGAAATTACAATTTTGATCCTTGTGGCTTGTTTGTAAAAATTTGATCCTCCACCAGCAGAATATTCCTTTCTATTGTATCTCACCCGGCATATCGCCGGGTTATCATTCATCGGGTCTAACAGTACCCATACCCAGCACCCAGAAGAAGCTCAACCGCGAGTAACCAAGGTAAAGGAACACCCGCGCTAACCTATCATCCAATCTTATAACCAGTGAGTACCTGCTGATATTTTACTGTCAACCTATGCCGGTTTATTTAAAACCAAACCGTTGACCTTCATCAGATTGTGGTACGAGCTACTCGACCTCTACCGATACTCTGACGAATTAATCTTGAATCGTATTGTAGGATTTGAGCATTAGAGCAATGCTTGAGTTTTATGGAAAATAATTATCAGCTAATGTGGGAGAAGAGAAAAGACCCTGGCCTACATGCTTCCTCAAATATTTAACCAGTGTATTTACGTAATTAGTCGAGAGTTTTAGTAAACACAAAACTTGAGGATAAATTAATATTGGCTTTGATTTTGATTACTTAACGACTTTTAAGAGTCTTAATAATTATTTTTTTATGAGTTTAATATCAAAAATTATTTTGATAATCACAATAGATTTTTTTAGCATGAGAAAACTCCCTCTGTACTTTGTATCCTGAAACAATACTTTTTGTTTTGAGTGCAACAAAATGTTTTCATGGTTAATTGTCAGCCTAACCTCGAAGCTTCCGAGGCAGTCATTAAATAGATAATACCCTTGGCAAATATTTACCTTCTTCAGGATGATCATGCGATCAATCGCCTATCAGCCGAAAGAGTGTTGGAAACCCTCTATCCATTTCCTGGATCTCACGCTACCGAATTAGCTATTACCTGGCATTACACGGGAGGTAGTTACCCCTCATCATCATATCATGCGCCAGGAAGTGGCCACCTGCAGTTGAACGAAAACGATATTCACCTTCGCTTCACTCTTCATGGATCAATGTATATTTAGAAGTAGAAGCAGCAACAGCAGCAGCCATCAAAACAGTCCCCGAGAAACCACAAGCGGTTAACGGCAACGGGTTTGCAGAATCCGGTTCCCGTTTAGTTTATCCATATTGATGATTATTTTTCTAGCTCTAATAATAATTATCAATCTATCTCCGGTGGAACCAGTCTTGATACAGATCTTTCCCATGCTCGATGCTAAAATAAGCTCGGCTTAGGCTAAATCTGTACTAGATTATCATTAATCGAGCTGTTGATGTTGATCTGGAATTACCAACCGGGTAATTAAAATTGCCATCACTGCGCCCCTTGATGACACTCCAGATCACTTCGTCATATCTCCAACGATTTAAATGTTGATTCAATAAAACTTTGGAGGTTTTTTCCTGGATTTGCACAGACAGCAAAGCCAAAGCGTGAGAGCTGAATCGTGGTATCATCACTCTCATCTCGGCAGCCAGTAAATTGGCTCGGGTTGAGCAAACCCATGCATGACCAACATCAATAACAATTCACGCGACGATTAGTTCCCTGATGACGAAACTATCGAGAATCGAGAATAAGATAAAAATACTGGTGAGTTTTTATTATAAAATCGTTGAAATATCTGGATCACACATGTGCGTTGCTCGACTGCAGAAGAGGTTGTTGTGCCTGACCCGTTAGACATATCTCAGCCAGAGTTTAGTTTTTAAGTGAGAGGGAACAGGATTGACCGTGAAAGGAAGCACACATAGTACACATAGTACAACTCTTAACTTGCAGGCCGTTATGTCAAATCGAGGCCGCTATATCTATCCCACCACTATTCCTTTATCAATCGTCCTTACTACGCTTTATTGATTATAACCAGAGATCTATTTCCATAAAACATATTATTCCGATAAAGACTCACACTCGTTTGTTCTCTCTAAGAGAATCCCGTACTGCTATCTTTAGTTTTAGATTTGCACTGGAGCGCGAGACCACCTACCAGGAAAATCAACCACCAGGGTTTAATTCAAAACTTATTTATTGCCACCAGTGCTTCTTGGAATACTAATTTCTGATTAAACCTACAACAATGAGCCAAGCTTCAGTTGCTTCGATTGATGTTATCAAATTTAGAGGTTGAATACAAATGTTTGTTGTGATTGCATGAAGATATCTTCACCAAATCTTCAAATTTCGGTAATTTAAATTAGTTCAAGGCTTATCCCTTTCTTCAATAGGTTCATTATTTTTCCAATTTTGCAAGACATTCTTCAATTATAAGCTAGCTAGATCAGGGAATTCCTGCGCATTATGAGAATTTGGAATTTCTTGAATATTAAAAGAGTCAAAGTTTAGTTAAAGGTGTACAAAAGTCGTGTATCATCATTAGAGATTGATCAAGCGACATTAAAAGATAAACGATCCGGTGTACCGTTGATCCACCAGTTACTCTTGCCTTATCCGGCGATTACATAATATATCGGAATTTCTGATTCCTGATCGGTCCCCTCCTTGTCAAGTAACGTTACTAAATTAATATTACCAAAATGTTATGTCACATTGGGATTCCTGCTTTTGAGGATGTAACTATGATGATGAAGTAACAGTTGTTTTTTTTTTTTTTTTTTTCGAGGTTCAGCCCATCACAAAAAATTACGATGCTTGAGTAGTTTTGAGAAGTAATAGTCAGAGAGAGGGTCGTCTAACCTGCCTGGTCATCCTACTGATCATTAGATTTGAACGGGCATTGATCTTTGATAGGAATTGATTTTGGATTGCAGTTTAGAGTTGAGTAAAAAATTTTTTTGATGCAGAAATTAAAATTTAAAAATGGCGTTCCTGATGTTAAAAGTGAAA